>NW_026652276.1:136612984-136708851 GCF_009828535.3 Hylobates moloch
TTTTTTTAAGACAGAATCTCGCTCTGTCACCTAGGCTGGAGTGCAGTGGCACGATCTCGGCTCACTGCAAGCTCCACTTCCCAGGTTCACGCCATTCTCCTGCCTCAGCCTCCCGAGTAGCTGGGACTACAGGCACCTGCCACCATGCCTGGCTAATTTTTTGTCTTTTTAGTAGAGACGGGGTTTCACCGTGTTAGCCAGGATAGTCTTGATCTCCTGACCTTGTGATCCGCCCACCTCGGCCTCCCAAAGTGCTGGGAATACAGACGTGAGCCACCGCGCCTGGCCTACTCTTTGGTTCTTGTGAATAATGCTGCTGGGAACATGGGTATACAAATAGCTCTTTGAGACGCTGTGTTCAATTATTTTGGATACATATCCAGAAGTAGTATTCCTGGGTCATATGGTAATTCTATGTTTAATTTTTTGAGGACTGCCTGTTCTGTATAGCAGTTGTACCATTTTACCTTCCTACCAAGAGTATACAAGAGCTCCAGTTTTCTACATCTTTGCCAACACTTGTTTTCTGTTTTTTTTTGTTTTGTTTTGTTTTAACTAGTAGCCATCCTAGTGAGTGTGTAGTGATATCTCCTTGGGGTTTTGATTTGCATATTCCTAATGATTTGTGTTAGTGAGTATCTTTTCATGTGCTTGTTGACCATTTGTATATCTTGTATATTTGGAGAAATATCTATTCAAGTCCTTTGCTCATTTTTTAAATTGGGTTGTTTTTCTTTGTTGTTGTTGAATTGTAGGAGCTCTTCATATAGTCTGGATATTAACCCCTTATTGGATAAATGATTTGCAAATACTTTCTCCTGTTCCTTTGGTTGTCTTTCCACTCTTCTGATTGTGTCCTTTGATGCACAAGAGTTTTAAATTTTGATAAGTCCAATTTGTCTGTGTTTTCTTTTGTTGCCTGTGCTTTTGATGTCATATCTAAGGAATCATTGCCAAATCCAATGTCCTGAAGCTTTTCTCCTGTGTTTTCTTCTATGAGTGTTTAGTTTTAGCTCTTATGCTTAGGTCTTTGAGTTAATTTTTGTAGAGTGTGTAAGGTAAGAGTCCAGTTCCATGTGTTTGCCTGTGAATATCCAGTTTTCTCAGCACTTGTTGAAAAGACTCCGCTGCCTCATTTGTGAAGCACTTTCTTCTCTCTTGCTCTGTGACTCATGCTCCTGCTCTGACTTCAATGACTGGCCTTCATCTTTTTATTTTCTCGTTGTTTTTTTCTCATCTTTTTGACCTTTAAAAACTGAATCTCCATTGGCTCAGTACTTGTCTTTCTTCTCCTCCGTCCTTTCCCTTTTCTCCTCTCCTCTTTGTAGATGATCTTATTCAATCCTGTGGTGTTAAATATGGGCAACCACCAATTCTCTATCTCTGTCCCTGATCCTGGACTCTAAGCTCACACACCCACTTGTCTTGATATTTGTAGTCAGATATCTAATAGGCATATTAAATGTACATTTATTGATTACCCCATCGAAATTTACTAACTTGTAAATTTCCCCATCTCCCTCTTTGCGGATCTTCCCAGATAAAGATGTATAGCAGTAAATACCTTTTTAATGTAATTTTTTTCATTCAACTACACTAGTTTTGGTTTTCCAGTTATCTTCTCTTGTAGCATGCTGTTCTTTCCTAACAAAGTACTCACAATACTAGTGTATGGTAATTGTTTGTCTGCAGCAATTGTTTATCTCCCCGGCTAGGCTATCATCTTCAGGGTGTGTGTCTGCCTTGTTCAAGATTGACTTCCCAGGGCTCAACATAGTGTCTATGGGCCCTAGTAAGTAGTGTCTGCAGGGCACCTAGTAAGGGCTCAATAAATACTCATTGATTGAACAAGTGGAGTTCTGACGGAGTGTGGGCTGGCTTGGAAGGGAGGAGACCAGAGGTAGGGAGCCTCTCTAGGCAAGAGGTAGTGAATACTTGAGCTGGGAAAGTAGGGGTGGAAAGGAAGAGAGAGAGAAAGAGAGAGAGAGAGTTAAGAAACATGAAAGCAGAATCCGTGAATCTGAATGTCTGAGGATGAGGGAGTGAGGGGTGTAAGATGACTCAGGACCTGTGTAGAAAGTATGCTTCAATGATGTGGCTAGGGACTTGTTAAATCATGCTCACTGGAGTTGTTTGTTCAATATTACTTGTTGAAATGCTGTCAGCTTAGAACTGCATTAGGCAGTTCCTTACTGGCCTCTAGGGAATTCTCTTTTTTCCTATAACAAGTTTCCTATAGGCAGTTATTGGAATCAAGTGTGCAAATGTCAAGTGTGTAAAGGTTATAAGTTATTTGAATGTGGCAAGGGAAATTCCCTTTTCTAAAAGCTAAAGACTATTTTAAGATCCCAAAATACATCTAGTCTTTTAGGCTCAATCTTTGATCATCTGGTTTTGGAACTTGTTTTATGTTATTTAGCTTTGTTTTTTTCCTTCACAGATGTATACACATCAGCCTAAGTTCAGTGAACTCCCAGTTAAGAGAGTTCCTGGTTTGAGCCCACATGATAATTCCCATTTTTATGTCAATTGTAGTAAGATTATGAGACTTATGTTTCTAATCACTTGTTTCAGCCTGTCATTTTTCCATTTTCTACACATTTATTTGACATAATAAGGGCAAAATGCAGTAAAATATTCAAATAAGTGTATAAACAATCTCTCTCTAATGGATTAAAGTGGGGATGCTGCTAAAGTTGAACTCTGAGCTGGCAGTGGGCATGATAGTTTGTTGGATAATATATAGAAGATTCTCCTACCCTGAGATCTCCTTCATGAAGTAGTTGCCTGCTATAGAGGGGTGCGAAAAAAATGGAACTCCACCTACATTTTGGGAAATTTGCAGGCAATCCTATACAATTGCATTAGTTGGATTCTCTTGCCTCTATTAGATCCATTTCTTTCCACTTTCTATGCTCATTTCCTTGATAGGAACTTGTTACTGGCTGAACTGTGCCCCCTGATGAATTAATATGCTGAAGTCCTAACCCCCAGTATCTCAGATGTGACTGTATTTGGATATAAGGTCTTTAAAAAGGTAATTAAGGCCAGGTGCGGTGACTCACACCTGTAAGCCCAGGTGTTTGAGATCACTCTGGGCAACATAGTGAGACCCTGTTTCTACAAAAAAATTTAAAAATTAGCTGAGTGTAGTGGTGCATGCCTATGGACCCAGATACTTGGGAGGCTGAGGTGGGAGGATCACTTGAGGCTAGGAGGTTGAGGCTGCAGTGAGCCATGATCGCACCACTGCACTCCAGCCTAGGTGACAGAGTGAGACCTGCCTCAAAACAAACAAAAACAAACAAACAAACAAACAAAAACAGAGGTAATTAAGGTAAAGCAAGGTCACTAGGGTGGGCCCTAATCCAATATGATTGGTGTCCTTATGAGAAGAAGAAATTAGGACACAGACACACACAGAGGAAAATCATGCAAAAATATAGGGAGAAGATGGCCATCTACAAGACAAGAAGAGAGGCTTCAGGAGAAACCAACTTTGTTGACACTTTGATCATCTTGAACTTCTAGTCTCCAGAATTGTGAGAAAATAAATTTCCATTCTTTAAGCCACTCAGTCTGTGGTACTTTATTATGGAAGCCCTAGCAAACCAGTGCAGAGCTATTGGACCAAACACTCCTGGCCTTGGTGAGACCTCTAAGCAAGCTTCACAGAGCCTTCTGGGCCTTAGAGATGGGAGAGACAGTTCCCTTAGGGTCCAAGTGAGGAGCAGAGGATGTGAGTGGTTGGATGACTCATTCAGGGTCACACACTCAGGGAGAGGCCAGACTGTGGACTTGCATTCTCTGCTTTCCACATTGACCCCTTAGGCAATTTGGACAGGTCAATTTTTTAGTCTGTTTGAGAAAACACTGTTCAGGGCCTAAAATATTGAATATGTCCATATAATCACTTGCAAACAGATGCTTATTCTTTCTTAGATTACATGATGTTCATAAATATTTCACATGCATGGGCAAAATGAAAGTAGCCGGGAGAGAGCAGTGATAGGGGAAGAAAGATTTTGCAAATGTTTGCTTAGATTTCTGCCAAGATCTACAGAATACAGAAAAATTAAAAATAATATTTTCTTATTATTAAAGTAGTATATATTTATGGTGTAAAATTTGAAAGACAAAAATTTAAAGAAAGAAATGTATATCTCCCACAATCCTATCATTCAAAGATAACTACTATGAACATTTTGAATGGCTGTCCTCCCAAAATTTTATTATATGCATGTGCAAACATGCATAAACATTATGGAAATGAAATTACACTGTACACATACTATTTCATAGCTTTTGTTTGTGCTGTTTAAAGATATTTTAAGGACCTTTCCCTAAATCATCAAATATTCTTTGAAAATACAACTTTTATGGTTATGTTTTAAATGTCCATTATATATTGGACTTTGGGGACATGGGGGGAAGGGTGGGAGGGGGGCGAAGGATAAAAGACTATGAATAGGGTGTAGTGTATACTGCCCGGGTGATGGGTACACCAAAACTTCACAAAGCACCGCTAGAGAACTTACTCATGTAACCAAACACCACCTGTACCCCAATAACCTATGGGGAAAAAATTTTTAAAAAGTCCATTATATAAATGTGCCATACTTTATTTAACTAATATCCTAATATTGAGGCAAAAGAAGTCAATTTTCTAATCAAAAATGTGGACAAAATTTGAGTGGAATTATGTTAAAAAATATCATTCAGAAAAAAACATTTTTTAAAGGACATATTAATCCAAAATTAAAAAGATCCAAAAAATTAAGGATCTTTATTTATATAATTGCAATTGAAGTTGTTCTTTCTCAGTAATTACTTATTGTCAATGGCGATAGTTTAGTTTTACTGAAAGAAATTTGATCAGAATATGAATTAAATAGGGTAAAATTGATCCTTACGATTTTCTTTTTGAGACTTCTTTTAATTCAGTCATTAATTGGTGGTTAATTTTATTTTTACTTTCAGTGTGTGTGCCTGAAAAGTGTCTGTTTCACGAATTCAAATATAGGGTTTCAATACGCTTTCTCCTTTATCTACTTTGCTTTCTGAAATGACAGGGTCTGGGATATTTTTCAACATTTTCTGAAAATGCCCAGCATATGAAACAAGTTCAAAAGGCCTAACCCTTAATTCTCGTTAAAACATGGAGGAAATAGGCAATGTTAATGTGTTTATGTTAAAATGGGTAAAACTGCAAGTTCAAAAATCTGCTACGTTGCTGCAACTGTCTAGCAGTTGTCAAGGGCTTAGTATATACCAGGCACTTTGCTGTAAGCTGTTTTGTTTAATTCTCACTCTAGTCCCATGATGTAGGTAGTATTTCCTCCATTTATATGAGCAGAAACTGAGTCAAGGAGGCTAAATCAATTGTGGAGGAGTGCATAGATAAACGGTGGGCTAAAGCATGTGTTTTTTTCATTACACAGCACACAATTTTTTGATGATTAGGACAGCTACTCAAAGTTTTTGCATATATATATATATATAAAATTAAGCATTCAGTGACATCTGATGATAAAATAATCAGACTTATTTTGTGGGTGATTATGGAAATCACTCTGGTTGTTTTGTGGTCCCATACTTAACATTATTATGGTACATATCCTTGGGGTTCACGGGTGTGTACATATACGCTTGTTTAAAACACTACATTGAAAAGGACATGACGATGGCTTTGCAAACCTTTCAAATACAGCCAAAAGTTGGGAGACAAATTCTGTGATAACAACATATCAGGGCCACAAACTTGGAAAAATGTTCAGAAAATTAGTATTTGTAAATGCAATGATTTTGTTATTTCTCATTCTTTTTTCATCCTGTTTTAACTTGCATGGCACTGACTCTCTGGCTATGACCTTGGTTTACTTTGACTATGGTTTTGGTTACTTATTGCAACCACATTGCCTTTAGTTGTCATAGGCAAATACTCTTCATAAGTGTTTTGGGTACATTTTTATTGATGTACAACATAAATACATAAATGCAGACAAATCGAAAGGTACATGTTGATGGGTTTTCATGAAATGGACTCTCCTGTGGAGCCACTGGCCAGGTTAAGAAACAGAACATTGTTGGCGTCCGAGAAACCTCCTGCTCAGGCCTATTCACCATGGTCCCCCCTAAAAGTATAACTCTCCTGACTTTTATCATCCTAGAATGGTTTTGCCTGTTTTTGAGCTTACTGTAAATTGAATCACAGAATACTGTATTTTGCATTTGGCTTCATTTTCAACATTATGCTTGTGAGATTCATCCATGTTGTTGTCTAGTGCATTTTGTTTATTCACTTTCATTTCTACATAGTACTCGTTTGTAGGAATATGTCACAATTTATTTTATTCATTCTCTTGTGGATAGACATTTGTTCTTTCCTCAGTTTTTGACTTATGAATAGTGTCCCTAAAAACATTGTGGTATGTATATTCTGGCACAAATGTGTACATATTTCTGTTGGATAAACACCTAGGAGTGGAATGGCTGGGTCATAGGGTGTGTGTATATTTAGCTTTAGTAGATACTAAAGCCAAATAAAAAAAAAAACCTGTTGTATCAATTTAAATTACCATAAATAATGTATGAGAGGGTTATTTGCTCTGAATCTTTGCCAACACTTGGTATTGTTAGTCTTTTTCATTGTAGCGCTTTGTTGGTTGTGTAGTAGTAGCTGATTATCAGGTTTTATTTTGTGTTTCTCTAATGCTAAGGAAGTTGGGCACCTTTTCATATGTTTATTGGCAATTGATTTTTTTTGTGTGAAATGCCTGTTCAAATCTTCTGTTCATTTTTTATTGGGTTGTCTGTGTTTTTCTTTTTGATTATAGATATATCTCTCTGTGTGTGTATAATGATTTCTATACAATATATAGAAAATGCAGTGATTTTGCTATTTATTATTCCTTTTTCATCTTCACTCTTTTAACTGGATGCTTGGCACTGATTCTCTGGCTATGATCTTGGTTTACCTTGATTACAATTTTGATATACACTGTATAGGGAGATGGGTGCCAGAGTAAAACCTCACTTCCTTCCAAGCCCCAATGTGGGAAAGACCTTTTAGGTGGCATTGCTTTTAACGGCCATTGTGGCTCTGAGCCATATCAAGGCATAGGACTGGCCCTACCTCCTGGCCTGTTAGTCTGGACTTTGAAGCCTCATAGTCATAGAATATAAACAATACTATAAACTCAGATTTTTCAGATGACCTTGTTCAGTCCCAAACTTGGGAGTTATTTCCCTTTTTCTCTCCTCCCCAAGTTCTCACTTCTCAAGTACCACTAAGTCCTGTTGATTCTATGTCCAAAATATGCCTCCCATTGGATCACATCGCCCCACTTCCACCACTCACACCTGGATTCAGCCACATCATCTATTCCATGGGCCAATGAGCTGGCTTCCTAACTCGCCTCCAACCTCCATACTTGCCCCTCCAACCTAGACTCTTCATGGCAGCCACAGTGAACTGTTTTGAAACATAAATTTGGAACCCCTACTTAAAATTCTTGATTCTCCCGGTTATTATTCCTCATGACCTCCATCTTTTCCTTTTAGCGCTGATCGCAATTTGTAATGACATGTTTCTTTCTGCCTTTGTTTCCATGTCTGTCTTCCCCACCAACCTGTAAACTCCATGAAGGCAGGGGTCAGGCTTGCTTCGCACACTAGTGCAGCTTAATAAATTGTTGGATTTGAACCTAGTGTCTAAGTCAAGGCCACATGTCAATTCTGAACCACTGTCTCAGTGCCCCTTTCAAGTGGTGGCCCAGCCTCTTTTGGATCCTTCTGAGGATGGAGCGTCTCACTACCCCCAAGGCTACCCTGTCTGTATTTAAAAGGAAAGTCATGCACCTAACTTCAGTGTTCAAAGAAGGGTTTGTTGCTTCCCTGTCAAACACAGGTAAGCGAGTTAAGATCTTATTGATCTGAGATGCAGTTGGCCCAGAGTGTAGGTCAAGGTCTTGCATCTTGCCCAGGATTTGGAGGACATTGCTGGTCAGAAGTGCTTTGACTTCTAGTCCAACCCCAAGGAGACAGAGGAGGAGGGAGGAGGAACTGAGTGTGCATAAGCAGAAGGAAATCTTCCCAGGGGACCGATGGCCTTGCTGAGTTGTTTTCATTGGAAAACTCCCCTCACTTAGCAGATGCGATTCCCTGCTCTCTGGCCTTAACTTCTGTCCCACCCATAGTGTTTCTAGGGACTTCTGTTCTGGGGACAGAACAAGCTTGGGGATCGATCCTGTTCCCATGCCCTGCCATTGACCTCTCTCTCTGGAACTGAAGTCCAGAGTGAAGCGAATCATGGCCTGGGGCTCGGGAATGGGCCTTGGCCAGCTCTCAATGGCCCAGCTCCTTACTTAAGCAGGGGTTATTAATACAAACTCATCAAAGGGGTAGAAGGGAGTTAGAGATCCAAATGCATTGTGGGAAGAGATAAGACTGCAGTTTGAAATTCTGGCTATATTGAGGCCATGTCCTCAGGGTTTAGCTCGTCTATTAAGTAGTAATCTAACTCTGTGATGATATCAATTAATTTGATGTTTTCCCCAGTCTCCTTTGGAGAGTCTGTGCTTAGCACTGCGAGCTCACCAGCGATTTTAGATCCAGCCCAGGGAAGGTCCTCCTCTGTTCTTCCTTTGATTCTAGCCATTTGCAGCCGAGGCAAAACTTACCAGCATAGCTGAGCACGGCTGTGGAGCCAGAGAGGGCTGAGTGCAAGCTTGAATCAGCCACTTACTGAGGCCTTGAACAGTTCACTCACCTTGCAGAGCCTCAACTGCAAATGGAGACAATGCCTACATCTAGAGTCATTGTGAGGATTAAAGATATGTGAAGTGTCCAGCACTGTGCTTAGGACAGACTAGGGGTGCCATACATGATGGCTCTTTATCCAAACAAAATCTCCATTTTGGGAAAGGTGGGCCAAAGGTATGGTATGTGTTCTGAATCTATTTGGTTGATCTGGGAGATGCTATATTCACTCTTGATTTCAGGGCAACGTCTGCTGAATTGCTGTAATACTGCCAGGCTCCTTGGCATCCCTGATGGGGAGACAAAGGCAACGTGTGGACAATGATTTGAGCAAAGTGCTGGAAACAGGCTCCAAGCCTGAAGCTCTTAGTAATCCATCCTGAGTTCTTTTCCACCAGTTTTCGGCATAAAGGACAATGCAAGCGTGAATAATTAGAAACCCCCACATTCCCTGCTGTATACACTAGTTTAAACCGAGTCCTCTCCTGAGCCCTTTGACCAACACTAAAAATAAAGGGAAAAAGAAATAACTAAGCCTTGAAGGGGATATGCTGATTTTTTCTGGGTAGTAGAAGTATAGATGACCATTATTTTTCTCTTATTAATTTTTCAAAAAATTTAAGTGATAACTTATTAGCATTATTATCAGGAAAAATACTCCCACAAACTTTCTGAACTAGAAAACTGGACAAATGAATGGAAGTGCTGCCATACCTCTGCAGTAAATGTAAACCTACATAAAGTGGCCCAAAGCAGGGAGCAGGAGTCTGAGGCACCTCAAGGTCACCTGCACTGGATTAAAAGCTCATCGGCAATTGAGAGAGAGCTCCAAGGTGGTCTCTGTTGAAGAGTATACAGGGCCTATCGCCTCCATAATAGGTGCCCAGTAAACAATGGCTATGTCGATGTATAAATGAGGCCTCTCCTCTGAGCATCTCAGAGCATTTTGCTTTATCAATTTTCCTCGGTGTAAAAGAGCTGCTTAACTTAGGTCCCCCCGAGAGAGATACTATTTACTTTTTATTTATTTATTTGAGACAAGGTCTCACTCTGTCACCCAGTGGCGTGATCACAGCTTACTGCAGCCTTGACTTCCTGGGCTCAAGCTGTCCTCCCACCTTAGCCTCCTGGGTAGCTGGGACTACACGCGTATGCCACCACACCTGACTACTTTTTTCACTTTTTCTAGAGATAAGGTTTTGCTGTGTTGCCCAGGCTGGCCTCAAACTCCTGAGCTCAAGTGATGCTCCTGCTTTGGCCTCCCAAAGTGCTGGATTACAGGTGTGAGCTGCCACGCCTGGCCAGCGATACTATTTATTAAGTCAATCAGCTGATAAAAATTTATTGATCTCCTAGTGCCAGGTACTGGACATGCAGTAGTGACCAAGAAGGCCATGTCCTTGCCCTTGTGGACCACACAATCTAGTAGGGAAAATAGGACATGAACAAGCGAATAAAGAAACAAGCTATGTGGAGATTGTGTAAGCGCTGCAGAGGAGATTCACTGTTGATATGGAGGCCAGTTAGGAGTTCTCACCTGAGGATGTGACTTGTAAGTTGGGACCTGAAGGAAGAATAGTAGTTAGGCAAGCAAGGGGTGGAGTGGGGATGGGGGGCGGAGGATGGGGTTGTGTTCCAGGCAGAGAGAACAACACATGCAAAGATCCTGAAGTGGAAGAGGGCCCGGCTTGTTCAAGGAAGAGGAAGGAGGCCGTGTGTCTGGAGCACACTGAACATGGAGCGTGGTTGGTAAGGTGAAGTTGGCCAGGCAGGTCTGCAGCAGGCAGATCATGCAGGGACTTGGAGGCTGTGCTTCTGAGTTCGGATTTATTCTGAGTGTAGCTGGGAGCCATCACAATATTTTAAGAAGGGAAATAGTGTACTCTTACTTGTGTTTGATAATATTTCTCTGGTTTTTATTTGGAGAATGGATTGGAGGGAGGCAAAAGTGGAAGCAGGGAGACTGAAAGGCTATTTAACTAGAACCTTAGTGAGACAGCTTTGTACACCACTAGAATGGCAAAAACAAAAAAGAGCACAAAATCAAGTCCTGGCAAGGATGTGAACAATGGAACTACTCTGTACTGTGATGAGAGTGGCAAATGATTTAATCATTTTGGAAAACTGTTTGGTAGGATCTACTAAAGATAAGTATATATATCACGTTTGAACCAGAAATTCCTCTCCTGAATATATGCTCAAGAGAAATGCCTACAAATGTGCACCAAGAGATGTGAAGGAAAATGTTTATAGCAGCCTATTCATAACACCCTCAAACTGGAAATGATCTAAATATTAGCAGTACAATGGATAAATAAAAGGTGGTATGTTCATCTGAAGAAGCACAATTCAGCAGAGAAAAAGGGAACTATGTCTATGTGCAAACAACATGGATGAATCTCACAAACAGAATTTTGAGTGAAAGAAGCCAGACACAAAAGAAGCCACACTACATGATTCTTTTTTTTTTTTTTTTTTGAGACACAGTCTCGCTCTGTCGCCCAGGCTGGAGTGCAGTGACATGATCTCGGCTCACTGCAGCCTCCGCCTCCCGGGTTCAAGCAATTCTCCTAACTCAACCTCCTGAGTAGATGGGACTACAGGCATGTGCCACCACCATGCCCGGCTAATTTTTGTATTTTTAGTAGAGACAAGGTTTCACCATGTTGGCCAGGATGGTCTTGATCTCCTGATCTCG
The DNA here is from genome assembly GCF_009828535.3 of Hylobates moloch. Classification (NCBI taxonomy): domain Eukaryota; kingdom Metazoa; phylum Chordata; class Mammalia; order Primates; family Hylobatidae; genus Hylobates; species Hylobates moloch. The sequence goes on from NW_026652276.1 coordinate 136,624,443, forward strand.
TGATCCACCCACCTCGGCCTCCCAAAGTGCTGGGATTACATATGTGATTCTTTTTATATAATTTTGAAATAGAGAAAATGAATCCATGGTGATAGAAATCCAGGTAATGTTACCTTTGGGATGGCGATGAGTGTCTGGGAGGCGGCATGAGAGGGCTCCTGGGATGCTGGTAATGTCCTACTTCCTGATCCACGTGATGGTTACATTTAATCTGGGTGTGTTCAGTCTATGAAAATGGATCAAGTTGTATACTTACGATTTGGGGACTTTTCTCTATGCACATGTTATGCTTCAATAAAAGATTTCCTTGGAAAACAGAAAAAGTGAGAGACTATTGCAGTAGTTCACAGAAAAATACATTTGACTTGGGTAAGGACAATAGCAGTCGAGGCAGTCAGAAGTTGTCAGATTTTGGCAGTATAGCCAATGGAGGTTATTAATGGATTACGGAGGTGTTTCTGAGTTCTTGTGTGCATATGTGTCTTGTGAGCAAGAGAGGCTAAGTAGGAATGAATATGTTTTGCTCATATTATTAGGTGGATTATGGTGCTATTTGTGGGACATCGATTTTTGCACTAGTTTCGAATGCCTGTTGTCTAGGGACCTCAGCTCATCCCTAGTCAAGAACATCACTTTGGTAATTCTCCCTTTCCTTTTCTGCATCATTCATTTTCCCTCTAGATTGTTATCATTCCCATCAGCATGCAAACATGCTGTTATTGCTGCCACCTTAGAAAAGGTTCTCTTGATGCCTTTTATCTATCAGCTGCTACCCCATTGCTCTGCATTTCTAAGCAGCAGATTATCTACAAATAGTTCTCTAAACTCTCTGTCTCCAAAATCTCCCCGTTTTCTCTCAAACCTACTCTAATCCAGGTTTTGCCTTTTGTCCTCTGTAGAAACTCACTAGTTAGGGTAACCAGTGACCTGAACATTACTAAGTCTAATAGTCAAGTATTAGTCCTTTTCTTACTTGACCGGTCCTAGGCATTAAACTTAGCTGGCCACTCTTGCCTTCTTCACCTGGTTTCCGAGGCACTGTAATCTCTGGATTCCTCACTGACTGCCCCTGTACGGCCTCCTTAGCAGGATCTTCTAGTCCTTCCAGATCTCTGAGTATTGACTTGCCCTAGAGTTTAGTCCTTGGTCTCTTACTCTCTTTCCATGTGATTCCCTTGGTTATCTCATTCAGTATCATGGCTTTAAAAACCATCCATATGCCAGCGACTCCCACATTTATACCTCTAGCTCAGACTCCTGTCCTGCATACCAGACTTGCATATGCAACTGCCTGTTCAACATTGGATAGAGTCTAATCTATGGTTGTCTAAATGACAGCTTGACCTTAGCATATACAAAACAGAACTTCTGCTTTGCCTCTCCAAAGCCTTTTAGTCCACATTTTTCTGTCTTGGTTTTTGGCAATTCCATCCTACTTTCTCAGGCCAAAAACATTGAAGTCATCCTTGATTCCTTTTTTTTCCCCTCACAACCGTGTTTGAACTGTCAGCAAATCTTGTTACCTCTTCCTTTAAATTATAATTAGAATCTCACTACTTCCAACCACCTCCACTTCTCCACCCTGATCCAAGCCACCATCATTTCTTGTCTGAATGACTGCAATCATTTCCTAAATGGTCTATTCTTAGCCCAGCAGCCTGCTAAGTCAGATTATCTCCCTCTTGGGCTCAGAACCCTCCAATGTTTCCTCATCTCACTCAGGGAAAGTAAAATTCCTTTTAATTGTATAATCTGTCCCCTCCTCTGTTATCTCTTAGACCTTGTACACAAAAGTAGTGGGTAAAACACTGGAAGAGGAATCGGTGGCTACTGCCATTTACTCATTCAGTCATTCTTTCAACAAATGTTTATTGGGAGCCTGCTATGAGTGCTTTTCTAGGTGCCTGGGCTACATATACCTGTGGCAAATTAGATAAAAAGTCCCTGCATCTTATATCTTGGATCTCACATGATTTGTTAGAAGGAAATCAGTGTCAGGGGAAAATGTGGAACAGAGGAAAAGGTGGAACAGGATGAGAGAAATCCAGAGTGCTGGGGAAGGGGATGGTGGTTTCAAATAAGGTGGCCTTGTTGAGAAAGTGACATTTGAGCAAAGACTCAAAGGAGGAGAGGGAGACAGCACTGCGGGCAGCAGTGGTAATGAGATCTTCAGGCAGTGGCCATGCTGGGAGTTGAGCAATGGATGCTTTCTTCAGGGTGACGCAGGCTGCAGCTGCCTTTGTAGTTCATGTTACCTATAGCCAAGAGGTGGTAGTGGTGGTCACAGTTGAGTCAAATAACTTGGGTCAAAACAATAAAATCTCTAGGTAGCTTTGATGAACGTATTATTTGTTAGCGCTCTACTTCTTTTAGAATCAGACTCCCAAAGTACATTGAGGAATAGTTTTCAACAAGAGGGTTCCTTGGTCAAATAAGTTTAGGAAATGCTCCCATCGTGGAGTTTCACAGAGTGCATCAGCATCTTTCTTTTTTTGAGATAGAGCCTCCCTCTCTCACCCAGGCCGGAGAGCAGTGGTAGGATCACAGCTCACTGCATCCTTGACCTCCCAGGTTCAAGTGATCCTCCCACCTCAGCCTCCCAGGTAGCTGGGACTACAGGCATGCACCACTGCACTCAGCTAATTTTTAAATTTTTTATATAGATGAGGTCTTGCTATGTTGCCCAGGCTGGTCTCTAGTTCTTGGACTCAAGTGATCCTTCCACCTTGGCCTCCCAAAGTGCTGGGATTACAGGCATGAGCCACTATGCCCAAACTTGCATCAGCATCTTAAAAGTTCTGAGGAGTTCTGTGGTAAGAAACATGTTTTGTTCTTTAGCTCAGCATTGATTAAGCTTATTTAGTTGTGGAATCCCTGCCTTTTTTTAGTAGAACTTTTAGTCAAATTCCATAGAACTATTAACTTGGGAATGCTTATGCAGACAGATTGACACCAACCAATCTGGGAAGATTTGATTGAATTCTCTCTGGGAACAAAGTGCTTAAATGAGTTGGAAAACAAAGCTTGTTGCTAGGGTAAGTGGGGTCCTCTGACTGGGAAAGTTAGAATAATTATGAGGTTGAAAAAGGCTGGGGTTGGCTTTAGGGTCAAGTAATCATTAATCAAACATTATCCAGAGCTCTCTATCTTGTGGCATGCTATGTGCAAAAATGGGCAAATTTTGTTTCTGTAAAAGAGCACATAGTAAGCATTTTAGGTCTTGTGGGCCATATAATAGCATGAGAGCCACTATAGACAATAAGTTAATAAATGAACATGGCTGAGTTCCACTAAAACTTTGTTTATGGACATTGAAATTTGAATTTTACATAATGTACATGTATCACAAAATATTCTAATTTAATTTTTTTCAACCATTAAATCATTCTTAGATTGCATATCCTACAAAAGCAGGTGGCAGCCCAGATTTGGCCCATGGGCTGATGTTTGCTGACTCCTGCTCTATGCTCTGTATGTACCTTGAAGGAAGCTCACAGCCTAGTGGGAGACACATGTACAGAAAACCACAGTGTGCGATGGGAAGGGTTGTATTAGAGTTCAGCACAGGATGCTTGGAGCTTCCAGAGGAGGAGCTCCAAACCCATGCTGGGGTGGGGGATTTCAGTGGGTTGGGATGGAGCGCTAACAGCAAAGGATCTCTGGACTTTCTGCTTCATCCTCAGATCCTAATTGGGCATTGCCTGAAGGTTTTGGCTGGTTGAACTCAGGAGTTTCCTTTCCAGACCAGGCGTCTGTATTCCCTTAGAGTCTTTTTTCTCATGCCACTCTTTTCCGCCTGGCTCTTTGGCTTGGTTCCGTGGTTGACATCTCCATTTACCCAGAGTTTGTTTTGGGGGCTGGCAACATGCCACCCTGCCTGCTGCAGCCTTCTGGAGATTGAGCACATGTTCTCTCCTTTCTGAGTGCCCGAGGCCTCTCTCCCCCAGGGGTGGGTATTTTCCTGCCCACCTAGGTCTGGGCTCCTTCAGTTTCTGATTCACACTGCAAGAACTTCATGTGGTGGGGTGCTGGAGCTAGCTCAGACTGGCTCTTGAGACCAGTTGTATGTCTCAAGACATACAATCTCTTCTCAACTCTGAGTTGAATTCAGTGATGTCTGGTTGGTAGCCTGAAATCTGCCATCGTGGGAGTATTAACACCATGGAAACTGGCAAAGTAAATCTGCAAATACTTGGGGTGCTTTTATTTTGGCTTTTTCTATTCTGGAGCGCTTTTTACCAGCAGAACATTCTTTGTAAACCCAGGGAAAGTTATTCTTTAAGTTATGATACAATCCTGCTCATGGATTTACAGAATGGTAGAGCTAGGAGAAATTTGATGTTACATGTCACTTTAGTTTGCTAAACTAAAAAATGCCTCAAATCTCTCCCCACCCCTGTATCTTCCTGAGAAATTCCTACTAGACCCTCCCAGTCTTTGTTGATCCCTTTCCTCAAACCACTGAAACATAGTAACCCTTTGTGTCATCTTCTGATTACATCTGTCTTTTTGTAAAAAAAATAGAGATGGGAGGCTGGGCATGGTGGCTCACGCCTGTAATCCCAGCACTTTGGGAGGCCAAGGAGGGTGGATTCGAGGTCAGGGGTTCAAGACCATCCTGGCCAAGATGCTGAAACCCCGTCTTTACTAAAAATACAAAATTAGCCAGGTGTGGTGGCAGGCGCCTGTATTCCCAGCTACTTGGGAGGCTGAGGCAGGAAATTGCTTAAACCCGGGAGGTGGAGGTTGCAGTGAGCCAAGATTGTGTTGAGGCACTCCAGCCTGCGTGACAGAGCAAGACTCCATCTCAAAAAAAACAAAAAAAAAAAGGAAAGAAAAAAGAAAAAATAGAGATGGGATCTTGCTCTGTCACCCAGGCTGGAGTGCAGTGGCGTGATCATAACTTACTGCGTCCTTGAACTCCTGGGCTCAAGTGATTCTCCTGCCTCAGGCTTCTGAGTAGCTGGGACTACAGGTATGCACCACCAGGCCTGGCTAACTTCTTTTTTATGTGCGTAGAGATGGCATCTTGTTGTGTTGCCCAAGCTCGTCTCAAACTCCTGGTCTCAAGTGATCCTCCTGCTTCGGCCTCCCAAAGTGCTGGTTTTGGGAGGCATGTAGGTCACTGTGCCTGGCTAACATGTCTGTCTTTTATTCAATTATGAGCTTTTTGAACGTGGGCCAAGAATGGCTGCTGTGGAGTAGTGATTAATTGCCAAGGCTCTAGAGCCAGGCTATCTGTGTTCAAATTCTTGTTTTACCACTTATAATCTGAGTAACCCTGAGCAAGTTACTGGATAACTCAGTTTACTTCATCTGTAGAATTGGGGTAATTGTAGGACATTCCTTATAGAGTATAAGGACTAAATAAATTAATATACATAAAAGTTCCTAGACCATACCTGCCCCTAGTAGGCCTTCAGTGAATTCAACTATTATTACTACTCATTTTGTCTTTAGTTCCCATCAGTGTCTGGTGCATGTCACATAGCACACATTTAACACGTGTAATGTACTTATTACATGCTAATTATGTGAACAAAACTGCAAAGAGAGGTAGAGAAGAAGTGATCTTTGTGGGCTGGATTAAGGAGATTTGAACAACTGATCGGGTTTGAAATGGGAACTTCTAGGGTTTGTAGAATGTGGATAGACAGGTGGATTAATTCAGGAAGCATTCGTAGAAAAAACACTGCCCTGGGAAAGTTATGCCAGTTGGTAAGTATAGAAACTGATTTCATCTCAATTTAGTAGCAGACCTGCTATCAAAATTCCATCTCTCTCCTTCCCAGTGTCTGCTGAGGTTTTAGGAATATAATGGATTTTAATTAATTGAACAATTCACTTGAAGAGAAGCAGGAAGAAGTCAGGAATGTTCCTTAACTCTGGGGCATCTATTTTATGCATGCTGGAGAAATTAAGATAACAGAGTAACACTCCCACAGCCACCCAAAAGTAATTTTACAATGGTTTTGAGATTCCAACCCCTTGATTCTTCTCCTCCTACATTTATTGTCATTTTGCCTTTCATAAATTGTTCTTCCTTTTGAAACTCATCTGCGCTGTGTTTTTGTAAATCAAGTCGGGCTAACAATGCAGGCTCTGCCCTGTGATTGTGCTTAAAGAGAGGCTGTATCACAAAAGAAATGAGAGGTCTTAATTTGTCTTTTTTAAGGACCTGCATAGTGATTGAGGTTGGTGTAATTCTCTTTCGAGATTTTTGTTCTTTTGTCACTGAGCGATTGTTCTTCAGCTGATGAGAGTAGATCAGAGCAAGAGATGGGGGACTGCTGTATCGCAGGGATCAGGATTGGATTGTGAGATTCACCTTCATTCTCTCCCTGTTCCAAAATTGGTGGCCTGAATCAGGACTCTGTAGTGGGTGACCTAGGTCTGTGATGCACCTTTTATTTTGAGTCTCACTTTACTCCTCTGTAAACAGGGATTATAACACGTACCTCCCTGTCAAGAGGTCGTGGGTTTCAGGAAGATGCAGCTCTGGTGACAATATAGGACAGAGCCCTGGGGGCTTAGTAGGTGCTCAATAAATGCTTCTTTCCTTGCTATGCTATTCTAAGTTTCTTTCCCTGAGAGGCTCAATGTGTTTATATGAATAGTGGAATTTTCCTTAAGCATATTTAAATTGACATGGATATGTGAAAATTAACACATATGTGAAGCTTTTATTTTGCTTATGTGGAAGTGTGTGTGTGTGTGTGTGTGTGTGTGTGTATGTGTGTGTGCCTAAGCACCTGGTGGGGGTGCATGCAGTTGAAAGTGTGACAATATTCCTAGAACAATTCCTTGCATAATCCCTTTAACTCTACCTTTTGTCCCCCACTTTTAAGTCCAGGGGTACATGTGCAGAATGTGCAGGTTTGTTATATAGGTAAACGTGTGCCATGGTGGTTTGCTGCACAGATCACCCCATCATTCAGGTATGAAGCCCAGCATCTATTAGCTATTACTCCTGATGCTCTCCCTCCTCCCACCCCTGACCCTCCCACAGGCCCCAGTGTGTGTTGTTCCCCAGTTCTACCTGTTTTCCCCCATTCCATGAATGAAGCAAATCGACTAACCAAGAGGATAGAAAACCTTTGATATTTGTTACAAACATGCTACTTAAAATTCAAAATATACAAGCAGTGGTCATTCTAAAAATATACTGCACATACAAAATGAAACACAAACCTTAGTAAACTTTACAAAATGTTATTACAAACAAGGATTTGGTGAGGCAAAAATCTGTCAGTTGGAAGTGTGGCGAACTGCTGTGTGACAAATTAATGTTCACTGAATTGGCTTCAAGTTGCCCCACCCATCCCCTCCCCAATTTGGCTGTGTTGTGGGCAGGGAAGCTTTGCTCTGTCCCTAAGGCCATGGGATTCTGGGACCTCTTTTATCCATCCCACCCATTTTTGGACTTTGAGATAAGTAATTTTTACCTGTCTATGTTCAAGGGGCATAAAAACTATACAAAACAGAGAGAAAATACTTTTAGTCAACATGAAATAGGTGCAATTACACACTTAAGAAAATGTCTGTAGGAGCAATTTCACTTCAGAATCCACTTGACTTTTCAGCCTTCATACCCAGAAGGGTCGCTGTTGGGAAGAAGAAAAGTGCAGAGACCTGTTGAAGACAGGGTTCCAATCCTGCTGCTTCTGAGCTCTGTGACCTTGAGCAGATTATGTAAGCTGAGTTTGTGTTTCCACTTGAAAGATGGGAGTCACTATAACTCCTCACAGAGTTGTGGCAAATGGCATTCTATAGCAGAGTTTGGCCTACTTTTCCCGTTTTGCCTCCCCTAGACCATGGCCCTCAGGATGCAGGAACATGTGTCAGGTCGGGGGGATCAATCCAGGGGCCTGGGGGAGCTCCCCTAACTTTTCCCAGCTGGTTCTCTCTCGGTGATGTCTTGCCCACGGCCCAATGGCTCCAGTCCCTTCTCGTGCTGGCTGGAGGGAGAAGAGTCAACAGCACCCAAGGGCACAGATGCCATCACTGGGGGAGTGTAGCAGAGCCCTTGGGAACACCAAGTCAAAGGGCAGGGGCAGGGTGGAAGGCCCGCCATGAAAGGGCTGGGCAGGGAGCGCACAGGAGCCAAAGAGAGGCAGAGGAGCTAGTGAAGTGTCCGAAAACGGTCTCCAAGGACGTGGTGCTCTGGTCATCTCCCTGCACCTCACAGATCACGTTTCGTTTCTTTACGGAAAGAGGCAGGCGTCGGGAGCAGGGCGGCTGCGGAGGACTGCAGCTCCCAGGGGACCCCGCGGAGGGCGCGGGAGAACGAGGCACATGGCTCAAATCCTCCCACCTGCTTCCTCTGCCCTTGCAACAGCTTAAGGGAGCACGGACGTGACAATCACCACCGTTCTTTTGAAATGACGAGGAACCAAGTCTCAATGCACCAACGCTGATTTCAGCCATTGCAGAGCGAAGATTTAAGTCCAGCCCTCCCGAACCTCAGTCCAGAGCCTGGAGTTTCCTAAGCGTTTCCAGTGCCCGAGCCCCAGCCGGGAAGTGAGCCGTGTCGCCCTTCCCGTAGAGGTCTCAGTCACACAGAAGGCCTCTGGCGTGGCTCTTTTTGTGGGTAGATAGGCGCGCAGATGTAGTGCATCTTAATATCCTCGTGACCAACTGTGTCGTGATTTCTCGCTTTATTACTGCTCACGCGCGCAGCCCTTCACCCTGGTCACCGCTGGCAGACAAGTGGGAGGCACCTACAGTCCTGGTGAAAAGACACCACACTGCCCAAGAAGGCTTGTGCAGTTTTCAGAAAACTCCCCGCTCGCACGTCCCCTTTCACTTGTTCCGGGTCTCTGGCACCACACCCTTTTGTGTTCCTACTGCCCTTCCGTGTGTGGCGGATACCCAGCCAGCGATGCAGGTGTAAGCGCAGCTGTGTAGACCGCGGAGGGAGAGCCGCTCCCTAGAGGGCGAGAGTTGGGCAGGAAGAACCCGTGTTTTCCCAAAATGAGGTTCCTGGTGCTTGGGCTGAGAGGTTTGGGGAATGTTTAGAGGGAGGGAACCCCTCGAAACATGGTGAGGCCATTCGGGGTTTGGAGGGATTTTATCTAAAACACTCAGAAGAGGGCTTTGGTTTGGATTCTACATATCCTCAAGTTGCCCCTAGGTGTGGGGCCCTGGCAGCTGTGGAAAGTTGCTAGAGAGGTATCTCCTGGCCGAATGTCCCTCCTTGTTTGTGCTTAAGGAGCGCTGCAGTCATTAAAGCTTTTAAAGGAAGTTTCTTCGGAAAATTCAAGGGTTAAAACAACTTTATGTAGTGTTGTTACGCATTGGAAATAACGTGGGCAGTCTGGTGCTGGCACCAGAGCTAACTAGTTGTAATTGTTAGGGTTATCTTTTTCCCTCTCTGACCCTGTCTCTTTATGGTAAGGCATCACACCCTCCACGGACTATGTCAAATGAGATATTGTATGAAAGTGCATTAAAATGAATAAAGGGCAAAAACATGGTAACAATGACACAATGATAGCAACAGCTGATATTTACTGAGTGGTTACTGTGTGCCAGACACTGCTCTAAGCAGCATTCACGTATTAAGTCACTTAGTCCTCACAACAACCATATGAGGTAACTGTTATTATCCATGAGGAAACTGAGGCAGAGCCCCAGGTCATTCAACCAATAAGAACAGTGCCAGGATTCGACCCCAGCAGGTTGGCTGTGGAGCTTGCACTGTTCATGTCAATATTTTACTGCGTTAACATGGTTGTGGGTAGGATGAAAATGACATGAGCATGGTTACGTTGAAAATGACACTAATAATGTAAAAAAAAAAAACACTATCACTTTCTCTCATGTCTTTTTATCACTCTTGTCTAAAAAAAAAAAAGACAATGTTATCTCCTTCAGGAAATTGTGGGCCAGGGGAGTGGGTAGAAGGGCCATCAGAAGAGGGTATCTGGAATTTCACACCCTCTCAGTAGACAAAGAGAGGCAAAGGTGGATTGAGCCTTTGAGAGGATGGGTCTCCATTTAGATCTCATATCCACTTTACTGGGGCTGGGCCTCAACTTTATGTGTGTGATGGGAGTTGCTGTGAGGGCTAAATGCGATTCTGTAGGTAAGAGTCTGGCACAGTGGCTGGACCACGGTATAGATCCCCAAAAACATGAGAATGAAGAAAACTACCAGAGAGGTCCACCAACTCTTCTGTTACTTCTTTCAATCTAATCATTAAACTAAGACCTAATCTTTACCCTTTTCCATTTCTTGTTCTTTCCAACATGTGGTCTTGCATTCCTGGCATACTGCAAAGTTCTACTTTCCTTGTGATTTGCTTCAGTTGTCATACATTTGGAGTCAATTCCTCAGGCGTGTGTGGAGCGCTGGCTGTGTCAGTGGCAGTGCCCTGTGCTTTGGAGGAGGGCTTCAAAACTAGAGGGAGAATAAATTAAGTCAAGAGGTGACACATGAGGAAAGAGGAAACAAAATTGCCTCTTATTCTCACAAATGCTCTTTGTTGGCTTGAGAGGCAGTGTGTTAAAAATGTGGTTTCCAAATGCATGTGAAGGAATTTATCACAATGAAAAAAGTACCTTTTGGTAACTTAAATGCCTGACAAAAAAATCTCAGCATTAAGTCATTAATACTCCCACCTGCTGCCAACTATAACTGCTTTCTTTTATCATGATAATACAGACTGTCTGATTCTCTGGTAGAGTTTTTGGGCAACAGTGTAATCAACATCGGGAAAAACTTGCTTGTAATTCTGAGATTTCAGTCATCTTGTCAATGTAGAGACTTTGTGCTTTCCCCACACACGAAGACTTTGTAATTCATGATCATTATTTAGAACTTCAGTCTCATGCAAGTCTGTGATCTACTTATTTTGGTATCAGCTTGCCGTGTATGGTGATTATGCCAAATGTTTTCTAATAAAGTACCAATATACAAGGTATCTCATGCTGGCAGCATGGTAGCAGGAGTTTTTCATTGGTCCTGGTATGATTTGGAAGAATGAAGTCCCTTTTGCAAAGAGGAGCATGGAGTCTTTAGATGGCAGGTGTGCATTCTTCTTTATTCTATCGTTGGTAAACATGGACCATCTCATACTGATGTATGGAGAATAGTTACAGTGCATTCCTGACTTAGAAAGTTGACATGTAATTTCCAGGTTTCTTCTTAAGCTACCACCAGAAATAGAATAGTCATGTATTCATTCAACAAGTATTTATTAACCACCTACTTGATGCTAGGCTTTGTTCTAGGTGTTTGGGATATATCAGTGGTCAAAACGGACACAGCCCTCATGAGGTTTACAGTCTAGTGAGAATATCAGATTGGATGATTCATTGATCTGGCTTAGGACAATTTAGTTTAATATTTATCTTAAATTATAAAACACATATATATTTTTTGAGATGGAGTTTCGCTCTTGTTGCCCAGGCTGGAGTGCAATGGCATGATCTTGGCTCACGACAACCTCCACCTCCTGGGTTCAAGCAATTCTCCCGCCTTAGCCTCCCGAGCACCTGGGATTACAGATATGCACCATCATGCCCGGCTAATTTTGTATTTTTAGTAGAGACGGGGTTTCTCCATGTTGGTTAGGCTGGTCTCGAACACCCGACCTCAGGTGATCTGCCCACCTTGGCCTCCCAAAGTGCTGGGATTACAGGCGTGAGCCACCGCACCGTCCAAAATATTTTAAACAAAGAAAAGTACAGGAAGTAATTTAGATATCTATGTCTGTATTGACAGCTGACTTTTAAAATGTTTATTTTTCTATTTTCTAATTATGAGCATGCTAGAAAATTTGGAGGATACATATAAGAAGAAACTAAATTATAACCAATGTTCCTGGGTAGGAAGCCTCCAGGGTGCAGTCAGGATATGTTCATAAGAACAAACTTGAACTTGCTGGCTTTGGGAAACCAAGTAACCTATAATCCCAGCACTGGAATATAATCACCGTTACATTTTGATGTGTTTCCTTCCTTCCTGTCTGCTGTCTTCCTCCTTTCCTCTCTACCTTCCTTCCTTTCAATCTGCAATTTCTTTTTAATTCACAATTTAAATATTTTTTAAGCACCAAGCAGGCAAAAATCACCCCAAAACAAAAAGCCACAGCCCTGGGCTGCATTTGATCCCAGGGAAGCCAGTTGGCAATATCTGATTTAAACTTTTTGTCCTTGGCTATTCTCTCACTCACTGGGCTGTTCTTGCTCACCTTCCTGTCTTTCTTTAGTGCACTTTCTTTTTGACATAGTTGAGACTCTATTGCATCCTACTTTGTGTTTGCTCTTTTTCCTTAACATTTTGTTCTGTTACATCTTCTTCAGAACTCCAGCATCCTTATCATTGTCATCCTTGTCAGAGGCCACATCTGACATATAAAAGTGGGGTGTGTGTGTGAATATCTGTGTATGTGTCTGTGTGTGTAGCTGTATCTGTGGCGATGCATGTTTGCTGGTGATAAGGAACATATTTATTGTCCAATTTGAGGTGAATAAGCTGGAAAAAAAGTTCTAGATGAATTTAGCCACCAGTGAACAACAGATGGAGGAGCGTGTCTCTATTAGAGGTCATTTCAGCAAATAGCTGGATCTACTCTGTAGGTCTGTGTTCCCTTTTGGGCTGCCTATCTATTCTCTCTGGTTTCAGCGTTCTTGGTGCTCTTGGTAATTCTGTTGCCAAGGATGCCACTGAGAAGAGTTACCTTCTCCAGGGATTTAAGAACCACAGTAAGAAAACCTAACTCCATAATTCCATTCTTTGTTACTGAGGGTTTGAAATGAGATGCATGAGTACTAAGCACAGAGCTTAACCCATGATGGCCTGACTAAGGCTGGATCCCCTAAGAAACCACATTCCCTTCCTCATGTCTGAGTGCAAGTCCATGCCAGCTCTACCTCTAACCAGTTATCCACCTGGGACTTATCACTGCGCAAGTGGTAACCTGGGATGCTCTGTATTTGTTCTAATTGCGTGTTCCCCAAATCCTCATCAGGAGTCTTTGATGTGGCAGAGTTTGCTGGCCTGCTAAATATTAGTGACCGAATTTTTCTCTGCTATTCCCTTTGTCTCTTAATGAACTAGAATTTTTGTATTTCTGGGTACAGTGTTTATGTTTTCTAGTTAGTGAAAGGAAAAAATCATGTTACAAGGTGATGCAATTTTCACCTCCTCAGTAAATTATATTTTTATCTTACTTTCTAATGCCAGAGCTGTAATATAGTATTAAAATTGTTGATATATTTAAACCTTCTGTAAGTGATAACAACAATAAGCCACATGAAAAGGGCCTTTCTGGGGAAAGTGGGCCCACTTTATAAAATTTATATCACAGTGGTAGGCTCGGGTGCTTTGAGCCTGTGAACCTGGGCTTAATAAGATAGAAAGGTTCCAACTCTGATGTGGCGACAGATTATGACCTCAGTCCTGGGCATGCAGGGTTTAACCGTGTCTCCACCTGGTAAGTTGGTGGTCAGATTGAATGAAAACAGTGGAGAGGATAGGGTTTCAAAGGATCTGTGTTTACCAAACCTTCTTTTCTTTCCTAACTTCATTTCCCAGATGTCACCCACCCCTTGCAGTTTGGTGGGGCCATATGACTAATTGCTGGCTAACAGAATGTGGGAGGAAGGGATGTGTGGTTTATTCCATGCCTGGTTTCTGAAATTCTTCACAGTCTTCCACCGTTTTTCTCTTCCTTCACTGGCCAGCTAGATGCAGAGGATACAGAGGATTCTGAGGTTCTAGGTGCTGATGAAGCTATGAGATGAAAGCCAGCTTAGTCCCTGAATAACTCCATAGGCCAAAACTCCACATCCTGCACCCCACAACCTATATTGGGCTTCGTAATGAGCAAGAAAAAAAAATCTTTATTGTGGTGTTAGGTCACTGAGAATTTGGATATTTGTTACAGATGCAAACTATTTGCACATAGTAGGTGTACAATAAACGACTAAGTGCTGTTTTTCTTGGTCCTGGGAAGCACAGAAGGTCTGAATCCTCTCCAGGAAGTCAGAGGTGAGAAGAGTTGATAGAGCATGTCAAAGCCAAACCCTTGAGAGAGTCCGGAATCAGGTTGGGAAACCAGATGCATTGCCAATGGCAATTTGACACTAGCTCCTGATATTTCTTAGAGGATTAAGCTCCAGGTGCCCACAAGAGTAGCTTTATTGGTTGCTTTCCCTTCTCTGACTAACTTCCCCATTCCCTTTCTGATACTTCCTAAGTCCTCTTGTATGTGTTTTATGCTTCCCACTCCTTATAGGAGAAGGTCCAAACTTCCCTATGTTTCCCAGTTTCCACCAAGATTCTGTAGGGCCTGATGAGCCAAGGTAAGGAGTTTTTACTTTATTCTAAGTATTGATTTTTCTACAGCGACAGGGAGTCACTGAAGGATTTTAGGCAGAGGAAAGACATGACTACATTTTTATTTAAAAAGATCTCTTTGGCTCCTGGATAGACAATGGCTTGGAGCAAGAATGCAAGCTGGCTGTGGAGGTGAGAGGCTGTTGTGATAATTCATGTGAGAGACAGTGGTAGCCTGGACTAAGGTGGGGTTGTGTGTGGATAGGACCGGACAGATGCCAGATATATTGAGGGAATGTTTCTGTGTGGACTTAGTGACTGTTTAGATGAAAAAGACAGAGGGAAGAGTAATGACTCACAGGCTCCCCAATTTTGTTGTGGAGCAGTAGGGAGTAGGGAGGACCATTTCCAGAGATGGCACTATTGGAGTGGAAGAGTAAGGCTTTGATAATATTCTGGAAGTATTATGACCAGGAACCCAATTTATGGTATTAGCCTGTTTTCATGCTGCTGATAAAGACATACCCAAGACTGGGTAATTTATAAAGAAAAAGAGGTTTAATGGACACACAGTTCCACATGGCTGGGGAGGCCTCACAACCACGTTGGAAGGTGAAAGGCACATCTTACATGGTGGCAGACAAGAGAGAATGAAGGATCAAGTGAAAGGGGTTTCCCTTTCTAAAACCATCAGATCTCGTGAGACTTATTCACTACCATGAGAACAGTATGCGGGAACCGCCCCTATGATTCAATTATCTCCCACCAGGTTCCTTCCACAACACGTGGGAATTAGAGGAGCTACAATTCAAGATGAGATTTGGGTGGAGACATAGCCAAATCATATCGGTGCTTGACCGAGGGACTGGGTGGGAGCAGCATTCAGCCCAGGCCCTGCTCACTGAGCTCTGTTTGTCCTGGCAAGGCGCTGCTTCCACCTGGGAGAAGGGCACCCTTTCCTAACTCTCACAGAGATGCCATATGGGCTCTGCCCAGGAGAGACTCTTGCCCTAGTGAGGTGGGTCCAAGGAATGCCTGAAACTCTAACGAGTCAGATGAGAAATGCTCCTTCTATGGAGACAGCTGGAAAGAGGCTGGTAAAGGTTAGCCTGGCTTGACAAGTATGTAGAAGCTTTGTCTGGCTCCCGTAACACCCCAAGGGAAACTCTGGAGGAAGGATAGGAAGATGAAGATTTCAGATTTGGATGAGTCAAGGCCAAGGTGACTGTAAGACCTACTGAAGAAAAAAAGATCACTATACTTGCCGCTTAGTGATCTGGGCTAGAAATAGATATTTTAGAGTCATTAACAGAGTTGGGAAGAGCAAAGAGGATTGCTCAGGAAAGAGGGAATGGAATGAGAAGATAAGAGTTTCCCCGGTTAACAACAGAAAAGGCGTTGGCTGCAGAGGTAGCAGGAAAACCAGGAGGAAGCTGTGCCCTGGATGCCCAGGGAACAGAAGACATCCTAGCTGATGCAGCAGGTTCACAAGACAACATGCATTATGAGGACCATAATGCATCTGCTGAATGAAGTGAAGCATAGCTGACAGAAGTGTCATGAAATGGGGAGGGTGATGGAGGCTGGGTCTTGTGGATGGAAAAGTGATTGAGCAGGCCCTGTGCAAGCCCCAGACTCTAGCTCTCAGAAAGCCCATGAGTTTCTGCAGCTCACGTGAGTGATGGAGACCTAGAACCTCTGGTCCCATTGCTCACAGGGTGATACTTTGGGGCCTTGGGCCCAGGGTTGAGTGAGCTCTAACCCTGTTCCTCTTGCCCCTGATTATGGATTAACTTAAGCACTCTGTAGAAAACAGAAGCGCAAAAGGGACCTAGTATGCTAGTGATGATGACGATGTTAAAAATAATAACATTGTCATGTTATAATCATATATATTATAATAATAAGTAAAATTGAATGTTTACTATGGGTTGAGTCCAGGGTAAGTCTTTTACATACATTATTATAACTCACACATTTCTTATGAGATAGGTATTATATATCCATTTTACAAAAGAAAAAACTAAGACTCAGAGAGGCTAAGTCATTTTCCCAAGATCACACGGCTAGCAAGTAGAGGAGCTTTTTGTTTCATTTTATTAATTTTAAAAGTTATTAACTTATTTGCTATGGAGCCATGTTTTAAACTTGCTCTAAAGCTCATCACAGAGAAAGACAGAGGATGAGTGGAGAGAGGGAATGGCTAATGGGGCTGGCTGTCCTACCCCAATCCCATCATCTCCTGGCCACACAGCCTTGCATTATACATCTTTGTTTACTTCTTAATTCATAAATGTTTTAGCGAAGGCCTACTCTGTGCCAGGGCTGAGGATGGAAGACCCATCTCTGCTACCCACAGACAATATCCTCATGAGGAGATGGGCAGGCAAACAGGCAGTATGAGTGTAGTGTGATGATTTTATGATGGGGACACAGAATGGGATCCAGGGAGGCTTCAAGTGGGGTGGTTACCTCCCCTGAGGAATGTCAGGCAGAAAATGCTTTCTGGAGGACCTAGGAGATTAGCAGATACCTGAATGGTGAGGAGGGAGGTCTCTAGGCAAACTTGGTTGGCTGAGGGGAAAGACAATTCCAGGCTTGGTAGTCTGGATTAAGAAAATGAAATTAAAAATAGCTGTTCTGGTCTCCCTCACCCCCACTGCAGAAAGTTTCCACTTATAACTCCTAACTTCAAAGGCTATGATAAAATTCTCCCCAAACTCTTAATGCAAAACAAGAATTTAATTTACTCTAATTTGCTACATAATGTTATGGGGAGATCTTTGGGGGCCATTAGCTATTATTTTCTGAGACACTAAAGGCAGATACTTAAGAATAGTCACTTTCACAGATGCATGAATAATATGTAAACTCAAAAAAAGTTGAAGAATGAACAGGGGGCCAAAGAAAAAAATTGTCTCCTTGTGGAAATAGAATTCGGTAACCTCCATCAGGGCCCTCTGGGTACGTTTTTGGCACATTTTTTGGGCCCTCAAGTGTGTAAGCACATGCTTTTTATCTTCCCCGTTTAATTAGATTGTCTTTGCCATTCCTGGGTCTAATTTATTTGAGAAACAAAAAAATGGACTATAGGAAAGCAATAAGGTAGAAGTAAAATGAAACAGAGGAGGGTACTGGTGACAGCTGAAGAGGAACTGCATCCAAAAACACAGACTTTCTGTGACTGTTTTCTCATTCTGACACCCAGTTCCAGGGACTGTTCTAAGACTTACTCTTCCTGTAAAATTCTAAAAGGAAGGGACTGTTTCTTGGTTAGCACAATGCCTAGCAAATAGTTGGCACTCAGGAAATGTTAGCTTAATTCCTTCTTTTCTCTGTTCATTTCTTCCTCCTCTGCTTCCCTTCTTGAAGGGAGTCTGTTTGGTAGATTAGCTAGAACTTTTGGTTTCAAGCAATAGCAACTCACATTGGATCACTCACAAAAGGGACTACTGTATAGTATAAGGGTAGTAGGGTATCTTATGGAATTTGGGAGGAGCTGATTTTTAGATACCAGCTGGAAATGGACCTGGAATGAACTGGGGCTTTTTCTTTACCTCTCACAATTCCTATTCCCAGAAATGGTATTCATCAGCCCAGTTTGGGTTCTATCAATTACAGCCAAAGGAGCAAGGTTGCAGTTCAGAAACTTCATTGCCTGCAGCCAATGATTATATGAATGGGAAGAGGCCCTTTCTAGAATTTGGAATGGTTGTTAGACAGCTGCATAGGTGTCCTTGAGGTGTGTGCACGATGCCCTTATTGGGGCAACTTGGGTCTACAATTCTTGGACTATTGGCTGTTGGGAGAATTCCAAATAGTAGGTAGCTTCCTACCTGAGAATGGTTAAAATGCATTAGTGAGATGCTGAGGAGCTGTCTTCTCTCGAGTATGAAAAATAAAAAGATGTTTTCTTAGAAACTATACTTTTTGATACATTCTATATATGTTGTCTTATATTTTTCTAGAACTTTAAAAGTGAAAAACCAATGAGCAACAAGAACTTGCCATTAATATCCTTTCTCTTATATAGAAACATGTAGTAGAATCCACCATCAGATCCACAGAGCAAATCAGAAGACTTGATATTAGCACTAGAGTCAGAGGAGCATCCTGCCAGATTCTTTTTTATATTGTGTCATATGCAGTTGTTATATTTGAAGGACATTATTTGATCCTATGAACTGATGTAGGTAATGAGTTCAGCTCTTCCTCTACTTTCTTGCAGTGCAGTTGGGATCACACATTACTTCTTGGAAGAAATTAATCTTAACCTAATTAGTCTTAGCTATTGACTGGATCAAGCAATTATTAGGGAACTTCTTCCCTCCCTGTTTCCCTTGTTTGTTAGAATGCACTCTTAGTTCTTCCATGTTAGAATCCATTCCAGTAGTTAAAAAAGATAAATTTCTTTCCAAACCCAAATGTTAAAGTAAATATAATAAAACTAGAAGTTACCCAAACCCTGACAGATGTAAAGTATACTTACTATAATTTTAGGAGTCAATAAGCATTTTATGTAAAGGGCCAGATAGTAAATATTTTTGGCTTTGCAGGCCATATGGTCCCAGGCACAGCTACTGAACAATGGCTTTGTAGTGTGAAAGCAGCCAGAGAGAATATGGAAATAAATGAGCATAGCTATGTTCCAATGAAACTTTACTTGTGGATACTAAAATTCAAGTTTCATGTAGTTTTAATGTGTCACAGAATATTATTCTTCTTTTCATTTTTTTCAATCACTTAAAAATATAAAAGCTGTTTTTAGCTTGCAGATGCCACAAAAACAGGTGATGGGCCAGATTTCGTCTGCAGACATTAATTTGTCAAATCCTGCTCCAATTACCAAAGCAGATGATTGACACATCTGCTTGTCTGTCTTGGTTTAGTTTTCTTACTTCCCAGGCTTTCTTGAGTGAGCGTTTCTGAAAGAGCAAACAAAAGCCGTGCTTCTTTTGATCTCAGTCTTGAACTCATTCTTTCTTGACTTATGTAATGTTAGCATTCAACTTCACTTGGTTTGGTGTGAGAACCCAAAGGCTGCTTTAAGAGTTTGCACTTGAAGCAGTGCATTTTAGTAGTTCTGTAGGTGTACAATCTCTAAAACCAGGGAGAGAGATAATAACTCTGGGGAGAAGCAGTTTAAAAACAGTTCTAATTATTCAGGCAAGTTATTTTTACCAGACTTTAGGGGACAGAGAAATGATTGCATTTTTATTATTTTCATAGGTTATATTTCAGAAAGCTTTTCTGTTAAGATGATTAAATACCAAGTTTTAATTTCACTCACTTACGCAAGGAAAAATTTCCATTGCAATAGACTTTTTTTTTCTTTTTTTTTTGATAGTTTACTACAGGAGACTCAGGGCTTTCAGTTTCCTCAGCTGAGGACTTATTTTGGCACAAAAAAGACATGTGCTTCACTTAAAAGCTTGGGAAGATGGGAGAAATACAGGGAAAGGGGAACTATAAGAAACCTTTGGTGGTTACTGTATTAAAAAATACATAATATTACGGTCAGGCATGTGTCTCATTCCTGTAATCCCAACATTTTGGGAGGTGGAGGCAGAGGATGACTTGAGCTCGGGAGTTCAAGACAAGCCTGGGCAACATAGTGAGACCTTGCCTCTACAATTTTTTTTTCTTTAAAGCAGCCAGGTGTGGTGGCGTGTATCTATAGACCCCGCTACTTTGGAGGCTGAATTGGGAGGATCACTTGAGCCCAGGAGGTCGATGCCACAGTGAGCCATGATTGCACCACTGCACTCCAGCCTGGGCAGCAGAGTGAAACACTGTCTCAAAAACAAACAAACAAAAAACCAAGCCCACATTATATTACATGTAATATATTATATATAAAATGTTACATATAAAAATTCTCTTCACCTATAAAATTAATGGCGGCAACAATAACTAAAATACGTTATTGTCACAGAGAAGAATTTTCTGTGCAGTCTACATAATAAGATCTGGGAGTCAGCTAGTGATTGCAACAACTGGATGCATATAGTGTGCCTAAATTTTATGCACTTACTCCTACTTAATCCTCATTGTCAGAGGAGGAAAGTAAGACTCAGGGAGGTCAAGGCCATGTAGGTGGTAAGTGGTGGAGCCAGCTTTCAGACCCAGGTCTATCTGTGAGCAGAGCCCTTTTCATGCCTCCATGCTGTGACAGGTTCCAGGCGTGGGTATTACAGTCTCAGGGTCTACATGATGATTTTGAAACATCCCTGACTGCATGGCGAAATATGCCATTCTATGTGGCATGAGGTTCATGACACTGTTGGTTGCCTTTATGATTAATTAATCTTGCTACCAACCTAACCAGACCATGTGAATGTGGTTCTAGTTCTTCCCTGAGAGAATTTATAACTGAAGTGTCAACTACACTCTGACACAATTCCATGTCTTTAAAAACACATGGTGAATTGAAAAAGATTAAATTCCTGGGACATGCATTAACCTGGGTTCCAGTAGGCTTTGCGGTTTTAATGGGCCCCCTGAAGTTGTATGTAGACTATTGTACATGTGTGTCTGTGTGCTTTTTTTGGGACAAGGTTTCTAATCTTCATTAGATTCTGAAGATATGTGGAACCATTACCCTCTAAACTCAACTGGAATCAATTAGGAATATACCTAGTTGATTCTTATTATTGGCAAGTGTTTGTTAATTGTGTCAAATTTTATCACAAAGATGAGGCTAAATTAATTGTAGTCTCACAATAGCTTGAGCACAGAACCCGCATTTCACATTGTTATACCGTGGATTCTTCTGTGTGACTCAGCTCTGGTCTCTTTTCCCGTGGGCATCCGCAGCCCCTGGCAGCACTGCAACTGTAAATCCTCACTAATTGCTTGCTGATCGGTGGGAATAATTTTCCCAGTATAAGCCTTGCCTAACTCGGTCATTCCAGGCACTGGAAAGGCCAATGGCTAACTTGGCATCGTCATAAAGTGAAACTTCTGCCTCCAAAGTCCGCTGCTTCCTTGTGTAGCACTTTCCTCAAGCCCCACCCAGCCTCAGTTTCCTCTCCTGTAATAAGAGCGTCAGCTATGGGATTGGTAAGATATCTTCCACATCAGCAAATTCCAGGAGTCTATCACATTGGGCAAACCCAAATTCGAAAGGACAGGACAAGCTATTTGGAATGGTTGGTAAGGGGCGAGTTCTAATTCGATTGTACATTTCACATCATAGAGCCTCCGGTGACTTTGACAATTACCTTCCTGGCAGGGACAGTGGAGAAGAAACACTATCGGGGCTCCAGGCCAGTGCTGGGGGCAGCGGCTAGGAGGAAGTGGGCGTGGCGATTTTTCCCGACTTCCTTGTTTGGAGTAAACTTCGGCAGCACCTCATGGCTAAGGGGTTTGCTTTTCCATCTGTTGATGTGCTTTCTGGAAGCTCCCCGGTCTGCCAGAGAAAACATATCTAGAAGACGCACGACGCCAATTCAGCCATTCCCTTGGGTCCCCAAATCCCCCCAGCCACCAGAGACGGAAGGAGAAGCTGAAGTGGAAAACAGACGTGCCTGTGGCGCGCGGGCTCCGCGGCTGGCAGAGAGTAGCGTGGCCGGGCAGGGATCTCCGCGCCCACCGGTCAGCCCCGTCCACGCGCCCGGGCGCGCGTCCTCCCTTCCTGACACTCTTCTCGCCGCCTCTGGAACTCGGGTTGGAGATGGGGCAGTCGCGACGGCTCCTGCTTCCGCCGAGCTCCTAGCGCTTTAGCTGTTGACGTTGGGTCCCCGCTCTTGTCTCCAGGCGCTCAGCTGCCAGCGCGCGGCGGGGCTGAGGGTGACAGCGCGGCGCGGCTGGGGGAGGATTCGCCGCCGAGCCCCGGGCTGCTCACTCCGCCGTTGGGGGGACCGCGGACGCGGCTGGTCGAGCTGCGAGGCCCCTGCCCGGCCGGCCAAGCCATGACGGACGCCAGCAACAGGAAGGAGGGCTTCAAAAAATGCCGGAGCGCCACTTTCAGCATCGATGGCTACAGCTTCACCATCGGTGAGAACTTTCCACCCCTCTCGGACTCCTGGCTCGGGCAAACGCCCTCTCCGGTTGCGGTCAGAGTTCCTTTCTAAGCGGGCAGGGGGAGCTCAGGGGTCGGGCTGGGGCCGGAGGGTGCTCGCCGGGAGGGAGCCCCCGGGAGCGGCGACTGGATCGGGACAGAAGCCGCACCCTGGGCTGTCCCCCCTGGCACTCCTCGCGGGCTCCGACCCGGCGTCGCGCGGAAGCTGGTTTTCAGCATCACACCTTCCCGAACTGCTTGGTTTCCTGGCTGCGATTTTAATAACGCAGGCCGGGGGAAAGGAGGGGTGGAAATAGGGCTGGAGACGCTGCGATGGAAAGATGAAGATAGGAGTGCCGAGAGAGGGAGACAGAAAGCGACAGGAAGATGTGGACATGATAGAGACACACAGAGAGAGCGGCAGGAACATCCAGACACGGGGACACTGATAGAAACACCTAGGCCCCAGAGATAGAGACGGTCGTCAAGACTGACTAATAGAGTGACAGAGACGTGGAGACAGTGACTGAAACAGGAGAGGAGAGGCTGAGAGATGCAGAGACGGGGAATTCAGAGAGAGAGAGAGAGAGAGATTGAACAACAGTTTCTATAAAAGTTGAAACAAAGGAAAAGGGACACATGAAGAGAGAGAACAGAGAGATTCAGAAAAATAAAGCAAAAAAAGAGGCCAATTCAGCCTCAGAGAGAGAGGCCGCAGGGAGGGGGGATCATATGTCATGCTACCGAAAGTATTTGAGAAAAAGCTGTGGTGTCTCTGAGCTGCAGGTGGTGTTTCCCTCTCCTGCCCTTGGGACTCCCAGTGGCTCCTGTTTTCTTTCCCCCAAAACCCTTCACCAAGAGGGGGACCAGAGGGGGTTGTGGGGACCTTCAGGGAGCAGCAGGACCACAGGGTTGACCCTCTGGAGGCCTAGCATTTGAAGAGGTGGGTGCTTGACACTTCTGCCTTCTGCCCCATGGTGTGACTGTTTTGAAACAACTTGTGAGGGATTGCCTTCACATCTTCCTTGGAGGTGAGTAGAACCCAAGTCTCAGGTAGAGCCCTGGAGGCCTGCTTTTTGGGATGTCAGCCTTTGGAGAACAGCAGGACAGAGGCAGGAGCCACTCTGATTCCTACTTTTGGAAGTACTCAGGTTACTGTGGTCTTAATCTGAACTGAACCCCAAAGCTTTTGAAAAGAGAGGGTAGATTATTTTGCTTTTTGTGGGCTGTGTCTGCCTGGATGTGTATCAGGAAAGTACCAGGGCCAAGAAGAGACCAAGAAAAGGAGCTCATCTCAGGGCCACTTTTGTTCTTAATGAAGTAGCCCAAGGTTTCTGGGGCATGGACTGAACACTTGCCCTTCTCCAAACATACCAAATCCTACCCCTCTGAGCCTTTGCCTAGGCTGTTCCTGCAGGCAGGAATGCCATTCCCTCAACAAAGCATTGAGAAATCTTGTCTATGCTTCAGATCCCAGCTTTCACTTTCCACCTCTTCCACTCTCCATCCCCATCAGAAAGAATTTCTCCCTTGGCAATCCCTGCAGTCCCTGAGTTCTCTGTTGGAGCTCAAACCCTGCCTTGAATCAGTTATTTAGGCACCTGTTGGTAGTCCTCATTGCATTAAAAATTCCTTAAGGATGAGACTGCTTATGTATCTTTCCCTCTCAAATGGTGTTGGTGGATGCTAAGGGAGTGTTTGTAGAAAAGAATTAAAGGTTGCCAAAGTCAAAAGTGTTTCATTAATAGATCATTGTCATGTTAAATTGGTTTTCTTGACTCTGGTAAGAAAATTCTCAAAAGTTATACCAGGTTGTCCTTATGAGATCTTATCCTTCAAAGTGTGACTTTCTAAAATCCAGGATCATAGTGTGGTCCTCCTCTTCCTGACATTTGCCTTTTCTGTTAGAAGAGTTGGTCTAGCAGATTGGTATGGTCTGGTGGTCAGAAGAGACTCTAAAAATGAGCTGGTCTCTTCCAAGTGAGATAGCTGCCAACTTATTTCAGATTGCTGAGAATTTATTCATTCACTTCTTTCTACTTATTCTTCTTCCCTCCCCCTTTCCACATTTATTCAATTTTACTATACTAAGAGATAAAATTTAGCACAATGCCTGCCACATGGCAAACATTCAATAAATGGTAATTGTAATTATTCAAGGCACTAAGCTAGTATCATGGGGAGTTTATGAAGATAAATCAGACTTAGAATCTGTGTTCAAGGAATTTGTATTTTTGGGGCGATGTGATATGTTCATACGTAATCATTTTAAAAAGCAGAAATTAGTAAGTTGCTAGAGAGACATTTATGAAATTTTAGGCCAAGTTTAGAAAATACAATAATAAAAAAGGAAGAAAGAAAATCAACTGTCATTTTATCATCCAATGCTAAATATTAATATTTCTTGTATGTACTTCTAATATGTACATTGTTTTTACGAAATGAAATCATAATTGAAAAATGTGTTATTTAAAAAAACCCTATTAGTTTTGTTTCATGCTATATATAAAGTATTTAAAAAATCAACTTCCTATTGTTCCTATTGTTGGCTATTTAGATTGCTTTTAATTTTCACCTTGATAAACAGTGATAAAAAACTAAATCTTTGAGTATATCATGAGTCCTTTTTTTTTTTTGAGACAGAGTCTCGCTCTGTCACCTGGGCTGGAGTGTAGTGGCCGGATCTCAGCTCACTGCAAGCTCCGCCTCCCGGGTTCACACCATTCTCCTGCCTCAACCTCTGGAGTAGCTGGGACTACAGGCGCCCGCCAACACGCCCCGCTAATTTTTTTTGTATTTTTAGTAGAGGCGGGGTTTCACTGTGTTAGCCAGGATGGTCTCGATCTCCTGACCTCGTGATCCACCCACCTCGGTCTCCCAAAGTGTTGGGATTACAGGCGTGAGCCACTGTGCCCGGCCCATGAGTGCTTCTTAAAGATAACCTTCTAGAAGCTTAATTGCTTAGTCCAAGAGTATGAACATTTTTAGGAACTTTAAAACATATTGCTCAACTGCCTTCTGAAAAGATTTACCAGCTTCTACTCCCACCAGCAATGTTTCGACAGCTCTGAAAGGTAGCTGTTATGACCCCTGTTTTAGGGGAAGAAACTCCCAGGACTCCAGAGGAAATAATTTGCCAGAAGGCACACAGCTAGGAGGTGGCAGAGTTGGGTTCAAACCACATCTGCCCTGACCCCTCAGCCCGGCGTTTGTCCCACATATCATGCTGCCTCCGACAGTGGACTTTATTTCTGCTGGAGCCTTGGGACTAGCCCATCATTCTGTAGCAGAGAGATCTGGGAGTTTGTTAACTTTGCTTAACCAGCCAAGGCTGGAGCAAAACCAGAAAGAGATGAGACCATTGCTGCATGTGGAACAGGGTGGGGTTGCTGCTCCCTGGAGGAAGATCAGGTGGAAGAAACAAGGTTAGTTAATCTGCCTCACTGGGCTCCCTCAGTCCCATTCTTCCCTGTCCCACGACAAATTGTTTTGCATCCTCTTTATGTAATTTTCTCAGGTCATGAAATGGGTATGTGGTCAAAAGTTCTTGGAAACAAGACTAAGATTGAACACGTGTCACATTCAGAAGCGCTGACTTTCAAAGCACCTTGATGCTTTGAGAGTTCCATCCCTGGGAAATCATTCAACTTATTATGATTGCAGCAAGTGATTATCCTGATGACATAATTGAAGGCCATATGTGGAAGTGCAAGTGTAAATTGACTCTGGTGAGGTAGTACTTGTGAAGGAGCATTTGCATATGAAGTGAATGATTGGGGTGCGTAGGTGCAGTACCTTGTATTTCAGAAGAACTTTCCTTCTGGAGTTTGGATGTCTATTTGGGTTTGTATTAAGTCATTCACAGATTCTTGCTCTCTCCAGAAGGCTGCCTGAAATACAAACAAACACCTCCCCCTCAAAGTGATGTATGTCTGCCAAAAACAAAAGCACATTTTTTCTTTTAAATCACCTGAGTGAGCCCCACTCGATCTCTTTTGATGCTCCTCCCTGTTCATTTTACAGATGAGAAAATGGGGCTGAGGGAGGGCCTGTCATTTCCCTCCTGCCCTCAGTGATGACCTGCAAGGCGTCAGAAGGAGGTGGGTGAAACCAGAGACTCAGAGGGATGCGAAGTTGGCGGAGTGAATGTCAAATAAGCTGCTTCCTTCAAAAATGAACCTATTGGTGTTGTGGAAAATTCTAGGCCTGTACTGAAGAGGTGTTGCTAACAGAGACATGTTTCCTGTAGCAACGGCCACTGGCTTTTCTGCCTTGTGTTCCTCTCCTTGGGTTGTCCCAGAGGAGGAAAAACAAGAAGCCCCTAGACAGCAATCGGAGGCTCGAGGGGCTGGGAGTGGGGGTTCCCTGACTTACCCTTGGACAGCAGGGGACGGAGGCTAAGCTGAAGGGAGAGGTTTGCTCGTGGATGCTCCTCTCAGAGGGGATCTGGGCAGGCAGGGCTCTGTGGGTGGCTGAGGCCTGAGTGAATTGACTGCATACACTGGGGGTGTGGCCCACTCTCCAGCCATGGCAGAGAGGCCCCTGGCCTCCCCTGGGGCATATGGTTGAGGACTTTCTGAGCCCAGACTGGTCTCTGTGCTCTCTCAGCTGAGTGTCTTGTCTGCCTTCCATCTGCCTGCTTAGACAAGAAGGCAGTCTGGGTGGAAACAAGAACTTTGGAGCTTTTACACCTGGTTGGGAGTGATGGCGGGGAGCAAAGAACCCAGGAAGGATTCCAGGTAAAATATTCTATGGCCTCCTCCCAGTGCTCATGGACCTACTTCTCTCCCTCAGTCGTATCTCAGAGTAAGTCAGGTGCGGCAGGGTGTGGGAAGAGGAGTCTGCAGACGGAGGCTTGCAGTCCCTGCTCTGCTGTTCATCCTCTTCCATTCTGCACCATGGGCAAATCACATTATCTCTGAGCCTCAGTTTCCTCACATGTAAAATGGGGAGTAAGATCCTTAAGTTATGGCAGTATGGTGAGGATCGAGTGAAGGTATGCATGAAATAACTGCGCTGTTAACTCTAAAATGCCCTCCAAATGCTTCTTGTTATTAGGGAAAGTTAATGCTAGTTAAAACCGGTGTATGCCACTTTACAGCATTTGCACTTCGACCGAGAGCAGCCCTGTCTTTTGCCTAAGGAACTCTCACAATGGAGTTGCCATTGTCAGCAAACAATTAGAGTGCCCGCTTTTAGGGGGCCAGCTGAGAGGTTGTATTTGCTGTGGGAAACCCTGGGCTTTGGAGTCATGCACAGATTCTATCATGCCCATCAGGTGAGCCATTTAGCTTCTCTCAGCCCTAATTTTCTTCTCTGAATAAATGGAGGTAGTAACACCTTCCTTGTGGAAGGGGAGGGGAATGAAGGGCCATGCACAGTGCTTGGCTGTCACACTGTGGGTGTCTGTTCAATGTCCCGTCCCTTTGCCTGAAATCATACTGTGAGTAGAGCTGGTGCTGGCTGGGAGTGGGTGAGCATTAGTGGTGTGATCCCCAGGGTTTGTGGCTGCACTCTGTGGATGGGCAGCCCCTGACACCAGACGAGAGTAAGAGTCAAGTGGGTAATGGACACCCTGCTGCCCTCCTATAGGCTGATGCACTTTCTGGAGCCACACAGTGTGCCTGGCATGTCTACTCAGCCTCCACAGACCTGGACAGGGTCCACCTGGGGCCATGGGGAAGTTGGGAGTGGTGGGGAGAATAGTAACGAAGGAATGACAGTCCTGAGCTGGGCTTCGGGATCTGCCTGGAACACAGCAGGAGGAGGGGACCAGGATGGGTAAATTGCACTGAGTAGAGTCCAGAATATAACAGTCTCTGGAGTCAGACGTTTGTGGTTCAAATCCAGAACCCCATTTTCCTTTTGTTGTGATCTTAGAGAGGTGGCATTTCATGGCTAATGTTAAGACTCCTAATCTGTAAGATGGACGTAATCAATAGTATCTACCACGCTAGGGTAGGAAATCAAATGAGATAGTGCAACTAGAACACCTAGTAGGGCTGATTTATCCACTGGGTACAGTAAGCATAGTGATCAGACTGCAATATTTTTAGGATTCTGAAAATATTTTAATTTCTTTTAGAATTGAAAGAAAAATAAACTTTTAGATTGAATGAAATATTTTACTTCATAGAGTTTCAGTCAAGCTCTAAAGATCCGCAGTACAACATCATACACCTAAAAATTTGCTTAGAGGGTAGATCTCATGTTAAGTGTTCTTACCTCGACAAATAATAAAGAAGTTAAGAAAACTTAACATTATTATATTCTTCATTTCAATGCAATCCTAAAATATACTTTAAATTTTTAAAAATTCTTTCTTTGTGGAGGAAGGGACCCAGAAAAGCAAAAGTTTCTAGGGCCCGTGAAATTAATAATGAAGCTCTAGCTTCTAGTACAGGGCCTGGCACAGTCAAGGCATTCAAAACTGTGAACTATTATTATTGGTAGGTTAATGGATATTTGCTGAACATAACACTGAAGTAGACACTGTAGAAGGGCGGGGGAACCACAGAGGAGAAAAGCACAGACTAGTAGAAAACACATACTGGACTCAGAGATGGGGTTAGCCCCTTACTAACTTGCTCTTTGATCCTGGTAAGTCACTTCACCTGGGCCACAGTTTCTCCATCTGTAAACAAACTGGTTAAGTAAGGAAATCTCTGCGATTCCTGCCCCTCCCGGAAGAGGTGAGCTTTGAGTCCTGACCCTGGCCTTCCCAGAGTAGGTGAGATGCTGGGGAATGGCTAAGTGAGGTCCACTGGGGATTTGTGATGGATGCTTTGTAGAGATCAGAGCAAAGAGGAGGCAAACTGCGTGCAGGGCTAGTTAAGAGCTCAGAGGTGAAATTATTCATGAAGTAAGCATACTAGGCTTTGTGTATACAGCATTGTACAGTTTTCTTACTTATAGTGAAGTTTAATAACCACTGAACTAAACTCAAGAAAGGACCAAAGGCAAGTCCATGTGTAGCTGCCCGGGCCTTCCAGCTATTTCCACCTATATGCTAAGTATCAAATTCCAGTGGGAAATGGGGACTAGCTGGAGATTTCCAAGTGTTTCTGAGTGCCTGCAGGGCTAGCTCTATTGTGATGTGATATGAAACCTTTTTGGCTTCAATTCATGCTACTAGATTTGTTATGAAGAATAAACGTAAGAATGAATAACAAATTAATAATAGATATAGAAGCATCTAGCCTGGATCCTGCTTGATAAATGCTTGTTGGATTTGAGAGGCAGTCTGTGCAGAGGTTAAGAGTTGGATTCTGGAGTTTGACTGCCTTGGTTGAATTTTGGCTTCACAGTTTATTAGCTGTGTAATTTTGGACAAATTACTTAACCTTCCTGTATTTCAATGTGCTCATCTGTTAAATGTAGACAATTACATTACCTACCTCCTAGGGTGTTAGAGGAGTTAATACACATCAAGCACTCAGAATAGCACCTAGTACAAAGTAAGTTCTACAAAAATATTATTATTATTATATATTTATAGTTTATATCCATTATAAGATATTTTCATAATATTATTAACTTGAAAATAATAATAACCAACTCTGAGTCCTGCTTGATGAAATCGCCATATATACTGTTGTTTGAAAAACTGTAAGGATGACTTTGTCTTCTGCTTTCTGTTGTTCAAAATTGGCATTTTTCATGTGCTTCACTTTTGTGTCTTTGGGTAATGAGCTCTTGATACCTTATGGTTGTTCTTCATGGATCCATGTGTTCCCATTTCCTCAGCAGGTTAACATCTTTCAGGATTTACTGTGTCACTTGTGATGGTTTTGCAAAGCGAGTCTCTAGCTGTCAGGCCCTTGTTAGAATGTTAGCTCTCCTAGGCCAGGATGCCAGGTGGAAAGGCAAGTGATACAGAAGACCTGAGCTCTAGACCCAGTTCTGGCACTTCCTATCTCTGTGGCTGTGGGAATGGTCATTCACCTCTGTGACCCTTGGGGCCCTCATTAGTAAATGGGGATAGCAATTCCTTCTTTGTTGCGTTGTTGGGAGGGTTCAAGAGGATGAGGAATGTAAGAACCCAGTGTGCTCTAGGTGCCTGGGGATTTGTGATGGATGCTTTGTAGAGATCAGATCAGCTGCCCTAGGTAGCTGTTGGTTATGATGATGGAGGGATTCTGAAATCAGGGTGTGGGCAAGACTCCCAGACCCACAGCTGCTTCCCTGGACGGTGCTCACCCGCCTGCCCCTGGCTGCCTCCGCCAACCCTCCACCAGCCACTTATGTAGCATTCTGGCACGGCTGCAAGTGTGTCTTTGTTTTAGGGTAGGATTTCCGACCAGGCCAGGGATCTGGAGTGCCTGTCTCAGCCAAGCCGGGTGCTTCCAGCTGGGTTGGGGTAATTGGTGCCAGCTGCTTTGGGGAGAGCTGGTTGGCACTTCCTGTGCTGCTGGCAGACAGGCACTGTAGTGTGTTGGGACCTTGGCCTGAGAACCAGGCCTTCCCCAGGGGACCCTGGGCAGGCTTGGAGGCAGAGTTGCTAGAAGTTGGTTTTCACCTGGTGGAAGGCAGTGTCTTCTGGACAAGGGTCCAAAGCACCCAAGACTCTGCCCTGGAGTATTAGGTCACAGGTACTGCTGCCAGAGTTTGAGAAGAAACCACATTGCAGGAATTGATTTGCTGACTTTCTCTCTGCTTCCCCAAATTGCTGTGCTGCCTCTCTTTGTGGTAACTTCATAGAGTGGCTCAGGTATGATTCCATGGGCTTGGGGAGGAGAAAAGGAGAAGAAACCCCTTCTGGACTTGCATGGACTAGTAACCACCAGCATTATAAATAGTCTAATTCAGCTTTCACAAGCTGAAATTAGACCGATGGAGAAGTGACTTGCTCAAGGTCAAAGTAATAAGTAAGGGTTTCATTGCAGTTCAACTACAGGGCTCTTTCCTGGCTTAATTTTTTTTTTGGTTTTGCTGTGTTGGACCTGCTGAATTACATATTTCATTTCTCAGACATGAGATAATCTTAGAGATTATCTCAATAAAATTTTTGTAGTGTATATGGTGGAGAGAATATTCCTTCTTTATCTTTGGACAAAACAGAATGTGAATTGATAAGTTGTCATGTTCACCATTTATGAAATAGCTGACCACTTATTTATTTAGTTAGCTTTTAGAGACAGAGTCTTGCTTTGTCACTTAGGCTGGAGTGCAATGGTATGATCACAGTTCACCACAGCCTTGACCTCCTGGGCTCAAGCAATCCCCCTGCCTCAGCCTGCCTCTGAGTAGCTGGGACTACAGGTGTGCACCACCATGCCCAGCTAACTTTTTTTTATTATTTCTAAAGATGGGGTCTCGCTGTGTTGCTCAGGCTGGTCTTCAACTCGTGGGCTCAAGTGATCCTTCTGCTTTGCCCTCCCAAAGTGTTGGGATTACAGGCATGAGCCACTGTGCCTGGCCTCTGACCTCTTTTTTTACCTTTCTGAATCTTGTTTCTTAATTTTGTAAGGTAGGAATAATAATATCTACATATGATGTGACATATGTAAAGTTCGAGCCCAGTAATGACAATTGCAGGTGCTTATAAAAATATTGAAAAATACTGACTCCTTCCCCTTCCCTTTTCTTCTTCCTAGTTCATGCCAAACCTGAAGGTATTTCTGCTGGCTTAGATGTTTGCCCAGTAATCACAAATAGGGGAACCCTCCAGCCCTTTGGAAGTTTCATCTCTCTGAGAGGCCCCAAGAGAAAGCTGGCATTGTTTTTCTCTGACTTTGGGCCCAGGGAACACACATTAATCAATAGGATTTAAGCAGTGAGTGGGAAAGTGAATGGAATTCTTTTTTAAAGTAATTAGTTTACAGTTTCTCAGAAAGGTCCACTGTATCTAGTGACTCACCTTAAACAGTTGGAAATTACTTTAGCTTTTCAAATTGTATCAAGTCAGTTAATATTGGAGAGGAATCGGGCCGGGCGCGGTGGCTCACGCTTGTAATCCCAGCACTTTGGGAGGCCGAGGCGGGTGGATCACGAGGTCAGGAGATCAAGACCACGGTGAAACCCCGTCTCTACTAATACAAAAAATTAGCTGGCCGTGGTGGCGGGCGCCTGTAGTCCCAGCTACTGGGAGAGGCTGAGGCAGGAGAATGGCGTGAACCTGGGAGGCGGAGCTTGCAGTGAGCCGAGATTTGTGCCACTGCACTCCAGCCTGGGTGAGAGAGCGAGACTCCGTCTCAAAAAAAAAAAAAAATATATTGGAGAGGAATCAATCATCTCTTAAAGAGGGAACTAGCAGGACTTGAGCCAGACTAGATCCCAACCATCTGCTGGGCCCCACAGAAACCCAGTTTTCCAACAGGATGCATTTTCTTTCTTTCTCATCTGGGTCATTCATGAGGCCAACCGTTTAAGACAGTGAAAAGTGTTTAAAAGATGCAGAATTTAGTCCAGTTGTGTAAGACTGTAAGCCTGGTCTTAGTGACTATTTCAAGGAGGCTATTTTTTGGGGTAATTATGCAAACCATTGCCCCCAGGTTGCTGATGATAATGAGAGGCTTTACTATTGGTAA
This sequence comes from Hylobates moloch, assembly GCF_009828535.3. Taxonomy (NCBI): domain Eukaryota; kingdom Metazoa; phylum Chordata; class Mammalia; order Primates; family Hylobatidae; genus Hylobates; species Hylobates moloch. The sequence continues at coordinate 136,657,260 of NW_026652276.1, forward strand.
AGCACTTTCCCAAACATCAGCTCATTTGATGCTACCAATTCCCCTGAAAAAGATCTATGAGCAGCTCCATTTTACAGATGGAGAAACTGCTACTCCAAGAAGTCAGAGTGACTTGTTTCAGAACCATGACTCCAATCCAGTTTCTACATTTTGTTTTTTTAAGACGGAGTCTCACTCTGTTGCCCATGCTGGAGTGCAGTGGCATAATCTCGGCTCACTCCAACCTCTGCCTTCCGGGTTCAAGTGATTCTCCTGCCTCAGCCTCCCAAGTAGCTGGGAGATGGGGTTTCACCATGTTAGCCAGGCTGGTCTCGAACCCCTGACCTCAAGTGATCTGCCTGCCTGGGCCTCCTAAAGTGTTGGGATTACAGGTGTGAGGCACTGCGCCCGGCCAGTTTCTACATTTTTGAAAGCTTGGGCATCTGAACTAGAAACCTGGGAACCATTGTAGATTCCTTTTCCTGTGCAGATTCCTACCCTCACCTCATCTAATTAGTATTTAAAGTCTGTAGGCTTTTTGATCCCGCTGCCCTTCCATTTAAAACCCAGGAGGGAGATTCCCATTGCATGCAGGATCAAGCCCACATTCCCAGGTAGGATCCATGGGCCTTCCATGACCTGGCCTTTGCTTTTCTCTGGACTCGCACTTTGCAGTGCCCTGCCTGAGCATGGGCCGTAACCACTCACTTAGCCTGTCTTTATGGAGTGCATTCTTTATGGCGGCGATTGTGTTAGGCACTAGGAATACTATGTGAGCAAACAAGCCAGCCCTGATGACATGGTGCTGACAGCCTAGTGGGGCCCACAGACATTGGTATAACTGTGCTTAGTCCTCTGATGGCAAGGCCAGGGTGCTGTGGTCATGCCCAGCAGGGGTATCTAATCTGTCTGGGGGTTGGGATGGGCTTCCCTGGTGAAGGGTGTTGGGGAGGTGATGGGAGAGCCTCCAGGTGGATCAGGCAGCCTGTGCAGAGGCCCGGTGGCTGGAGGGAGGAGATGGGCTATTGAGGGCTGTGAGAACATTAAGAAGAGGCTGGAGAGGTGATTATATGAGGCCTTATAGGCCCACTGGAGGATTTTGGTTTTTTCTCCAAGAACAGTGGAAGGCAGTTTGGCCATTTTAGGGAGAGGGGACAAGATCAGATTTCTGTTTATAAACACACAATCTGGCTATGCTGTGGAGAATCAGTTGTTGAGTATTTGCTGAATGTTCTTGCTATTATGTATTAATAATAACTAGCCATTTCTGTGTGGCCTGCATTCTTCCTTTCTATCTGGGCCTTTCTGTAGCCTTCTGGGTATTAGTTCTCTCTTTCAAACAAACCAGGCAAACTTTTAGACTACCAGAGCAGTAGGTGGTCCTTGGGGGCTGGAGGCTGTCTTAATTTTCCTAATTACTTAATTCATTTTTTAACAAAATGAAGATAGCATTATTAATTTTATTTGCCTATAAAAATGATCCATATTCATTTTAGGCACTCAGGAAAGAAAACCTCATTATCCAGAGATGACCTCTGTTAATATCCTATCCTTGGTCCACATAATATTCTATTGCAGTTCTATTTAAATGGGATCATACATGTTGTTCTAGTACCTGCTTTTAAAACTTAATTGTATATGTGGATATTTTAAATTAGTCAGCTCTCTTGGTTTCTCTAACTTAGTGCCTAGGCTCTCTTTTCTGTTTGTATCAGCTTCCTTAATCCTGAATGCCCCATGAGGCAGGTGAAACTTTTCTGAGTATTTCACAGCATGGCATATTTTGGCAGAGGTGTCTTACCAATTATATGCACACATATTTTATATACAAACACACACCCCTTCCACACACCATGTATACTACTATTTTCTTTGTAACTGAGCATTTGCCATATGCCAAACGCTCTTCTAAGGGCTTTCTAAGCACTAGCTCATTTAATTTCTCATTTTCGGATGAGGAAACTAACGCACTCATCCAGGGAAGTGGAGAGATCTGGATTTGAATCTGACACTACAATGGTTATGTGAGAGCTTGATTATGCATGGGACATGTCAGAGGAAGTGCCCTTCTTACACCTGTGGGACGTGCCTTGGGTAAAAATCCAAAGCACTTTTGGGACATCTAGCATCTCCTCTTAGCATCCCAATGAGAGGATTTATGACTTTATAAGAGGGAAACTGAGTAATAAGTTCTTAGAGGTAGAATATTTCTTACAGTGTGTTTCAGCAGAAAGCTCAAACAACCACTCGTTCCTTCCTTCTCTTACAAACATTAATTAGTGCCTACTGACCTCCCTGCAAGTATAGGAAGATATTAAAGAGTTTTCTCATCCTTGAAAAGCATGTGGGCTTGTGGGGAGACTGACACTGACAAATAACATGCTGAGGCCAAGTGCTGTTTGAGAGATTTATAAAGGATGAAGATAATGCAGGGGGAGGGGTTGGCAAACGCTTGGACTTAGTTTTTTCCACTCTTGTTTTATCTTTCCCTCCCTTCCCCTCCCCTTCTCCTCTCTCCTCTCCTCTCCTCTCCTCTCCTCCCCTCCCTTCCTCTCTCCCCTCTCTCTTCTCTTCTCCCCAGTACCACTCCCTTCCCTTCCCCTCTCCTCCCCTCCCTCCTTCTTTCTTCTTCTTCTCCCTTCCTTCCTGTTCCTTTTCTCCCTTTGTTTTCCTTTTCTTCAGCTTTATTGAGGTGTAATCTACATATCATAAAATTTATCCATTTTAAGAGTACAATTCAACAAGCTTTAGTGAGTTTACAGTTGTGCAATCATCACCATGTATAAGTACTTCATTCTGTTTTATTTTGAATAATATTCCATTATATGAACATAAACATTTGTTTATCCATTCACTAATTGTTGGACACAGGTTGTTTCCAGTTTTTGGTGATTATGAATAATGCTGCTATAAATATTTACATACATGTCTTTGTGTGGACATATGTTTTAAGTCTCTTGGGTAGGTTCCTAGGAGTGGGATTGTTGGGGTGTATGGTAAATTATTGTATAAGATTTAGGGAACTGCCAGACTTTTCCAAAGTGTCTGCACCATTTTATGATTCCACCAGTGATGTATGAGAGTTTTTGAATGGAGTTTTAAAGAAGCAGGAATCAGCCACGTCAGTGGTTCTCAAATGCTGCAGCAACAGGGCTGGCTGCATAAAAACCAAATGGAGAGTTTGTTAAGGATTTCTGGGCTCCATGCTCCGAAGATTCCAATTCCATAATTGTGGGTTGGACCTGGCAAGTGCATTTTTTCTTTTTTTCTCTTTTTTTTTGAGACAGAGTCTTTCTCTGTTGCCCAGGCTGGAGTGCAGTGGCATGATCTCTGCTCACTGCAACCTCTGCCTCCCAGGTTCAAGCGATTCTCCCACCTCAGCCTCCCAAGTAGCTGGGATTACAGGCACCCACCATCATGTCCAGCTAATTTTTGTGTTTCTGCAGAGATGGGGTTTCACCATGTTGGCCAGTTGGTCTTGAACTCCTGACCTCAGGTGATCCGCCCACCTCAGCCTCCCAAAGTGCTGGGATTACAGGCATGAGCCACTGTGCCCAGCCTATCATGTGCATTTTTAGAAAGCTCTCTGAGTGATTCTGCTGTGTGCTTTGTTTAGGAATCACAGAGCTGGATGAGGTTGGGGATGGGATGGACAGGGGAGAAATTCTGGTAACATTCTAGACAGAGAAAACACCATGTATAAGAACAGTGTGATATGTGAGGATGATAATATTTAGCAGTAGGTGTGGCAAGAGAGAGGGCACTTAGGAGACCCTTGCATTGGTCAAGACTTAATAAGGAAGCAATTATTTCATTGACATTTCTGTGCGGTTTTCTGTGAAACTTTTCAAGGGGAACTAACTTTATTTGGAATACTAGGTACTAGGCTAAGAGTTTTATGCTTAATTTTCCAACTCTTTTGACTCATTATTATTCTCAGTTTATAGGTGAGGAAACAGAGGCTTAGGAGGTTAAGTAATAGAGCTGGGACTTGACACCAGTTCTGTCTGGCTCCTTCCACCACAGCAGTTTGCCCCTATTCTATGCAGAGCACCGGTGCTAATGCCATGTGAATAGGGTCTTGGAATTTCATATTCATTGTAGGAGAATTCATTATGCATATTTTGTGATTGATTCTCCGGCTTGCTGTGCAGTCATTCCTATTTGCCCTTCTTTTCTCTGGGTTAGAGGTGTATTAGATTTTCTCTAATGGAAATTACAATATTTAAATGTTCTAGGAGGATGCAAAATAAGATACCTTAGTTAAACACCTTGAGGCTCTAGTCTATGTTGGTGTTAATAAACGTCCTCTGGATGGTTCTTCCCGCCCTGGTCCCTGTTGATCAAGGTAATGTTTACTGACTGCGCCAAAACTTGACCCTGGTCCTCTGGTGGCAGTCAGTGTGAGCACTACAGAAATGGAAGATTAAAGCCCTCTGTGAACCAGGCATTGGAGTTCTGCAGTAGGGCTGTTTTCAAAGTTGGATGCGTGATGAAGGGAAACTTGTAGTAATTACTGAACAGATGCCCTTAATGAGGTCTCTGCTGGATTTCCAGCTGGCAGCAAAGCTCTGCATTGGGACGGGACCACTGAAGTCACTGGATCATTATGTGACATCACATCCTCCCCTTGTTGTCATAGCAGCTGTAATCATCCCACTGAAAGTGTCCCTCAGGGTGATGGCAAGCCACATCTTTCTTTTAATGTTGATCCATGGTGCTTTCTTTTATGCTAAGGAGAAAAAGAACCAGCATGCCAATGCTCTTCAAAAAGAGAAAAAGCTTAATTTCAGCATGTTATTACTACCATTGTTACTATTTTAACAATTATTGTGCAAGTTAAACATATGATTGTGGAAAAATTTATAAAATAGAGATTGGCAAGGAGAACACAAAAATCCTACCTGTCATATTAACATATAGACAGAACCACTATTAACATTTTGGTGAATATCTTCCTGAACAAAAAAAAGTTGTTTTTGCTTAATGAATATAGATATGTACATTTATTACTATTTATTCAAATATGGGACCATTACTGTATTGTAGTTTATTTTCTCCCCATCTGACAACGTATAATTAATGTCTTTTCATATCAATATCTTTATTCATCACAGTTTTTAAGGTATCACGATTGATTTAGCTGGTCCTCTGTTATTGGGTGTTTTAAGTTCTTTCTGCTTTCTTGCTGCCACAAATAACATTACAGCAACTATCATTGTCTCTACATCTTTATAACTCCTTTTTGCCTTAGGAATTGTTGAGTAGAAAGAATTGACTATATTTGACACGTTTGAAATGTACATTCTAAACCACTCCCACTCTCCAATGTCTTACCAATTTACAATTCCCCACACGAGGTATGAGTTTTCATGTTGATGTTATGAACATGGGATTTTAACCTTTAAAGAGTTATAACTTGATAAGTAAAAAATGGCATAAAGGCCGGGCGCGGTGGCTCACGCCTGTAATGTCAGCACTTTGGGAGGCGGAGGTGGGCGGATCACGAGGTTAGGAGATTGAGACCATCCTGGCTAACACGGTGAAACCCCGTCTCTACTAAAAATACAAAAAATTAGCCTGGCATGGTGGCGGGCGCCTGCAGTCCCAGCTATTCGGGAGGCTGAGGCAGGAGAATGGCGTGAACCCAGGAGGCGGAGCTTGCAGTGAGCCGAGATCGTGCCACTGCATTCCAGCCTGGGTGACAGAGTGAGACTCCGTCTCAAAAAAAAAAAAAGACATATAACTGTTCTGTTATTTGACTGTTTGTGAGATTGAAACTGTTTTGTTCATGTGTTAATTGACCATCTATATTTCTTTTTTTTTTTTTCGATGGAGTTTGGCCTTTGTTGCCCAGGCTGGAGTGTGCAATGGTATGATCTCGGCTCACCGCAACCTCCACCTCCTGGGTTCAAGCGATTCTCCTGCCTCAGCCTCCCGAGTAGCTGGGATAACGGGCATGTGCCTGGCTAATTTTGTATTTTTAGTAGAGATGGCGTTTCTCCATGTTAGTCAGGCTGGTCTTGAACTCCTGGCCTCAGGAGATCTGCCCACCTCTGCCTCCCAAAGTGCTGGGATTACAGGCATGAGCCACTGCACCCGGCTGACCATCTATATTTCTTTCTGTCTTTTTTTTTTTATTATACTTTAAGTTCTAGGGTACATGCGCACAACGTGCAGGTTTGTTACATATGTATACATGTGCTGTGTTGGTTTGCTGCACCCATTAACTCACCCATTTACATTATGTATTTCTCCTAATGCTATCCCTCCCCCTGTCCCCCACGCCATGACAGGCCCCAGTATGTGGTGTTCCCTGCCCTGTGTCCAAGTGTTCTTATTGTTCAACTCCCACCTATGAGGGAGAGCACGTTCTGTCCTTGCGATAGTTTGCTCAGAATGATGGTTTCCAGCTTCATCCATGTCCGTAGAAAGGACAGGAACTCATCCTTTTTTATGGCTGCATAGTATTCCATGGTGTATATGTGCCACATTTTCTTAATCCAGTCTATCATTGATGGACATTTGGGTTGGTTCCAAGTCTTTGCTATTGTGAATAGTGCCGCAATAAACATATGTGTGCATCTATATTTCTTTAAAGAGACTCATGCTCTACTGCCTGTGCTAGCTGTGCAACTTATTTCTTTTATAAGTAGCACATTGCTGCCTTTCACTAGTTTTTCTATTGGGGTATTTCCTTTAGTTTAGTTTTGTTTTGTTATATGCGAGGTCTCACTCTGTCATCCAGAGTGTAGTGGCACCACCTTGGCTCACTGCAGCCTTGAACTCCTGGGCTCAAGTGATCCTCCTGCCTCAGCCTCTCAAAGCCCTGGGATTACAGGTGTGAACCACCATACCTGGCTTGACTTCCTTTAATTTATATGAAATTTTTATATATCAAAATTAAAAATTAAAATTCAGGCTATTCAGCCTTTGTGATATTTGTTGCAAATGATTTTCCCAGTTTGCAAATATGCCTTTTAACCTTATGTTCAGATGTTAAATTTTTAAATAAGCCAATCAGTTTTATTCATTTATAATTCATGTTTAGAAAAACTTCTACATTGAAGAGATTTTGAAAATATGCATCAATATTTTCTTCTAGTACTTTATAGTTTTATTTTTATATTCAAATCCTTACTTCATCTAAAATTCATTTTGTAATAAGGTAGAGATTTAATTTTGTTTTTTCCTTAAATTTACACACTTTTTTCTGCATATTAAATTAAATATTAATTTAATAATACTAATGTTACACACACATACATATTTGGGTCTGCTTTTGGAATTTCCTCTTTATTTTTAAAATTTTTTAGAGAAAAAGTCTCACTCTGTTGCCCAGTCTGAAGTGTGGTGGCATGATCATAGCTCACAGTAGCCTCAAACTTCCTGGTTCTAGTGATCCTCTTGCCTCAGGCTCCCAAGTAGCTAGGACTATAGGTGTGCACCACCACACTCTGATAATTTTTTAATTTTTGTGGAGACAGTCTTGCTATATAGCTCAGGCTGGTCTCGAGTTCCTGGCCTCAAGCAATCCTCCCGCCTCAGCTTCCCAAAGCAACAACTTCCCCCAGGCTATTTTTGCTCATTTTTATTCTTGATGAACTTTAAATTTGCCAGTTTTCATTGGAAAATTTTTAGGCTTTTTGATAGGGCTGTAGTCAAGAGCATAACTGCAACTTTCTATGTGGTCTAATTCTAAATCAATTTTTGTACATGTTTCATGGGCACTGAAAAATAGAGTATGTTTCTGTTTTCATATGTATCATCAATGTATTTATTAAATTAATTTAATTATGTTGTAATGATATAATGAAGAGTCATTATCCAGATTAGTAATTACATTAATACAATTATTTAGCTCTTTCTCTATTTTTTGGCTGTTTGACCTGATGAAGACAATTTGTTTATTAAAGAATTATCCTAAAATAATTTGTTCTTATGAATTTCTTCTAGTATTTCAGTTTTAGCTTTATATATATTTTGGTACACTATAACTTGTTTCACGGAATTTATGAGAATTATATATTCACTATCAATTTTACTGTTTTCTGATATAAAATTATTGGGTAAGTACCACTAACTGGTATTTACCACTGTCTTTCTACAAATTTACAATATCTTGTGTGTGTGTCTCTGTGTGTGAACATATTATATTCTCATTGTTAAAAACTCAACCAGACCAAAGCATTAAAATCTCCCCAAATCTACTTCCGATGTTTTAGTGAATCCCTTTTATATATTCTATTGGGTGTGTGTGCACATGAACACACACATTCACAATTTGCCATGGGATCATTCTGTGCCTGCTGTTGTGTAATCTACATTTTTTTCCCACTTACAAATATGTCATGGTCACCTTTCTGTTGCAATAAACATGAAGTTGAATAACCATTTTAAATGAAGTTCTCAGTTCAAAATGTTTACACTTTTCATCAGACCAAGAAATTAGATTTTTGCCCTCATATATTTATTTTACTTTCCTTTAGGTACAGTATTTTGGTTTTTTGACCTAAGTTTATAGTTTCAAAATTTTTAATAGAGGAGATTAATGTAATTTTTATAATTATTATATTTGCTTTTATTTCTGGCATATCAGCATTTTCTACTTAAAAGATGTGTTGCTCTTTCCTTTATGTTTTCTTTTTTGGTATATAGATTATATTTTCTTTTAAGTTTTATTTTATTTTTAATTGACAAATAGTACATATTTATGGGGTATAATGTCATATTTCAATGCATGTATATATTGTATAATGATCAAATCAGGGTAATTAGCAAATCTTTCACCTCAAACGTTGATCCTTTCATTGTGGTTAGAACATTCAGCATCCTCTTGTGTAGCTATTTGAAATATACAATGAATTATTGTTAACCACAATCACCCTACTGTGCAATAGAACACCAGGACTTATTTAAGTGCAACTTTGTACCTGTTGACCGACCTTTCCCCATCCTCCCTCCCTGGGCTATATTTTCTTTACCTTTTATCTTTTCTAATGTTTGGAAGACATATATTCTAGTGGTAGTTATTTTTAATTTTTCAAAAATGTTCTTTGATCAGCCTTTTCAGATTGTGACAGTCACTTGTGAAATGGCACCTCTGGTGATAAAGTGTTGAACACACTCTGTCATCCTGCCTACTTCCTATGCTATGTTAGTGTATTTGATTTTGGCTGTTCTATCTGATCAGTTTTTATATTTGAGTTTGGTTTTTCAAACAGCTTTACTGAGGCATAATTTGCCATAAAATAAATTTATCTTAAGTATACAATTCAATGATTTTTAGTAAATTTTCAGAATAGTGCCACTCCCACCACTATCCAATTTTAGAACATTTCTCTCACACCCCAAAGAATCCTTATTCCAGTTTTTATTGAGTCCACTTTTATATCCAGCTTTCTGCCAATTGTTTATCTTTTAAAACTAGTTGTATTTTTCATTATCAGTCACTTTGTGCCCTTTCTGGACAACAAATTCAAGAAGCTTTCTGGAAACTCTTGTGTGTCTTAAGAGCTTGTGTATCTGAACATCCCTTTTCAACATGGCAGATACATTGGTGGCAGAAAATTACTGGATCATAACTTTTTTCTTCTTCAAAATGCTATAGGCGTTGAGACAGCATCGCCTTGGAGCTAGGCCAGCACTGGAGAAGTCTGAAGCCTGACTAATTTTCATACTTGCTAGGCGACCTGGTTTATTTGCCTTGGTGCTTATAGGTTTTTAAATTAAATTTTATTTTAAACTTATCCTTGTAAATAGTTTGTAAGCATGTGAGTAGATGTGAATCTCTTTTAATGGATTTTTCAGAAAACTAAAGGCCCATTTGATCTGCTTATGCAATTTGTCTTTAGGTGAGGAAGAATTTCTTCTACTATATCTTTGATTATTACTTTTTTTTCCATTTGTTCTGAGTTCTCCTTCAGGAACACTCGTTTTCCTCATATTGACTTTCCAGTCTTTGTCTTCCACAGCTAGAGTCATTTTAATTTCCATATTCTTTCCCTCTATATTCTACTAGAACTTGGAGAGTCTGTTTTCCACACCACTAAATAGATTTTCTATAGCATCAGTTTAGTTCTAAACCTGTTTCCAATATGTATATTACTTCTGTAATCACATTATCTTCTTGGAATCCTTCCTTCTCTCCTGCATTTTTTTTTTTTTTGGCAATTCGTTGTGTTTAATTTCCATCTGCCTGTGTTTCAGCTTTTTTTTTTTTTTTTTTGCTATATAATCCAATTCCCTTTTCACACTTGTGGCATATTGGTATGCACTGCTCCCAGTGCAGTTTCCTGTTTCCATTAGGACATCATTGGTGTGTCCTGCTCTAATTAAGTGGCACCTTCTATCTCCTCCCACTGCCTGATTCTCTGGTACTCTGAACATGGACAAGCCAATTTCCAGTATGTGTTGTTATTAGGGTTCATCATGATGGTATATTGCCTTTATCTAAGACAAATGTGTTGTGCTACCATCAAGTCTCTTCTTACCCACATTAGTGTTATATTTTCTAGAATTTGTGGTTTCTGCTTAGATTTGGAAGAGGTGGAGATAGAGTTAGGGATGAGGATAGGAGAACAGACATGAAGCTGAGGAATGAAAGAGGAGGTTTGAAGCATCTTTCTCTTTCTTCCTTTTGTCTGGTGACCTCTGTTTTATTCATTGAAGCCAGACTGTATCAAGAGCTGAAGTCTCAGCTGCTGGTGTTTTAATTTAGTCCTGTCAGTTGCTCCCAGGTTCTAGTATTAGGCTGTGGTCAATTTTAGTTCTGCTATTATTTTAAAAAATCTTTTTCTCTGTGTTTATTGCCATTTATCAGAAGTATCTGCTTTAGGACTTGTGGCTTTATACCATTTTGGGCCAGATCCATCATATCTAATTTTACAAAGCTTCTATAAAAATTTCTAAATGCCCATTGGCAATTTGAGAAGACTTAATAAAAGTGGGTTTATAGAAGATTAAAGAAACTATTCATGTATGAGTAATGTCATATGCTGCTTATTGTTGGAAAACTTAGCATGCATACAGATTTTTTTGTTTTTGTTTTTTGAGGCAGGGTCTTGCTCCATCACCCAGGCTAGAGTGCAGTGGCATGATCATGGCTCAAGCCCATCATGACTTCCCAAGCTCAGGTGATTCTCCCACTTCAGCCTCCTGGATGGCTAGGACCACAGGTGTGCACAACCATGCCTGGCTAATTTTTGTATTTTTTGTAGAGATGAGGTTTTGCCATGTTGTCCAGGCTGGGAACTCCTGGGCTCAAGCGATCTGCCTGCTTTAGCCTCCCAAAGTGCTGGGATTACAGGCATGAGCCACTGTGCCTGTGCTGCATGCAGCTTTTGGGTTATATGGGGTATAGGGATTTTTTTCCCCTTATGAATGAGTTAAAGAACAGAGTAGTACACAACTGTCTTATAAAAGCCAGGATTTTGTTCTTCCTGTCTTATAAAAGCCTCAATTTCCAGTTATTTCTCCAGTTGGTGGTAGTAGTGATCATAGTAACAGTAACTGATATTTATTGAGTGGTTCTTGTGGACCAGGTGCTATGTCACACCTTCGCAGGCTCATTTAATCCTCACAACATCCCTGTGAGATAGTTATTATTAATATTATTATTTCCATGGAAAAGATTAAACAACTTTCTTAAGATCACAGAGCTCACAAGTGGCGAGCCAGGGTTGGAATCCAAGCTCTGTGGTTTCAGAGCTCCAACACCTGACCATCGCACAGAACAGTCTTGCAAAGAGCTGCCTTTCTTGCAGTCACCCAGCCCCCCTCCTAGATCCTCAGGTTCCATTCAATCTCTAAACTATAGGATTTATTCAAACTGTTTGATCTTGGGTAGAAATGCCTCTTATTTGTGCTAACATGAGAGCTGAAGGAGATGTTGTATGCTTGGGAAGTTTAAACATTTTTTTCTTCCTTGTTTTCTGAGTCATGATTCGATACCAATTAATATCAAGGTAGGAAGAAATGCACACTCATTCAAATCCTGTCTATGCTTGTTTTTGTCACTTCTAATACCTATTTCTTGTCTTTGCCTCAGTTTGCTTTGTTGTAAAATTGGGCTGACAAATAGTACCTATTTCTTAGAGTTATAGTGAAAATTAAAGAGCTAATACATGTTAAGTATTTATAGCAGTGCTTGGTATATGGTAAATAATCAACAGAATAGTTATTGTTGATATTATCAGGAGTAGTATTGTGATACAATTTTCTACTTACACTATGGCCATTTATACTCAAAGTAAATGAAAATATGTTTGCATTTTCATAAATTGGATATTGAGTTTTACCTATCTTGCAGTTCATAATTAATGTATGCCAACTTGATAAGCTGATATCTACAGTTATAGGGTCATACTAAGTGAGCATGCTTCTGTATTATGTCATCCTGTTAATGAATTTGCTGGATATTTTCAGCAATGGGAATGATATCTTGTCTTAGACATTCAGTTAAACAGAAGAACAAGTGATTCATCAACTCTCTGTGGTCGTGGGGTTTGGGAGTGCGTGCATAAATGAACCACAAGGGGAACTACACATTCACTTAATTTCATTGCCCTGCTGCAACCACAACCCATTTCCAGGACCTGTTTGCAGGGGCAACCTGAAAGACTTAAGGCTTTTTTTTTTTTTTTTTTGGGTTTTATTTTGTTTTCCCCAATGTTCCTGCTAACTTGCAGGTAGGGGAGGTCTTAGACAGAGGCTGGATATGGGAAGGAGGTGGAGCTGTTTTCCTGCTGCTGGTATTTGTTTGATGTCAAACTCTTCCCTAAAATGTGCTTTTATGTTCACTGGCTTCTCACTTTTTGTTCAGCAAGATTTACTGAGAAAGTGCAAAGTATAGGCCATGGAGAGAGTAGTCACTGGCATGAGTGACTATGCAGGTGATGTACCTACAAGCTCGTCAGGAGCCTGCTTGGCTCATCAGGGCCACTGATGTCAGTAGGGGCTGGGTGTGGGCATCCTGAAGAGAAGTTTTTATTCAGAAGTTTCTTTTTTTCCTCATTATCTTGGAAATACATGTCAAAGTTTTCAAGGTCTTATCTGATGACATGTGTGAGCTTACTTTCTTTGCTAGCAGTAGAAAAGGCATCTATATAAAAGAGAACATTTTTGCATAGAACTGCAGCATCTTTAGGGGAAGCCCCTGTAGATTTTGGGTAAAAAGTTCTGGGTTTTAGTCCTAGATATGCACCCTTAACTGTGTGACTTCAAGCAATAATCTCTCCAATCAGGACCTAAATTCTTTATTTATAAAAAGAGGAAATTTAATTTGATCAGTGTGTTCTAGATGGTTCTGTAGAAACTTAGCGACTTGTAGAGTTGCTTTAGAAATTGGGCAAACATTTGATTCAAACATCAGTCATGAAATATATTTGTACCTAAAAACATTATATGCATGCCCTTGTTTTATGAACCATATCAATTTTCTTAAGTACATTAGCAAATTGTAAACACGTTAATTTATGTTGCAAGATGAACTATTTTTCTGATTCATCTTGGAATAAAGCTTCTCCTATGATTTCAGTTCCTTTGAAAAGTATCCTGAGATTGCAGGGTGAGTGGTGAAGCTCATCCGTACTTTCAAGTTTGTCCCTACTTACCAATCAGAAGTTTCTTAATTCTGTGTAACTAACACACATCAGAAAAATACAACGGATGCTGAAGCTGATCTAGTCATAATAGTCCTTAACCCCTGATTTAAAATTTTCACATCCAACAAAACATCTAATTGGTCTCACAGACCCACTTTATAAAATTTTCACTTGAAAAATAAACTATCTATTAGGTGCGGTGGCTCACACCTGTAATCCCAGCATTTTGGGAGGCTGAAGTGGGAGGATCCCTTGAATCTAGGAGTTGAGACCAGCCTGGGCAACATATGGAGAACCTATTTCTTAAAAAAAAAAAAAAAAAAAAAAAAAAGGCCAGGCATGCTGGTGCACACCTATGGTCCCAGCTACTGGGGAGGCTGAAGTAGGAGAATCATCTGAGCTCAGGAGTTCGAGGCTGCAGTGAGCTGTGATCATGCCACTGCACTCTAGCTTAGCTGACAGAGCAAGAGCCCGTCTCAAAAAAAAATTAAATTAAAAAACTATCCTAAATAAATGCCATTATATCCATATTGGGGTTCTGTGTAAAATTTCATTTGAATGAAAGGTTCTACTGCTAAAAATGTTTGAGATGTTATACTAGATGTTTCTAAGACCCCTTCTAGTTCTAGAACTCTCTTAAGATTTAACTATCTTCAAGCTTTCCTGCTGTCCTCTGGTGTATGTTTCTGCCCAAGCAATCCTCCATTCTCCTCTTTTGTAATGAGAATGACACTCAAGTCATGCTTTGAGATCTCTGGAAAAGATGCAGCAGCGAGATTGATATTCTAACTGCATTGTTCTCAGGAACCCAACAAGGTAGGGGAACAATTTAACCTCAAGCACAATTTAAAAATCACTCAGTGTTTTTAAATTTAAAACACTTTTACATTTGATTTCTCTGAATGAGGCTGCCACATTTATGGTGTTGACACAACTGATTTTGGTAATGAGTCAGTTGGCATCATGCTGACTATAGACACACCTATAGCTGCGATACCCCCACAAATTGGTGTACAAGTCTTTGAAGGCAAAATTCAAACTTTACCCTCTGGTTCTCGTGCACCTCCTCTTCTGAAAACCCCCATGCTCATCTGTCTTGACACCTGAGCCCTGAAGTGAATACTGTCTCCCTAACAAACAAATGCAAGGAACCATGAAGGAAGTCCAGTGGGGTCTGAAATTGAGTTCTAGTTCCCCTTACGGTGATAACCCTATGTCTACTGTGGCTAAAGAAATAGTGGGATGACTGTCCTTTGGGGTAGCCCAGCTATACTTTTACTTCAGAAGTGCTGTAATTACAGGAAGTTCTTGGTTTATGTTAAAACATTTGCTGAAAGCACAGGACCAAGACTTTTTCAATTCATTTTAATGGACATCTTTGCTTTTCTCTAATATGCTTTGCAAAATGCTGGCTGCCTATTTCCTTGGTTCAGGGTACTGATATGAGAGGCTGAACACTACTGTCTGCCCTCTCACTGGGGCAGTCTTTGTCCTATGTCTGTCGTTGCGAAGACTGTAACTACTCTTCTTTTTTGCAACTAATGTTATTTGAGTGCTGTGCTAGAAGTCTCCTCCTGGGTATGCCCTAGCTGAAATAGATTTCTTCATCACCAGTAGCTAGAGCACTTCTTTAACAACCTGAAACACCGTCACTTCCATCTCCATTTCAAAGCCAGTGCTATAGAGGTTGATAATTATTCCATACCCAGTATCATAGGGTTAACTAAGCATATGGTAGATGCTTAATAAATACTTGTTAATATTATAGTATAGACCTATTTGTTTTTGCTCAATGCATTCTTTTCCTTTGTCACATTCAATATTTATATACAATAAGAATAGCTCTGCAATTCTCAGCTTTTGTTTTCCAGTTCATTGCTTAATGGTGGCAATATGGCTGCCTCAGCAGTTATTTCCTCAAATCTCATTGACTAGAACTGGGTCACATGCACACTCCTAAATCAATCACTGGCTTAGTGGAAGGGGGTGTCATTATTGAGTTGGAACAATCGTAAGTCATTTCATGGGACTGGGTCCATTGCACCCAAACATAGAATTCTGTTTGCTAGTCTTCGAAGGGAGAATGGCTGTTGATTAGATAGCCAAGAGTGACACGGGCAACTTAATTTTTAATATTTTGCTGGTCAAAAGTCAAAGTTTTTATAGCATAATAAATCTCACTGAAGGCAATAAACATCAGCTTTGAGACTCTATTGATTTGTGCAAATGAATGTTTAGAGTTTCTAGAATTCACTTAAGTGGGAGAACGACATCTTCATTAGTTCAATGAGACGTCACTTTTTTCCTGAAATTCCCTTGTGGAACAAATGGATGTATATGTACATGATCTAGTCTGGTAGGATGGTTGGAATGTTTGTCCTAGATGTGTGAGGATTTAATCGTTTCTTAGGCCAGCTGCATTTCCCAGCACAGGCCAGTCAAGCTGGGTTGCAAGGCCTACCACTGAGTCTGGGCCTCAGCCTGCTGGCTGTGCCTCATCACTATTCACTGTGGGCCCCATTGCAGTTTCACCCTCCTGATTAGTTTTCATTTCTCTGGCTGATCACACAAGGCATCTTAAGATTCAAGGTCTACAGGTGCTACACTGTCCAATCTACTGACCCAAGTTAATGAGCTTCTTCATTTCTCAGGCAACGTCCTTCCAAGGCTGAGCTGCTGCTGCTAAGAACAAGTGAGACAAAGTGGAGGTGACTTATTGGCATTTGTTGTAACTAACCCAATGGCAGAAAAAATGGGTTGCAACACCCTAGGAGTTCCTAAGCAAAACAGCCCAGTTTATCTCCCCAAAGTCTTCCCTTCATGGCGTCTTCCTGTATTTGCAGCAAAAAGTCCAGCTGCATGCCTCTGTGGATGTTCTCCAAGGTGGAGTAGATAGACCACAAAGCTGCCCCTCTGGCTCATGTTGATTTTCTTTGCAAGCATTTGCCCCATGTATTATTATTATTATCATAATGTGGAGGCCCTGTTGCTAAGACTGGGAGGGATGGTGCAAAACCTGTAACAGGCGTGTGAACTTCGTCCTGTTTTGTCTGTTTGTCAATAAGTTCTTCTGGGGCTGTCAGTTTTCTACATTTTCACAAGAACACTACTTAATTTCTACTAACTAATCTGCTACTATGTCTTCTTCCAATATAGTAGATTTCCTTCTAGTAAAAACTACCCACTCACAGCATTATTCCTATTTTGGATATGATCGTGTTCCTGGATTAAATATTCTTATTTTTAAACTTTTTCTCCCCTACACTTCTCTTTAAGAAATGAAACCTCTTATTGTTTATCTGTTCTAGAATAGCATGGCATTACATCTTCATATGAAATTATCTAAAGGAAATAATATGTATCTAATTTAGCACAATAAAATGTGCTGAAGTTAAAAAACAAACAAAAAGCAAAACTCTTTCCACTGGCTCCATCCCTGTCAAGTAGATTAGACTGTCCAGAAGGCTTGCCCAAGGTGGCCGACATTGTGGAACAATTCTCAAAAGTTATCTCATTTAACCCTCAGCAGAGCCCTCTTTGTTTGTTTTTTTGTTGTTGTTTTGAGATAGAGTCTCGCTCTGTCACCCAGGCTGGAGTGCAGTGGTGCTAGCTCTGCTCACTGCAACCTCTGCTTCCTGGGTTCAAGTGATTCTCCAGCCTCAGCCTCCTGAGTAGCTGGGATTACAGGCTCCCGTCACCATGCCTGGCTAATTTTTATATATTTTTTTCTTTTAGTAGAGACGGGGTTTCACCATGTTGGTCAGACTGGTCTCAAACTCCTGACCTCAGGTGATCTGCCTGCCTCGGCCTCCCAAAGTGCTGGGATTACAGGCGTGAGCCACCGTGCCTGGTCACAGAGCCCTCTTTGTATGTCCGTTTTGCATTTGAGGAGACAGAGGCACAAGGTGGTTAAGCTGCTAAATGGCAAAGCTGGAATTTGAATCTGGATCCCACGTGCTCCAAAGCCCTCTGCACTGTGTATCCTCATGCCCCAAAAGATTCCAACCCCAGATCTCTAGGGTCACAGCATCCAGCTCCTGTCCGTAGGCTTGGGGCGCCTTGGGCCTCTAGGCCAGCCACTATCTTCTTCACTATTCCTAAGCAGCTCCTTACATGTAGAGTTTCAACTTGTCCTCTACAAAGTCCTTTCCTCACAGCAAGCCACTGGAAATCAACCTCCTTTTCTAACGGTCTTTGGGGTGCCTTGATGGGTGGAGTGGTCACATTT
Organism: Hylobates moloch; assembly: GCF_009828535.3. Classification (NCBI taxonomy): domain Eukaryota; kingdom Metazoa; phylum Chordata; class Mammalia; order Primates; family Hylobatidae; genus Hylobates; species Hylobates moloch. Next base: position 136,675,071 of record NW_026652276.1, read on the forward strand.
GAAATTAGCTTGACTTCCTGAGAAGCCTTTTATACTTTTCTATTCTTGACTGATTGTGTATATATATTCTTACACAATCATCTAGAGAAAAAGCATTTTCTTGGGCCTTATAACCTCTTGCAGGTTTTTCCTTTTATATCACCCAGTGCTACTTGTTTATTGTAAAAAGAAAAAAAAGAAAAGAAAGAAAGAAGGAAAGAAAACACAGTTGCACTAAAAGAAAAATAAATGAAATCACTCTAAATTTCACCACCTAGAGAGAAATACTGTCAGATTTTGGAGTATATTATTTTAGGTTTTTTTTTTACATGCAAACACTTGCATGTAAAATAGAACTATAATATACATATTATTTCATACTCTGTTTTAAAATCCTTAACTTTTCAATTGGGTGCCCTACTTTTATCACTTAACAATACCACACCTGTAATCCCAGCACTTTGGGAGGCCAAGGTAGGAGAACTGCTTGAGGCCAGGAGCTTGAGACTGGCCTAGTCAACATAGCAAGACCCCATCTCTACAAAAAAAAAAAAAAAAAATTAGCCAGACATGGTGTTGCATGCCTATAGTCCTAGCTACTCAGGAGGTTGAGGTGGAAGGATTCCTTGAGTCCAAGAGTTCAAGCTTGCAGTGAGCTAGGACTGCACCATTGCACTCCAGCCTGGGCAACAGAGTGAGATGCTGTCTCTTAAAAAACAAACAAACAGGCCGGGCACGGTGGCTCATGCCTGCAATCCCAGCACTTTGGGAGGCCGAGGTGGGCAGATCATGAGGCCAGGAGTTTGAGACCAGCCTGGTTAATATGGTGAAACCCCGTCTCCACTAAAAATACAAAAATTAGCTGGGCATGGTGGCGTGTGCCTGTAGTCCCAGCTACTCAGAAGGCTGAGGCAGAAGAATCGCTTGAACCCGGGAGGCAGAGATTGCAGTGAGCCGAGATTGTGCCACTGAACTCTTGCCTGGGTGACAGAGCGAGACTCCATCTAAAAAGAAAAAACCAGAAAAACAAAAAACAAAACAAAACAAAAACATCAAAAAACAATATATCCTACACACCCTGCCATATGCATATATACAGATTCACATCATCATTTTTAAGAGGTGTACATTATTCCAGTATAAACTTATTACTGGTTATTTTAGCCAAGGTTTTGCTACTCATAAATGTGGTCTGTGGATACTGGTCTCACCTAGAAGCTTGTTAGAAATGCAGCATCTCACCCCCAGCTGGCTCAGAATCTGCTGTTTTCACAACATCCTCAGGTGGTTCATGTCACATTAAAGTGTGAGAAGCACTGGTTTAAGGCAGTCTTCATTGAGCAACATTGAGGTTGCTTCCTGTATTTTAACTATAAACAACAGTATGGTGAACATTTAGTGGGCATCTTTAAGAAGGCCTCTGTGCTGCTACTGCCACAGCTGTTGTGACAACAGGAATTCAGTCTGAGCGACTTGTGTTTTATAGCTCACTGCCTCTTTCAGGTCTCATGGTAAAGACTTAGTAAATTGTGAGAGGTTCTTCTATATTAGAAGAACTAATAATTTATTATCAGTTATTCTGATAATAAATTAGCTAGCTGGTCCCTTGATCTCTCCTGCCCCCTCCCTGGACAGCATTCAGGAATTCTTTCATATGCATGCATTTGAGGACCCAGGAAGAAAAGGGGTATGGGGATGTAAAGTTCAATGCTATTAACTAGTGAAAAGAGGCATATTATTTGTAATGTTACCTATTATCCTAACTGCACCTAAAAACTATAATAAATTCATTTTTTCCCTTCCAGTGAAAGGCTGGAGCTCAAATCATTGATTTTAAAAACAACCTAATGAATTTTACTGTAGGCAATTTTCCCTCATTTTTGCTTTGAGCCTCTCTGTGGGAGATCAAGCTCATTAGTCTCTATTTTCTGTTTTACATTTATTCAGTTAACAAATATTTATTGTGCACCAGCAGCCTTAAATCTCTTTTGGAACAAGGTAAGGTAGAAATAAATAAGTACAGGGCCCTTACTTTGTTTTTCTTGTGTCTTTATGTGCTGTGCTTGATATGTATTATTCAATCCTCCTATCATTCCAGAAAGAGAGGTATCATTAGTCTCATTTTCTAGTAGAGAAACTGAGGCGGGAGATGTGGGTGATTTGCTCACAGCCAAGGGGTCAGTAAGCGATGGGGCCAACACAGCAGTTAAACCCAGGTCTGATTCCAAGTCCTGCCCCTGTAGTCACCAGACCACAATGAGCAAGACACCTTCTTGAGCCTTTTGGAAGATGCAGCAATGAACCATTCAGAAACTTCAAGACTGAACTGAACTTCAACTCCTGACATCAGAACTTAGGCTAAGTACCTTGGAGCTGGGCCTAGGAATGGACCTCCACATTTGGGTTCTAGGCCTGGTGTGACCCGCATGGCTGGTGGGTAACCCCCGACGTTGCCCTATGACCGCTGCACCTAGTGGCTGGTCCTGCTAACAGTGCCAGCCTGACTTTTCCTTCACCAAAGGTCATGAGTGTCACTTTCAGCACAGTTGTCCTCACTAAGCTTCTCTGAGCCTGTTTCCAATTCCGTAAAATGGGGAGAATAATCCCCAATTCCTAGGAGGCCTGTGATTATTATAAAGAATAATCCCTGTAAAGTGCCTGCACGCTTCATGGATGGAGGGGTCATAACTGTGGTTTGTGGCTGAGGCATGCATGGCCCTGGCTGGACAGAGAAATAAGGCAGTAACCGGGAGAAAAAGAAGTGATTTCTGAGGGGGTTTCATCTCATTGTGATGTTCCATGCCTTCCCTGTCACTGCCAGGGGTGCTAGAGAAGAGACTTACTTTCAGATGGTTGGGGTACTGTCATTTGCTGGGCTGTTAGAGAGAGACAGAGAGAGAGAGAGAGAGACTGTGTGTGTGTGTGTGTGTGTGTGTGTGTGTGTGAGAGAGAGAGAGAGAGAGGCTGCATTTTCTGTAGTTAGAGGGAAAGACCTCACTTCTGCCTTCTTCCGGAAGCCCTCCTTGGCCCCAGTGCTTGATGGGTCACCCCCTTCTACCTGACTCCCCTTTCTTCATCTGTTCCTTACATGGATGTGCCCCCTCTTTTCACTCCACATGTTCTGACTGTTCCCATTTCCTCTGAGGTGTTTGTGCCACCTGTGCACCACAGATTCCTGGAGACGTCTCCCAAACTCCAGAGCCATGGCCAGCTCCAGCCAAGGACAGCTCCATCCAGTGTCCCTTAGACGTGCTCCCTCTCTGCCCTTAGGTTAAAATCCCCTAACCTCAGCCTGCCGGGGGCCTTTGCATTCCTTTCTGACCCAGTCTCCTTGTACTCAGCCTTGCTCAGGGTCGGGTCTCTAACGACGGGGAGGGTCATTGGCCAGGGGCCGCTGCTGCGCAGGGCTTTGGGTCGAGGCCCTGCCTACTTGGCCAGATGGCAGGGAAACTGAGGCAGGCGAGTTGCTGGGACATTCTGAACTCCTCTGACTGCTGACTTTGCTCCCAAACGGCCTTGCTGGACCGTGAGAATGCTGGGTGGTCTAGGGGGCTTCCACCCAATCTTCTCTTCCTCTTCCTCTTCCAGCCTCTCCAGCGCTCCCCCCACCCCACCCCCACCACTTTATTCGCAGGCATTGCACCTCTGAAATCTTTGCACATTTAATCCCGTGTTGGCGTTTGAGGACTGAGGCTAAGACACTCTTGTTTGAGCTCATTTGCACTCTGTCTTTGCACTGCCCCCTGCCTTGAGTGTCCATCCTCACCGCTAGCTCAGTTTCTGGTTCAGGTCTCTGTTTAAGGGCCAGAACCTCAGAGAGGCCTGCACTGACCATTTTGTCTGAAGAAGTCCAACCCTTACCCCTGGCCCCAGACCTTATCTATCATATCATGGATTTTAATTCATTCATAGCTTATCTGAATTATTTTTATTTGCCAAACTTGTATTTTGTTGTTTATTCCTCTCCCTCACCCATCAATTAGCATGTAAGCTCCGAAGGAAAGGCTTTTTTTTTTTTTTTTTTTGACGGAGTCTCACTCTGTTGCCAGGCTGGAGTGCAGTGGTGCGATCTCGGCTCACCGCAATCTCCGCCTCCCGGGTTCAAGCGATTCTCCTGCCTCAGCCTCCCGACTAGCTGGGACTACAGGACACGGATTTTGTCCCACTTGTTCTCAACTGGATTCCAGGGCTTATGGCAGGCTCTCAAAAGACGATTTCTTTTTTTCTTTTCTTTTTTTTGAGATGGAGTCTTGCTCTGTTGCCCAGGCTGGAGTGCAGTGGCACGATCTCGGCTCACTGCAAGCTCCACCTCCCAGGTTCACGCCATTCTCCTGCCTCAGCTTCCTGAGTAGCTGGCACTACAGGTGCCTGCCACGACGCCCAGCTAATTTTTTTTTTTTTTTTGTATTTTTAGTAGAGACAGGGTTTCACCATGTTGGCCAGGATGGTCTCCATCTCCTGACCTCATGATCCGCCCCCCTCGGCCTCCCAAATTGCTGGGATTACAGGCGTGAGCCACCACGCCTGGCCAAAAAACGATTTCTTAAATTGATTAATTTGTTCTCCAAGTCTTCTTTCTGCTTCTGCTAATGGTGCTACTTCCTCACTCTGCCTTCACCTTAATCAGAAAGTTATTTGTCATCCTTGATTCCTCACCTTTGATTCCTTCCCTCGTTGGAAGATTTTATCTCCTACATATTTTCAAATCCACCCCCCTCTGCATCTCTACAGCTTCTTCTCTGTCCATGTTTCTCACTAAGATCATGGCTGTCACCTCCTAACTTACCTACCTTCGAAAGGTTTGTCTCTTGTAAATTTTTGAGATTGATCTTTTAAACTTGTAAATTTGACTGTTCAAACCCTCTGGTGCCTAACTTGGATCATGATTTGAACAAATGTGAAAAACACATTGGACACCATTGGAAAGTTGAACATAGGCTGGCTATTAGATATTATTAAGGAATTGTTTTTTGTTGAGTGTCAGAATGGTCTTGTGGTTATGTTAAAACAGTCTTTATCTGTTTGAGATAAATACTGAAGATTTTATTGGTGAAGTGATGTCTGGAATTTGCTTTAAAACATTGCACACCTTTGCTTCTCTTGATCATCTTCCTTGGTATTATTCTCCTTCCCTCTTACCCCCACCTGACCTCACACCTTGTAGGGGAGGTCTTCCAGATGTTCCTACAAATTCATTAAGAGCTTGTCCAAATACCACCTCTTTCATGTAGCCTTCCCTGATTGCTCCATTGGAAGTGATGTCTTTCTCCTGTGAACATGCATAATACCATGTGTTCTTCATTTCTGACAGCTACCAATCTGACACACTGTAAAGCTATTTGGATATGTATATGTCTCTGTTGGTCAGGATTCTTTTGGTTGCAAGTAAGAAGGGCTAAACTCAACTGATTTTGGTGAAAAACCTAATTTCTTGACTCATGAAACAGAAAGAAACTAAAAAGTAGCCTAGCTTTGGCATAGTTGGATTTAGTGGCTCAAATTATGGCCTCACGTTTGTTCCCTGTCTCTCTTTTTCTATCTGTTGGCTCTTGTTCCCTGTCTCTCTTTTTCTGTCTGTTGGCTCTACTTTCTTTTGTGTTGGCTTTACTTTCAGGCAAACCCTGTCTATATAGTGGCGTCTATTACATTGTCCTTAAAAGAGAAAGAACATTTTTCTCTTCTTGTTATTCCAGCTTTAAGTCTATGACACAGTCCTGTTGGCCTGAATTGGATCATGTGCCCATCCTTGAACCAATCACTATGGCTGGGGGACAGTTGGATGCATGCATGCATTGGCCAGGTTTAAATCAGGTGGCCACCCCTGGAGCCGAAGGATAGAGCAGCTTCACTTAAACCTCATCAACTGAGAGAGATTGTATGTGCACTGCCCAAGATTGTTCATTACATGTTAGTAGCATTATAAATATCTGGGCTAAGGAGTAGTGAGACAGCACAAGGTGCTAGTGAAATAAATTCCCTTCCCTTTTGCTACTTTCTTGCTAAGGTTGCTCTCTCTGGAGTGGCCGCCCTGTCTGTTTTGTTAACTGCTTGAACCCATTACTACCCTTAATTTTATATTTCTGAGTGAGTTCTATCACAAACTGGACTGTTGCCATTGCTTCTTGGCAAAGCCATCCCAGATTCCAAAGGGAAATTTAATTTGGCTTAAAAAACAATAGAGGACATTGTAGTGTGAAACTGGGGGAACAAAAAACGATCTGTTTGGGCATTTTGGAAAAGCCTTCTTGAAAAGGAAAGGAGAAGTGCAAGAGGCTCCTCAGTAGAACTTTCGCTAGGCCATATGGTTGGTTGTTTTCTGGCTCCATGATAGGCTCAGACAATGTGGAGGCATGGGACATCTTGATTCATCATTCCAGGACGGATAGAAAAAAGGGTCAATGTGGGCACCGAATCCAGTGAATCTGTTTGGATAATTGCTGGTGGCCTTCATCAGCCACTACTTGAGCATTGCACATGGGCTGCATTCAACCGAAGTTCTGGATGGCACAGAGTATTCCTGCATGATGTCTCCCATCCCAGTGGACACTCAGTTTGATGAGTAGACCTAACACTTGGATCCATTTTGGAGAGAACCAGAAGCTAGCCATGAAAATAGCAGAGTGTAAAAGGCATTGGTTTTTAAGTCAGATGGAACTAGGTTTACATTTCAGTGTTGTCGCTTGGTAGATGTGTGACTCTGAGCATGTTAACTAATCCCTCAATCTATAAAAGGCAATAAGAATATCTACCTCAAAGAGTGGCCATAAAGGGTCATTGAGATAATGTATATGAAGGGCTTGGCTATATTAACAGTAGGTGCTTGATAAATATTGGGTTCTGTTCCTTCTTTGATAAATACCTATAACATTATCGTGCATAACTCCTCTACATAAAATCTTGAGCATCTGTCATTGTTTTAGGAATTCTCTATCTAGTGGTTCTCAATTGTTTGAAATATAGAGGTACCAGCCTCCTAGTGACCTGTAGAGCTTCTACAATCATAATTTTGCATCCATCGTGGTAAAGATTAGATCAGGCAAGAATCATCAATGGAGATTCTATCTAGGGGGGTGGGTGGAATTTTCATGAAGGGTAGGATATTTACATGGCCTTAAAGACTCTTGCAAGGGAGAAAATAACACAGTGAAATATTGAGGAGAAATCTGACATTACCTTGACCAGGTGATCAAAATGAGAATTACTTATGAGAGACTGATACTGTGTGCCTCTAGATGTGAGGCCCCAGAAGGAAACATTGTTTGTGCTGAGTTCTGGCTGAGAATACAAAACCTCAATCTAATCACAAGGAAACAACAGTCACACATAAAATGAGGAACATTCTTTTATAAAAAAAGTGTTGGGGGGAGATTTTATAAAAAAACTCAATGTCAGAAAAAACAAGAATAGGCTGTTGGAAATGCTCCTGATTACATAGGGCTAAAGAGGCATGACAATTAAATGCAATTCCTGACCATAGACTGGATTCTGCCTGGAGAAAAAAATACTATAAAGGATATTATTAGATCAGTTGACAAAACTGGAGTGTGTATGGGAGATTAAAGTACTGTATCAGTGTAAATATAAGAGGTTGATAATTGTAGTATGCTATCTCTATTCTTAGGAAATAGAACCTTAAGTATTTAGGGGTAAAAGGCCATAATGTATGTAACTTATCTTAACATGGTTCAGAAAAATAAATAAAAATTAAATTAATTTATTCACTACACACACACACAGACACACACACTCACACATGTATATATGCAGGGGGAGGAGGGAGAAGGCAAGGGAGAGAAAAGCAAATGAGGTAAAATGTTAATAGTAGGTGAATCTGGGTAAAGTGTTTATGGATATTGTTTGTACTATTTTTGTTTTTGCAACTTTTTGTAAGTTAGAAATTACTTCCAAAAAAGTTAAAAACAATACATTGTGCTCTTTCTACCTTTCCTGCTCCCAGAGACCTGGGTTAGCAGGGATGTTGGGGTGATGGTCATGAATGGGGTGTGTTGAACACATTCCAGGAGATCCTCATATCACACCAGCTCCACCTGACTGAAAGGAGGAAGCTGGACTCTGGCAATCATATTCGATATCTAAATTCATTAATTATAATTCAATGGTGATAAAACCAAGAATCTTAATTTTGTAGAGTCTTGAATGAAATGAACTTTGTAAGTGAGGACTAAAGTGGGAATAGAAGCCTTATGGGGCAAGGAGAGCCTTTAGGTAGAAAGTTTAGCCCCTACACCTAGGCCTGCAAGACATATCATCTGCCTTAATTTTCTAAAAATCACCTTTAATCTTATTCCAAAATACTATCCCCAAAAGTTGTCAGAAAGTTCAAAGAGTTGTTACGGGGGCTCCCCCTTCCCGAGGCTCACAGATGTCCTAGGAATCAGAGCAGCACAGAGTGGGAGGGAGGGAAAGAAAACCCCAGCTGTGGTTCACTGGTTTACACTGGGTACCATGGACCTGCATGTCCCAGCTTGGCTCCCTGCAGTAGTGTTGGTGGCTTTGCTGCGTATCTGCCATAGTCAACACACAGAGACCCTGTGTGCCAGATGTGCTTCCATGCTGGGGCCTCCTGCAGTCACCCCTGTGAGGTCCTGCCACCACTCTGCTACACGGCAGGCCGCACAGTGATCCTCAGAGGAACCTGTCTTCAGTTTGGAATTCTTGCCCTCTGGGGGCTATGTCTCCTTTTTCTCCTTCAAAGGCAACCAGCACCCCCTGTTCCTTCCTCCCAGCACCTGCTCACTCACCAGCATAATGTTTTCATTGAGTTTAAGATTTTACAGAAGATAGGAGGGGGCCACAGACTTAGCTACCTGGTTATTTGCTTAGAATTGGGTATAAAGTGGAGGTGGGAATCACAGAGAACAAAATACAAATTAATGTCAAAAATTATTCTGGCATATAGCTTTTCATCTCCTGTGAATAGTTCAATTTAGAAATTAAAAAACTAAAAAATATTTCCATCCAGTGGGGGTGAATCAGGCGAAGTTCTACCTCTCTACCTGGTTTTTGATGGCTGTTTTTTCACCAACCACTAGATGTCACATCTAAAAAATAAATCCCAAAGCAACCCCAGGTGTGAACCATCCTTCTCAGGGTCAGCACACCATGTTTGTAAATATTTTGTTTTTCAGAATGGAAGGTTCAGGATAATTTTAGCCCATTAGTGTTTTTTCCCCTTAAGAACAATATTTTAAAACTGGTGGCATATTAAAAGAAAAATCTACGAAGTAGTGATATTGAACTGATGCTGAGAGAATGCATGATTTCAAAATGACTTATATCCACCAAAATGTCTGCCTAGCTTGTCTGATCCACATTGTTCTAACTATAACATTTATAGACACTTCTGGGCAGGTTCAATGTAAAAATCAAAGTTGACTTAATTCCTGGCTTCTGATCCAAGAGGCCAACAGTGAACTCATACATCATTGATGGGGACGTTCTGACTTCTGTCAATCCCACTGTAACCTCCCAATGGTTTCACCTTGCCTGCTGCCTAGGCAGAACTGATTTATCAAGACGGGGAATTGCAATGGAGAAAGAGTAATTCGCGCAGAGCTGGCTGCGCAGGAGACCTGAGTTTTATTATTACTCAAGTCACTCTCCCTGAGCATTTGAGGATCAGAGTTTTTAAAGATAGTTTGGCGGGTAGGGGCTTGGGAAGTGGGGAGTGCTGATTGGTCAGGTTGGAGATGGAATCATAGGGGGTTGAAGTGAGATTTTCTTGGTGTTTTCTGTTCCTGTAGGTGATGGCAGAACTGGTTTGGCCAGATTACCGGTCTGGGTGGTGTCAGCTGATCCATCAAGTGCGGGGTCTGCAAAATATCTCAAGCACTGATCTTAGGTTTTACAAAAGTGATGTTACCTCCAGGAGCAATTTGGGGAGGTTCAGACTCTTGGAGCCAGAGGCTGCATGACCCCTCAACCGTAGTTTCTTTACTTTTCTTTTCTTTTTTTTTTTTCGGAGATGAAATCTCGCTCTGTTGCCCAGGCTAGAGAGCAATGGCGCGATTTCGGCTCACTGCAACCTCCGCCTCCCAGGTTCAAGCAATTCTCCTGCCTCAGCATCCTGAGTAGCTGGAATTACAGGCACCTGCCATCATGCCTAGCTAATTTTTGTATTTTTGTAGAGATGAGGTTTCACCATGTTGACCAGGGTTGTCTTGAACTCCTGACCTCAGGTGATGCACCCACCTGGGCCTCCCAAAGTGCTGGGATTACAGGCGTGAGCCACTGTGCCCGGCCAATTTCTAATCTTGTAGCTAATTTGTTAGTCCTGCAAAGGCAGACTGGTCCCCAGGCAAGAAGGGGGTCTTTTCGGGAAAGAGCTGTTACAAATTTTGTTTCAGAGTCAAACCATGAACTGAATTCCTTCCCAAAGTTAGTTCGGCCTATGCCCAGGAAGGAACAAGGACAGCTTAAGGGTTAGAGGCAAGATAGATTTGGTTAGGTCTGATTTCTTTCACTGTCATAATTTCCTCAGTTATAATTTTGCAAAGGCGGTTTCACCACAGGGGCGAGGAAGGCGAGATCACTCCACAGAGAAAACCCACGGAGGGCTGCCCTCAATGGACTGACCCCTCCGCTCGTGAAACAATCAAAGTGAACAAATTTGAGGGCCATGTTTCACGGGGGCCTTCTCTGTGCCGGATGTTTCACACATATGTCATCTCACAGTGCTCAGGGCAGTCGTGAATACTAGAAATAATTACACATTCCTATTTTGCAAAAGTGAAAACTGAGAAAATTTGAATAAGGTTTCCAGGGTCACAGAGCTGAGTGCTGGAGCCAGGCTTCAAGGCCTCTCCACTGTTGACTGATTTGCTCATTGACTTTTGGTGGGACTGCATTCAGATAGTGCTCTTCACTTCATTGCCTCCATCTGTGACTTTAACTCTCATTTTCACAGACTTTCTGCTTTGAGTCAGAACCTGAAGCCAAGACCCTAAACACTGAAGTCTCCTCTGGTCAGGTGACCCCCATCAGTCTGCCTGGAAACAGGAAGAGCCTTGTAGCAGCCCTCTAGAGACTGGTTGGGCCCGGTCCTCAGTCTGATGACACCTGTTTGGGAACAGCCCAGTGTTTAGGTGGGATGAAGAATTTCTGGGCACCAAGCCATGGCTGGGTGAGAGAAAGGACATGCTGCAGGTTTGTGCCGGGTGTTTACCTCATGTCACTTGATGGGTTCCTGTAGCTGGAGGTTTTGAGAAGTGAATGTGCAATGTAAACCCATTCATCACCTGCTTGGGGGCAGGAGGGGCTCGTGGAAGTGACAGGTGGCCTCTGTGGGCAGTGTTCTCTTACTCAAGACTAATTGGGTCCATTTCGGCTTCTTTAGCAACATCATAGGATAGAAATATGATGACGTTAGCTGAAGGAATTTCTCTGGGGCTGGATGAGGAGAACAAATACAATCCTTCCTTAAGAGAAGTGATTTGTTTTGTTTCACTTCGTAAAATTTCAGCCCAGGGTAGTGAGAAACCCATGAGATTTTAAGCCAGAGCTGGATTAGAGTCCCAGGAATGCCTCCTCATCCCAGATGAAGCCATAGAGGCTCTAAAGGGTTTGGGAACTTGCCCCAGCTCCCCCAGCTGGTGGGAGGCAGAGTCCAAATTTAATCCAGTTGCCTGCCCTTCTTCCTAGAGCAGAGACTTGCCTGGGCCCTGAGCACAGTAAGACATTTGTCCTGTACCTTTTGGGCACTTATTCAGCCATACTAGCATGTAAGTGGAAATTAAAGAAGAGCTGATGATGGAAGGGAGATAGGAGAAGGAAGAAAAGAAGCTAGAGATAGAAAGCCTTGAGTTGGGGTCTCTGTGCTGCCCCTCCCCAACCTTGGCTCTTTCTTGCTCTCCATTCTGAGTATGGAAGAACAACTTATCAAAACTTATGTTTGGTAGGAGAAAAATGCTGACACCATCTCTTGTAGGTCTAGGGAGTTAGGAAACATACACCATGTGAAATGCCTAAAAATCAGGAATGTAAAAATATCTTTCCAGTTAATAAATCTTTACTCATGTTCTACTATGTGCAATAACCCACCAATGTCCAAACCATGAAGTGATATGGGGGGAAACTACTGAGGACCTCCTCAGTCCTGGGCGCACCATGGACATTCCCTCCTTCAATCTTCCCAGCTGCTCCAAGAGGCAGATCCTATTGTTTCCAAGTCACACATGGGAAAACTGAGGCTCCAGGAGGGTGAGTGACTTGGGTCTTGCAGGCCTGGAAGGAGCTGGGCCTTTTGAAGGATTCCTTGAGGGTATGAAGAAAGATACCCTTGGGTAAAAGATACTTGGCTTGAGTAAAAAATCACAGAAGGCGGCAAGCTTAACCAAAATCAAGTTTTAGGAAGTTAGCTGCTGTTGCCTGCTGGGTTTCTTGGAGTTTCCATGTCTTAGCCAGTCTCTCTTTTTTCATTCATTGGCCTGGCTGTTTTGTTTTCTTTTTAACATGATGATTCCTCAGGGACCCCATAGTCTTGAATTCCCATGGCTGGTACAGATTGTACTGGGCATGTGCACAGCTTGTTAATGGAGAATTTGGCAGGGCGTGCCCTTACCCTTGTCCCTCTGCACATCAGTCACCCCCACGTGCAGGGCCCAGCTCTTGTGGGCAAGAAGGGAAGTGCATGGAACATGTGTTGGTGAATGAGTCATTGTCTTTTTTCCTGTATGGAAGATGCAAGTAATAGTCAACGCCAATATTGATGCCAGATCCAATACAGAGTTTCATCTCACAGCTTTGAATGCCTATAATGTGCTACACCTTTGGCTAGGATATAACTTAATTCTGAGAAGTAGGTTTTATTATTCCCATCATATAATTGAAGACACATATAATCTAAGAGGTTAGGGAACTTACCCATGGTCCCCAGCTCATGGGCGGCAGAGCCTAAATTCAAGTTCAGCTGCCCTGACTCTAAGTCAGTGTCCTTCTTAGAGCAGAAACCTGCCTTTGGCCCCAAGCGCAGTGAGGCATTTGTCTTGTACCTTTGGGGTAGTGTTCCATTCATCTGCTGCCCCTGGAAACTCTGCAGAGAAACCTGGTGTTTTTGAATTGGCTTGTTTGGCTTTTTGGAGATTATCCAATTTGCCTGAGCATGTAGATGGATAGACAGCGTGTAACCTGCTATGCCCATTTCCTTGGCTGCAGGACAGTCCCTGAGAGGGCTGGTCTCTGCCTCTTTTGGACACATTGTCAGGAGTAATGAGGATATTTGGTTCTGCTCCCAGAGATAAAATGTGGCCATGCAAGTCAGAGAGCACCAGGCAGAGCCCTTGCTGGTGTCTGGTTGGTTGGGAGCAGCCCCCTCTTCTGGTGTTTAGCCTCACTAGGTTTGGACAATTGAAGTGATTGTGAACTTGAGTGGCTGCCTGCTGCCTAAGAGATAGCCACCACTTCTGTTTCATGATTGCTTAATAATTATAGTAGTAGTAGTAGTAATAATAATAATAGCAATAATAATGGTAAACAGAATAATTACAAGGTGCCAGGCATTGTTTTAAGCATTTTATAAATATTAAGTCATTTAAATTTTCACAACAACATTTTAAAGTGGGTACAATCATTATCTACCCATTTTTATAGAGGATACTGAGGCACAAATAAGTCACATAATTTGCCCATGGTCAAACCGTAAATGAGGGAGCCGGGATTTGAATTCATGGAGTTGGTTCCTGGAACATCATTTAAACATCAGTTAGTCTTCATTGCGCCTTTGCTCTGTTCCAAGAATAGGCTTAGCTTTGGAATAGAGGTGAATGGAGATGAACCCGACACAGGAAGCCAGGGCAATTTTTGGGCAGCACCACAGAAGTTGCCATTCCCCTTTCTCATTTGTTTTTTTTCTCCTTTCTCGGTCTAACTTCTTCAAAAATCTTTACTTGTTCATCGTCTCAGTCTTTCCTCATTTCTTCCACTGGTGTCTAGTCACTAATCATCAAACTGGTTAAGAGGCCTATCTGTGAGATCCTTGAGGTCAGAAACTGTGTGTCTGATAATCCTAGCAGCTGATGCATGAAATATGCTTGGCATATGCTTGTAGAATGCAGGGAGCAATGGATGGACAGATGGACTGATGAATTTCATCCCTGCTTCCCCGGGATCAACCTCAAAATGACCTTTTCTGGGGGCCTGCTCGAAGAAGGTAGAGACAAAACAAGAAGCTGAAACTAGGAGACTGGATTGGAAGTTGAAACAGTGGCACCCTATTATTGGTTTGGAGTTCACAGAGCATTTTAATATAGTTTGTATTTAATCTTCATAATGATGCATATTGTAGGTAGAATAGATGTTATTGCCTCTGTCTTACAGATGAGGAAACTGGGGCCAACAGAAGAGGTGACTTGCCCAAGGTCACATTACTCTCTATTCAGTAATTCTCCTACTACTCCATGGGACTGATCAGACCCAGAGCAGGGCAGGGGAACCTGGTGAAGAGCTGAGAAATCCTGTGGCCAGATGAGACTGAGTGGGCAACAGGAATCTGTTGGCTAGGCTGGCAGAGATGTTGGCAGAAGGAACTTGCTGCTTCTGGCAGAAAAACAGGCTCTCAGGGGAGCTGGCTGCCATTAGGCCCTTGCACTTATGCTTTGGAGGAAGGGGAGCTGGGGTGTGGATTCCAGGGCTTTGCCACCATACAACTGGCTCGGATGCCTGTTTGCCTCCCTCTTGGGCCTACTACTCCAGTCACCTGATAGGACAGTGACACTTCCGGGGCTGCAGTGGGAGCCCCTGGTTTGTGGATCCAAACAGGATGTTTATGCTAAACTTTTAGAAAACTCCATCAAACAAGCTGTTAATGTCATCTACGCACTTCAGAAAAAACTTCTGGGAGACATCTGTTTGCTAAAGTTCGTATGTTCACATCCCCGAGGATTAATTTTTGTGTGTGAAGCTTGCCTTAGGTGAAGTGGCAAAACACACTGGAACTAGTTTGGGCAATTCCCATGAAATGCTTTCTGATTTCCTTCCCTGATCTCCTTGCCCTGTGTAACACTCTGCTTCAGTCTTTGAGCATCTCTAACCTCCTGAATGGTTTCTGCACTTTTAAGCTTCATACTCTGCTCCCTCTGCACACAGTTGCTGCAGTGCTTTATCCAAAACACATGTGGGATTTTGTCACTTCTCTGCTTAGACATTCGATGTGTCCTCTTTCCCTCATGAGGAATTTCTCACCATAGTCCACCAGCCCTTTCTGTATCTGCACCAGCCTCTGCCACTCCTGACTATGCATACTTAACTCTGGGTACACCACAGGATGAGCTAGTAATGCCCAAGCTTACCACCTATCGTTATGCCTCTGTACTTTTCTTTCTATTTGGGGTGTCCTTTCTCCTCCTTCTATGTATTTTCAAGGCCCATCACAAATGTACCCTCCTTGGTGAAGCTTTCCAAACCTTTTGTTTCCTTGCATGCAGGACAAATATCCTTTTCTCTTTGGTTTCCATGACCTTTCATAATATGTATAATGTGATACTTAGCGCGGTGCATCATAGTTGCTCCTGAGATATTCTCAGGGACAGAATTGGGGCCTGTTCAAATGTGTTCAGTCCCCAGTGTCCAGTGTAAAACTATGGCTCCATCTAATGTTTCATGATTAAATGATCCTGAAGCCAGAGGCCAAGTGTTTCTGATGCACTCTCAAGTTAAAAAGTTTGAGTGTGGCCTAGTCACATGCAAACTGAGGTCTATGCAAATCCAAAGCCCAGGCACCTTCCCCTCCCCTGCGTCTGCTGCTCTCTCAGTGAGAGAGGGAAGGATGTGGGACAGGACCCCACTGGCAGAGAAATAAATCCAGGCGGTTTATCTTGGTGTCTCCCATCTGAGAGGCCTTGACTCCCATGAACTCATTAATACTCTTAAGAGCTTTGCAAAGTGACGTCAGCCACCCTGGGTTCACGCGCTGGGCCCTTACTAGCCTCTGGGACCTCTTGTTATCAATGTGGGTGATTTCCAAAACAGAGACTTGGGTTTCTGAGCTCTTCTGGGAATACTTTGGCAATGGGGAAAGGTTCATGTTTCATCAAACTTAGGCTGGCTGCGTTCGGCAGATTCCTAAGAAGAAAGGAAAGACGTTTGTTTGATTTTTTGCAAGTCAGATTTAAGGGCATGAACTGGACTTTCTGGGGCAGCCATTATCTACTGAGTTAATTCGGGTGGGGTCTGGGGGAATTGGGAGAGGGGTGCTTGTTGGAAGCATAGAGTTGATTGCAGGGTCTTAGACCCCTGAGTAGTGCAGCCCTTCTTGGAGTGGAGTATAACTCCTCGGTAGCAGGGGTTTCTGAGATCTCCTCTGCCTTCTCCTCTCTCACTTGGGCATGTGTGTACACATTCATATACACACATGCATATACACATACATGACACACACACACACAAACATACACACTTACTCTGAGTGGATTTCCCCAAGTTGGTGCTGTCTCTGATGAATAGTGAGAAAACATTATAATCTCTTGCTCTTCATTATCTACCTAGAAAACTGCATTTATTTATTGCTTTTGGAATATGATGACATCAGTGAAGGAAGATATCGGGCTTTCTGGCTATATTTTAAAGTTATGGAGGAAAAGGGAGAGGGTTGTTTTCCTGCTCTCTCAGGAGGTCTGATAGAGGAGAGTTGTGCTTTTTCCACCAGGGCCAACACACAAAGTTCTGTACCTTCTCATGAATGTGCAGGGGACTTGTTTCCTGGACCTGTCAGTTCCAGTGAGGTCACAGTAGCAAGTCAAATGTCACTGGCCTTGGTCCTCACCTGCATAACATAGGACCTCCAGCTCCCTCAGAGTCTCATCCTGTTGTTTCTAGAGATATCCATGGAGGAGTGTCATATGGACAGAACTACTCTTTTGTTCTCTTTCACCTGCAACAATGCACCAACAATAACCTGTCCTCAAATGTACTCTTGGAGTCTAGCCCAGTCCAGATCCTCTGATACACCCCATATCGCCTCATTTCATTGTTTCAGTGGTGCATGAGGCCCTTTGGGATTCACTGTCCCTGTCCTGCCTTCTTCCATTTCCCTCATTCCCATGCATTTTCTCAGTAGTGAGCTGCCTACGTTTTCCAAATGCATCATGCTGATCCCTCTCCCTAGGATGATGTTCTCAAGGCTTATCTCCTAGGAAAATCCCTTTTCCTATTTTAAAAGTGAATCAGTCACTGATCTCTGATCAAATTCTCTGATCTCTGTCCCCTGACCTTAGAGTGGACCCTCCCTTTCCTGGGCTCTGCTTATCCGTGTGTGTCTGCGTATTGTGTTTGTTGTGCAGCAGTGCCCTTTATTGTTTATACATCATCTCCCCATGTCTGTAACCTCCATATCTAGCTCAATGCCTGGCACATTGCTTATGCCACAGAAATATTCATTTGAATTAGACTGAAATCATCTTGCCTTTCCCTGAATCCTCTTTCCCCAGCTGCATAAACTCAATTGTCTCCTAAAAGTAATCAGGACCCTTTGGAAATCCATCAGTTTAAGAGAGATGAGAGAGCAGTGAAAAGAACAGGCTATTATAAGCAGATTCTCTTTCTACCTCTGGGGATTCATTCATTGTGAGACATTTGCATGAAGAATGGCAGCTATATTCTCTGGAAGGCCCGTAAGGCTGTTGGAGCATTGTGGGGTTTCGGTAAAGGCCAGTTCAGCTGTGAATGGCATAGAAAGGCTATTTACAGAAGCAACAAAAAAGATCTTGTTATAAGGTCACCAATAAGGTGGTGTTTAATAAGGACTGTGTTTAAATAAGGCTTCAGGGAGTCTGGATTCACTGTTTTTGGAAATGTGAATTCTACTTCTGGGGATGACCTTAAATTTCCACTTTATAATAGATGTTGATGCCTACTTCATAGGTTGTTACGAGTATTAAATATTGTTCTTTCTAAGATACATGATCTCTCACCAAGACATCTCCAATAGCCCCAATTGCCCCTCCCACCCCAAATCCATTCTCCATTCAGCAGCCAGAATGATCTTTGAAAAACACAACTCTGAATTTGCTACACCTATGCTTAGAGCCTTTTGATGGCTTCCTGTCCACTGTGCTACTCAAAGTGTGTTCTCAAGAGCTGGTGTGTGAGCTGTTTGTTATGGTTAGGCCATGAGAAGGGACACAAATAGAGGTCAAGCATTTAAAAACTTTTACAGTAACTGGTAGAATAATTTTATATGTGTTAAAACTAGTGGTAAAACATTTGGGCTCATATTTTGTATGTCTTTTAATTTCAATTTTCCAGTAACTCATTTTTATTGTATTTCATGGAAGTGTCAGTCCTTGACACGTTGCAAATACGTAGTTTGAGCAGCACTGGGCTGCGAGGCCTGAGGGCTCTGGCCCTGCCTTCCTGGATTGATTTTTTAGTTCTCTCCCACCCTCCTCTGTGCTGCAGCCACAGTGGCCTCGTCAAACATTCATCCTCCTTCCATGTGGACCTGTGCAAATGCTGTTCCCTCTGCCTGAATGCCTCCTCCTTGCCTGCCCTTTCCGTGGATTTAATTCTTGCTTATCATTCAGGTCTCAGCTCACAGTTAGTTTCTCAAAGAAGTATCCCTTTCCCCCCAGACTAGACAGTTATATGCTCTCCTTGCACCTGGTTCTTCTCCTTCATAATATTTTACAAAATCATCAACAAATAATTAATTGTATGATTTGTTGTTCAAGCCCATCTTCCTACTAGAATATATGTTCCATGAGGGAAGAGATTGTGACTGCCTTGTGGTCTGTGCCTTATAGTCCCGGGATCTTGCGCAGTGCTGGGCACAGAGCAGATGGTCAGGAAGTAGTTACTGAGTGAGCAAATGAAGACTCTTTTGGAAAATATGTTTGTGCATTGTTTATATGCTTATATTAGGGAGGAGTTGACTAAGAGTAGGCAAGTCAGAGAGGAGGAGACGTAAGTGATCTCGTAATGTACAATTAGATTATTGGTCCCTGAATAATTTAAATTTGCATAAAATATTCATAACCACTAAGTATCCTGGCTCTGTAGAGAGGTACAAAATGGAACCCTCCCTGGAGATATTCAGGGTTGTCCATCAATTGGGTCATCTTTGCAACCCCAGGGGGAGATCTGATTGATACTGTCAGACCAGATCTCACCTAAAAGGACCTCACTGTGGCTGGACCTGAGTGTGAGGAGGGGAGTAGCAGGTGACACCCTGGGCTAATGGCCATGGCCAACCTTTGTCAGCAATCATAAGGAGTTTGGACTTAGCTTTAAAAGCAAGGGGCAGCTAGAAAGGTTTAAGGGCAGACATGGTGGAAAATGGAGAATGGAGAAAGGGCAAAGGGTTATGATCATTTCAATGAGATGTTTATTATTCATGGATGATATTCAGTGTGTGTATTATTCTCCTCTGAGCCAGGCACTGTGCAGATGCAGGGGTTGTGTGAGGGGGCAGGGTGGGGAGAGACAACTCTTGAGGCAGGAGAGCAGGTAGGAAATGGTGACAGCAATCCAGAGAAGACGCATGGTGGCTGGAACAGGGACTAGGATCATCCTGGAAGTGGTGGCTGGAAAGGCGCAGACAGGCTAGAGGCGGAATTGACAGGACTTGGGAATGGAATTGATTTGGAAGGCGAGGGAAAAGGAGTGAAAGATGATGAAGGTGCCTGGTCTGGAAAACCGAGTAGATGATGGTGCCCTTGCCTGAGTTGCAGCTCTAGGCCGCTTATGTTATGTTTAGAGTAGGCCACCCCAGCTTCAAACGTGCAGGTCAAAGTAGGGTGGGAGAGGACATAACAGGCCTAGTCCTGGGCTGCCGGATTCAGGTCTAGGTCTGTCTGGACTGTGGACACCCCAGCAGCAGGTGAGCAAATGTGGGAGTGTATCCAACTGGTAGAGGCTGGGGACAGAGGCCAGGGAACAGGGATAGTGTGACAGGAAATCTGTTGCCACAGTTTAAAGAAGTTAGCATTAGCCTGTGTGTGTGTGTGTGTGTGTGTGTGTGCACGCGCACACACACGTGCGTGTGCTTGTGCTTGTGCACGCTCGCATGTGTGTGCTGATAATCCGTCATTTTCTTTATCTGCATCATGCTTCACTAGAGCTCCTGACTTAATCCGGCTTGACTTGTACAAATGTCGCCATCTGGCACTAGATCATGCACCTTTTCAATCAAAAGAAGCAGAATGATTCCATTCAGAAATGCAAGCCCATGACAGGATGCCTTTGCGGTGTGTTACAGCCAAACCTGAACTTGTAATCAGGCTTTGAGGTATTTCTTTTTAGTAAAAAGCTTATTTGGGTTAACTCTGAAACAGATGTCATGCAGGAAAAGGTCTCATAGTTTGAAAGGCTTTACTCTGCCCGAATCATTAAAATGAACCCAAGGTCACTGGGTGTGCTTATGGTGGGGCTGTGGGCTGTTGCTTCTGAGCTGAGTGGTAAGAGGATGTGGCTACAGCATTATCAGTGATCGTCATCAAACATTTTATTTATAGTCCCCACGACATTAGAGAGACAGCACTGACGTGTGATTTCATAGAAAGTGTATTAGGTAGGGAATTAGAGCCGACAGCAGGGTTTCTCAAAGTGTGGTCTGTGGACCACCTGGATCAGAATAGGCTGTGACGGGAGCCAGGGGTCTGATTCAATTGGTCTGAGATTGACCCAATAAACTCCATTTTTAACAGGCTCCCTCCCCAGGTGATTCTGATGCACACCTAATTTGAGAATTGCTTCTCAAAACCCATGTTTTTGAGTCAGACAGACCTCTGGCTCGAGTTCTGCTGCCTAATGGCTGTGTGTGTGATCCAGGGTCTCCTTTTCCTGTCATTCTCAAATGTGTCATCTATAAAATGGGGATAGTAGCACTGTCTACCCCAGAGGCAGGGGGATGTGAGGATTCAATAAAGTGCTTAACACAGTGCTTGGCAGGCAGGCAGTGTCTAATAAATGGGAGCTCTTGTGTCATTATTCAGCTTCTGACAGGCCAGCTGACCTAGGGCAGCTCACTTGTCTTAATACAGAGCTATAGATTGAAACATGCTCTGCATATGGTGGAGTGGCAGCCTGTGCACATTTGACTTAGGAAAAGTTAACTGTATATCCTGAATTTTTCTCTCTTTTATATAATTTAAAGGGAAATGCAAATTTAAAATGTATATTTTGTATTTATATTCTTTATTTGATACTCTACCTTATTGCATGGACTATACAGTTGAATTAGGGGATTTTCAAAGGTAACCCTTGAGCACATGTGATTTTTGCCTCATGAGCTAACTTTAGAACCTCACCCCCACAGAAGGCATGACTCCACTATACTTAAGACATGATGATTGACTTATTTTTGTGCCTTGATTTTTTTTATCTGCAAAATTGAAATAATGACATATCCTGGGCTGTGGAGTGGATATGTGAGATAGCATTTGTGAAAGGCACTTAGTTCTTAAAAAGAAAAAGTTTTAAATTAGTCCAAAGAAGAATTGACAAAAATAGTCGCCAGTGTGGTGGGAGGGCTCTTCAAGATCAACTCTCAGAAATAGATTTTGGGTGTCCTTTGTCCTATTGCTACAGGCATGAACAGCCTTTTTACTGAGTTAACCTGGTGTTTAAGAGGGCATCTCCTCCCACAGTGTCCCATGCAATCGCTGAGGGGACACCCTTGTTTCCAGCACTGATGCCATATCCCTGATCCAAGTGAAGGTTGGACCTTACTGCTCAGCAGATCCTCTAAGGAGCAGTTAGATGCCTGCTTCTGTGGGCTTGCATTTACCACCTTAAGGAAAAAACACCACCAAGTAGTTCTCCCAGACATATTTTGTAGCATTTAGAAGCACCACCTGCAGTAACATGATCTAGGTTGTTTGGCTAAGAATTGATTGCAGAACGTTAGAATCTTGGAAAGGAATTTTTATGCCCTGATTGAACCCATTCCATAGCACCCTTCTTGTCCAGACTCTGCCTGAACACTGCCAGCTGTGAAGGGTACCTTGTTATCCCCCCCAAGGCCACCCACTCCTTTTTGATACCTTTGACCATTGAACATCTTTATACTGGTCCTGGATTTTGACTCCCAAGAGCTCCTGTTCACCAGCGTCTTAAGGAATATGTCTAGTCCCTCTTCTACATGACAGCCCTTCATACACCTGAAGACTGTGGACACTTCTCTTCCTTGCCATAAACAACTCCCCTGATACCCCTACCCAACATGTCTTATGTCTGGTCTTCCCATACACAGCAGCATTCACGTACA
This sequence comes from Hylobates moloch, assembly GCF_009828535.3. Lineage (NCBI taxonomy): Eukaryota > Metazoa > Chordata > Mammalia > Primates > Hylobatidae > Hylobates > Hylobates moloch. The sequence goes on from NW_026652276.1 coordinate 136,697,269, forward strand.
AAGCAAAAAACAAAAGGAAGCTCTTCACAAAGTCTTTTCTCTCCAAATGTTTTGTTTTCCAAGTGTTGCTGACGTTTTTGCTCATCAGTGTGATTAGAAGTGAATTATAGTGCAACATCTGGGTCAGAGAGCATTTGTTGCAACAGAGGGTCCTGGCATGTCTACTTGATGAGAGATAATAATGGTTCTTTGCAGAGGTTGTACTTTTCCTGTTATAAATCATACCCATCCTTCTAGGTCTCTGCAGAGCTCACCTCCTCGGGAGGACTTCTGTCAGTCTGTGTCCCCCTTGGTCACCCCTGGCTTTGTATTTGTGTAATTCAGTGGGTAGTCTTTCTTCCAAGTTCTGGGAAATCCCATCTGGGACTGAATCAAGCTGCTGTTTCAATTTTGCATGCTACATTTAATTCCCTATTTCATGTTTATCTCTTGAGTCCCCTGTTAGGTTATAAACCCATTCAAGGCTGGGAATCTGGCTTGTATACCTAAGTATTTATAATCCAGTGAATTTCACATTCTTGATGCACGTTCTTTGAAGAGGATTTGGTCTTCTCCTCCACTCTAAATTCTTTCTCTTGAGGACTTTGCTCATTGCAATGAATTCTGTCTGGAGTCCCCCATTGTTTCTATTAAACTCTGAACTTATATATCCCATTGCCAACTGGACCTCTCTACTTAGATGCCCCACAGGGACCTCAAACCCAACATGTATAATATTAAATAATTATCTTTACACCCTCATCTGAGCTACCCAAGCCTACTCTGAGTGGCAACATGTCTTACTTCAAACAGCCATCCTGTGCTCCTGCCCACATAGTATATTGTTACTTACTGAGTTGAGTCAATTTCACTTTGGAAATGTCTATGAAATCCATTCCTCCCCTTCCATCTTTATTGCTATGCCTCCCTGGAGGCCCTCACTACTACCATAGTCTAGTACAGATGCCCATTGTACTAGTACTATGTACTAGTCTGTACATAGTACAGACTTATGATGGGGTTATGTCCTGATAAAACCATTGTAAGTTGAAAATGCATTTAATATACCTAACCTACTCAACATCATAGCCTGGCCTACCTTGAACAGGTTCAGAACACTTATACTAGCATATAGTTGGGCAAAATCATCTAAACCAAAGCCTATTTTGTAAAACAGTCTTGAGTATCTCATGTTATTTATTGAATATTGTACTAAAAGTGAGAAACAGAATGATTATATGGGTACTTGAAATACAGTTTCTATTAACTGCCTACACTTTGGCAGCATTGAAAAATTGTAAGTCAAACAATTGTAAGTTGAACCATTATAAGTCGGGGACTGTCTGTACTCACCATGTCACTTGTCTCTTCTTCTTCCAGGCCAAGTTTTATCCCACTGCTTCAGTGGGCTTACTATGGCCCACCCATCACCTTTGGGATAAAATTAATTCATTGCCTTAACAAATGATTCTTGAGAGAATTTGCCATGTATAATTCCCTATCCTGGGCACTGAGGGCACAGCAATGCATAAGACAGAAGCCCTTACCCTCATACAGACAGACAATAAATAAAAAAAATTTGAGTTTGGCCAACAAGCCCTAGGCTCCCAAGACCTGGTCTGTGGCCCCTGCTTCATTTCGCACAAAACCTCTCTAGTCATTTCCAAACATGCCATGTTCATGAACTCTTCTTGGCCTTTTCATATGCTGATACCTTTTTTCATTTGTTAAAATCCTACTCCTCTTTTATAGGTTCAAGTGTCGTCTTTTCTGTGGAGCCATTCTTGATTCTCCCAGTTATTCACTCCTTCTGGATTCCCACAGCACTAATTTATGTACTTACAGTATTGACCCTATAAAGTTATGATGATCTGTTAGCATGACTTCTCTCCCACTGAATGCTTCTTGAAGGCAGGGACTGTATTTTATTTATCCCTTCAGCCTCAGTGCATAGTATTGTGCTTGACACAGAGAAGGCACTCAATACATTTAATAAAAAATTGTAGCCACCATTTATTGTCATCTTGCATGCTATGTATTGTGACAGGAGGTAATTAACATGAGTTATTTTGTTCTCATAACAGTCTTACAAGGTGGGTAATATTATTAAACCCACTTATATCCAAGGAAACATAGCTGAGGTCACACAGCTGATATTTAGGAGAGCCAGCATTTGAACTTGTGTCTTTTGGACTCCAGAGCCTCTGTTCTTCATGAACATACTTCCCTGCTTACAATAAATATTTTTTAAATGTGTCAATAAAGAATGTCATAGGGATTATAGATTTCCATGTTCTCACATTCTGTGTAGGCTCACTTTTGCTAAGTGCTTCTTCTCTGTGTTCTAAGAAGATTCCAAATACATAAACATTGACAAGCCATGGCCAGTAGCTACTTAGGGCTGTGTTCCCTGTGGCAGCATCTGATCTGGGCTTTCTTGAAATTACCTAGTTGGCTTGGGGGTAGGAGAATACACATCTGCCCCCGCTACTGCCTCCTACCTGCCTCCAATGGGGCAGAGCTCTTCTTTATCATAAGCATAAGAGTCAGTGCCTGATTGCTATGATCTGCATGTTTATGGCCCCTCAAAATTCATACGTTGAATGGCCAGGAATGGTGGCTCACGCCTGTAATCCCAGCACTTTGTGGGGCCAAGGCAAGAGGATTGCTTGAGCCCAGGAATTTGAGACCAGCCTGGCAAACATAGTGAAACCTTGTTTCTACTAAAAATAAAAAAATTAGCTGGGAGTGGAGGTGTACATCTGTGGTCCCAGCTACTCAGGAGGCTGGGGCGTGAGGACTGCTTGAGTCCAGGAGTTTGAGGCTTAAGTGAGCTCTGGTTGCACCATGTACTCCAACCTGGGCGACAGAGCAAGACTCTGTCTCAAAAAAAAAAAAAAAATTCATGTATTGAAATCCTAACCTCCAAGGTATTACTATTAGAAGGTGGGGCCTTTGGGAGCTGGTTGGATAAGTAGGGCAGAGCCCTTATGGTTGAGATTAGCGCCCTTGCAAAAGAGACCCCAGAGCGCTTGCTAGTCCCTTCTGCCATGTGAAGACACAGCAAGAAGGCACTGTCTGTAGAAAGCGGGCCCTCACCAGATGCTGAATCTGCCAGTGCCTTGATTTTGGACTTCCCATGAGAGATAAATCTCTGTTGTTTGTGAGACACCTAGTTTATGTTATTTTGTTAGAGCAACCCAAACAGTCTAAGATGCTGATACACCTGGGAGAGAAAACATAGGGCCATAAACTGCTCAATAAGCTGTGATTGGCTTGTCTTAGGTCTTCTCTGGAGAGCAGAAGACAGGATAGTAGAGGAGGGGAAGATGGTGAAAGGGGAAGCAGAATGAGGATTGGGCTGGAGAAGGGCAGAAAATGGCATTAGAGAGCAAAGCTCACAGAAATGTATTCTGCTTCTTCAGAAATTGCCTTAGGATCAGCTTTGGGTAATCAGTGAGCTAATTGTATTGCTTAGTTCTTTTATAGATACAAGATATCTCAGGATTGGAGGGCATTTTAGGGGTTTTGTTGTTTCAGCTAAAGATAAACAAAGAGAGGGGCTGTCTGTCTGCTTGGGCTGACAGGATGGCAGTGCTAGGATTGCGTTACCATGGCTCCCACAAATTTATTTAGTTACAAGGAGAAATTGAACTTCCAAGGGGACTAGGACACTGTGTTGCTGTGAGTACATTTTCTCCCTGGGAAGTGCCCTTGGCATAGGAAAGAGCATGGCCTAGAGGGTCCCTTAGACCTAGGTCCTAGGTCCTACCCAGCCATACACTGGTAATGAAGGCCTGGCCCAGTCACATCACCTCTCAGAGCCTCAGCTTCCTCATTTCTAAAACAAGGACCAATGTGCCTGCCTAGCTGGGCCTTCCCAGGGACTCTGGGAACTGACATGGGTTGAGCACCCAGCACCACTCCGACAGGCAGTGTGCTCACCAACTGTTTAGTGGGCAGCTGGGCAGGCTCTGGTGGCTCATGACACCCTCTGAGCACCATCTTTGAGGACAACATGTAGGACAGTGAGGTCCAGGAGAATATCACTTTCATAGTTGTATGAGAAAAGTCACATATGTTTTAAAAACACCATGCATCAGGTTTCTTTACAGCAGAACATCATGAGATTTTATTGTCAATGTGCATGGTATATCTCTGTGATGGGGAGATGTGTGGAGGCTTTTTCAGTATTATCTGACAAGGTGTTCTTCCTGCATGGACCATCTTGTGGCACTGGTGTTGTCTAGAACACTCATTGGAAAGCTGTGCCCAAGATTGAGAGAGCCATTGATTAGGTGGAAATAATAAGCACCCACAAAGGAAAAAGATCCAAGTGAATTCCATTTTCCATGTTCAATGTCAGGACTCACAGATGCCTCTTCTTAAAATGCTGCTTCAGTGCAGGACTGGCTAGGTCAGAGCAGTTGGTTCTGGAATACTGAGAGTGCTTGAAAGGCCAGCTTTCATGTGTGATTTTGTCTGCATGGCCTTTAGGTACACTGAGTTTTAAGAACCTGTCTGGGCTCTTGCCTTCTTTTTTGTTATCCGGCACCTACTAATTGTCTCAGAGCCAGCAACTACATCCCCAGCTACCTCTCTCCTCCTTCCTTGGGCCCTATGTGGCCACTTTTACATGTCCTCCCCTCTTCCTTTCCCCCATCTCTGCATGAAGGGAAAACACAGCATTAGTTCATTCATTCATTCCACAAATCAGGTGTGGGGGTGCTGCCTTCATTTCTGGCTTTTAGGCCTCTTCCTCCTACAATTCCATCATGTGTCAGAATGTAGAAGGAACTCACTGAGAGCAGCACGTGATGTTATCTTGTCTTGGTAGAGGAAGCATATTTCATAGTAGCTTTTGTAAACCTTCATCTTGAAAGGCTTTTGAGATGTGCTTCATTCTTTCTACAGCCAGTTCAGAAACTCTTGTGTCTAAGTGTCTTTCCTATCAGGAACACCCACATTCTCTTGTCCTCTTACTGCACTGATTTGCTACTAAGAACTCAATAGTCTTTGCTCTTCATAACTACCTTCAAATGCACATATTATTATACTCCACCTTTACATGCAGAGAAACTAAATTTTGGAAATATGACTTCTCCCAGGAAAAGAGGCAGGATTTAAATCCAGGCCTGCCTGACCTACCTCTGACTGTTGGTCACTGGAAGGACTCTTCCAGATCCCATTATCACCACCTCCCCCTCCAACCATGATGTTCCTGATATCTTGACTTTTCTCCAGGTCTGTGTGATGGATGAACTACTTCGTTTTGTGATGTCTGGTGTGCACTTTGAACCATTTTGAGTCTACTTAGAGCCAGTCCTATGACAGGTGGGTTGAGGAGAGTATGAATAATTGAAAACCACAGATAATTTTCACCTCCCATTTTAACCATTGTCATCAGCTTCCTCCCTCTCACAAACATCCCCCCAAGCTGCTGGTCTCTAAGGGCTCAGGACTAATTTGAGTGTTCCCCATTCTCCCTGCCTTGTGAACAGTATGTGCACCAGCCCAGGAAGACTGAAACCCCCTAGTTATGGAGGGACCTCTTCAGATGCTCATTTGTAGAAAGCTCTGTCTCTGAACCATTTTCTTAAATAATAAACCATGCATATATTCATTGTGCAAGAGTGTATAGTACCTGTGTGATCTACGCAGGACCCACTCTCCCTCCTTACTCTCTCCCACTTAGCATCCTAATCTGCCAAAGAGACTGTCTGTCCCTGGGTGTCCACCAGGAGTAACTCGTTTGTGTCAGGCACCCCAGCAAGCCCAAGGTCATCCATCACCATCTCCTGGACACGTGTCCCTTGTATCTCTTATATCCTTGAATCTGATTATACTGTATCCTTCAATCTCTCTCTTTTCCTTATTCCCCTAAGCCTTCCACAGGGCCTTGTACAGCTCTCATTCTCTCATTGACAAAATCCCTTGTGTCCTCAACCTTTTCTCTGAATGGTCACTTTACCCTTTTGCTTCAACTAAAACTGTGTTGTCTTCGGAGGACACTATTTCCACTGGCAGTTTTATTCTCCCATGGCCCCCAAGCCCAGAGGCTCGTAGGTGGACTTCTCCCTTCACATGGCTGCTTTGAGCCATCATTCTTGCATCCTCCTTAGAAGCCCCCACAGCTCTTTTAAAGCTCCTGCCACCAGTCTCTGCCACCCACCACCCCTCCTTGTTATGGTCACCTATACGCTACCTCCAATTGTTCCTCGAAGACATTTGCACCCAGGCCACCACTTTTGTCATAGTTTTTGGTGATTTTGATTTACCAAATAGACAATCCTCCCAATACCCTGCTCTTTTCATTAACTGACTTCATCACCTTGAATGATCTTGCCATCTTAGCTACTTGCTTCCATGGGCATACCCTAGGCTTTTACCAATAATTGCATCCCTTCCAATAACCCCATTAGCAACATCTCATTGACTACTCTTTTCTTTGCTCCTAGCTCATTCCTTCTAGATGCCCACCTTCAACAATTGTTCAACCCCCTGGGAACTCTGAATTCTTGAACCTATCTTCATTGTCCATCAGCCCTATCAGACTCTTAAGTTCCTTCCTTACCCATTTTGTTTTCATGGGCTACCATTACAATTACTCCCTTGCATACCTTTTCAACTCTCTTTCCCTTCTATTTGCTTGGCAAACCCCAAATCCAGGTAAACCATGCTTACTGTCTCATTTAAAAATTCATGACCACAAATCTTATAATGGATCCTTGTGCTATCTGGCAAATTTTGGTCAGTGCCTTCTCCCACTCTGAGAAACAACTATTTTATATTCTCAAAATTTGCCCACTCTTCCCATTCTCTGCTGATGACCTTGATTCTTATCCCCCTGTGAAGGTAGAAGCAATCAGAAGAGAACTTCCACATGCTCCCCTTGCTGTGTCTCCCACCCTCCCTGCATCTGCACTCACATACTCTGCATTTGTTTCCATCACTTGCTCTTTCTACTCATCTCCTCTCTGTGGATACAGCAGATAGGTGGTGGCTGAGGCTAGCAGCCTTACTGGTGTAATGGATCCTATCTTCCCTCGCCTTCTTAGAAACTTTGCTTGCAAGTGCTGCCCCTCCACTGCATGATTATTATTCCTTTTCCACTGGATTATTCTTACCCGCATGCATATATGCTCTAATAGCTTCCATTTTAAAAAAGAAACCATGTATTGACATAACCGTCTCCTCTAGTGATTGCCCCATTTCTTAGATGTCTTTTCTTAACACATTTTTTTTTTTACATGAAGACTCAGTTTTCTCTCTTCAGTCTACACCAGTCCTGCACCCCACCACAACTCCAATGGCATTGCTTTTGTCAAGATCACCCATGACCTCCACATTGGCCAAATCCGGACGCAATCATATTTGACACCCTGCAGCATTTGACATGGTTGGCCACACCCTCCTTCTTAAAACACCTTCTTCACTTGGGTATGAGGTACAAGTCTTGGTTCTTCTTCAGTGGAGGCTCCTTCTAGGTTGGCTGTGCTGCCTCAACGTTAATTCTTTGGGTGGCTTCTCTATCTACATTTATGTTGTAAGTGAGCTAATTCAGTCCATGGCTTAAATACCAGCTGCAGGCTGACTACTGTAGCCTGAACTTTTCCCCTGAACTCCAGGCTCATGTATCTAATTGCCTATTTGATGCCACCATTTGGAATTCTAATAGGATTCTCAGACAGAACATAGCTAAACCAAATTGGTCCGGCCCTCTCCCCCAACTTGCCCTTCCTCCAGTCTTTTCTACTCAGTTAATGGCATCTCCGTTCTTGCAGTTGCCAATGCTTTACAGTCATCCTTGACCTGCCTCTTTCTCTCATACTGCATATCCAACCCAACCACAGATTCTGTTGTCCCACCCATAATCCTGAAGCGGATCATGTCTCACCACCTTCAGCTCTCCTTTTTGACCAAATCACTATTTTCTCTTGACTGAATCTTGTATTAGCCTCCCAAGTGGTCTCCCTGCTTACACTCACCAACTCTTAAAGATTCTTGCCACAGCAGCCAGAATGACCCTTTAAAAACATGTCAGGTCATATCCCTGCTCTGCTCCAAACCCTCTGGTGGCATTCTGTGGTCTGGAGGGCCCTATCTTGTCTTGTTCCCAGCTCTCTCATTCAGCTCCAGACACAAGAGTCCTCACCTTTTTTAGTAAAATTTTTGTCCCTTACTGTCTCTCCTCCCTCTCCTAAATCCCTGCATTCTTTTCATCACTCAGGTGTTTCTGTATCAGAGACTTTGTTGACCACACTGTTTAAATAATACTTTCTTACTCTTTATACCCTTAACCCTGCTTTATTTTTTATCATAGTAAAGAACACCACCTGACATATTAAATATGTATCTGTTTGTTTTCTGCCTTTCCTCTTGTAAGCTCTGCAAAATCTGGGACTTACCGTTTTGTTCACTGTTGAATCCCTAGCACATGGAAGAGTACCTAGCACATAGTAAGCCCTCAGTTAATATTTGTAGAATGGAGGCATGTATGTCTTATATTTAACCTAGATAATCATTCATTACCATAAACTATTCTTTAAAAATTATGAAATATTTTATATCCACAAAGTACAGTGAATAATATAATGTGCACACACATACCCTCCATCCAGTTAAAGGAATAAAAGGTAACTCTCAGAATGGGCTAGCTTATGCTGCCATAACAAACAGCTTTCACATGTAAGTGGCTTAAAACAAACAAACAACAAAAAACCCACACAAACAAACCTAACTCATGGTGCATGCCTATACATGGGGTGGCAGGGGGCCCAATTCAGGATCCAGGCTGAGAGCATCGTTGTCAGTTACTGACAGATTGTGACAAAAGGAAAGAGAGATGCTGAATTGCATGCTGGATCTTAAAGGTTTCCACCTACAGGTGACATCTCTGCATACTTTTCCTTGGCAGAAGCAAATCACATATACTTGCCTAGCTTAAAGGTGTGAGGAAGAACAATCCTACCATGTGCCTAAAAGGAGTGGAACCTAAATGTCTGTGAATGGTTCTAGGGATTGTCACAATTACAAATATAGTCAGAGCTCTCTGTGACCTCCTTCCTGGTCTCATTTCTTTCCCTGTCCTCTAAAGAACATCGCTATACTTAATTTGATGCTATTTCATTGTGGTTTTAATTTTTCATTTTCCTGATTATTAGTGAAGTTTAGCATTTAAAAAAGCTTATTATCCATTTTAGTTTCCACTTTTGTGAGTTGCCTGTTTATCTGCTTTATCTAATTTTAAAAAGTATTACATTATTTGTTGTTTTGTATTGACTTATAGGGTTCTTTTGTATTTTGAATACTAGTATTTCGTTGGTTATAAATATATTCTTCTGCTCTCTGGTTTGTATTGCACTTTGTTTATGGATTTTCTTTTTTAAAGAAACAGAGTCTCCTTCTGTCTTTTGGGCTGGAGTGCAGTAGTGCAATCATAGCCCACTGCGACCCAGAACTCCTGGGTTCAGCAATCCTCTCATCTCAGCCTCCTGAGTAGCTAGTACTATGAGCATACACCATCGCACTTGGCTATATATATATATTTTTTTCTAGAGACAGGGTCTCACTCTGTCACCCATATTAGAGTGCAGTGGCACAATCATGACTCACCGCAGACTCAACTCCTGAGCACAAGCGATCCTTCCACCTCAGCCTTATTTTTTTAAAATGTTTTGGGAAGATAGGGTTTTGCTACATTGCTCAGGCTGGTCTCAAACCCCTGGCCTCAAGCAGTTCTCCTGCCTTGGCCTCCCAAAGTGCTGGTATTACAGGCATGAGCTACTATACCCAGTCTGCTTATCTTTTGAAACACAGATGTTTTAAAACACTTTGTTGTTGCTTGTCAATCCTTTCCTTTATGGTCTGCACTTTTTGGCTAAGGGAGTCTTTTCATACCCTGAGGAAATAACATTTTGCAGTTCATGTTTAGGTCTTTATTCTTCCTGAAATTGAACGATGTAAATGGTGTGAATTAGGACTTTATTCTTCCCAATATGGATAACTAACAGTTCCAGCATCTACTGATTTGTAACTTGTTCTGTATCAAGTTTTCATATAGCAAACATTTTAGAACTCTTTATTTCATTCCATTAGTCTGTCTACTCCTGGGCCAATAAAAACATTGTCTTAATGGTTTCATAATTAAGTGCTAATATCTGATAGAATGAACATTATCCTTCCTCCCACCTCTGTTTTTCAAGATTGCTTTGGCTATATTTGGACTATTGTTCTGCCTTACAAATTTTAGAACAAGCTTGTCAAGTTCCATGAAAAACCTTGTTGGAATTTTGATTTATTTATTCAACAGCAGTTATTTCTCACTTATTATATGTCAGGCACTGTTCTAAATGCTTTACAAATACTTAGTTAAAATATATAACTTTATTTGGAGAGAACTGACATCTTTATGCTGTTGTCTTCCTATTCATGAAGAGGATCAATATCTGACCTTCTTTACTATCTTTTAATAAAATTTTATAAGTTTCTTCATAATGGTTTTGATGCATTAGCTAGATTTATTCCTTGGCACTTTATAAATTCGTATTGCCATTGTAGAAGATGTCATCTGAAAAGTTATACTTTCTAATTGTACATTGGTGGTGTAAAGGAACACAATATAGATTTTTGTTATTAGCCTTAGATCCAGCAACTTTGCTTAACTCTCTTATTAATTCTAATGATTTGTCTGTGGATTGTCTTGGATTTCCTAGGTAAAAATTATAACCTTTGGCCAGGTGCGGTGGTTTACGCCTGTAATCCCAGCACTTTGGGAGGCCGAGGTGGGTAGATCACTTGAGATCGGGAGTTCAAGAGCAGCCTGACCAACATGGAGAAACCCCATCTCTACTAAAAATACAAAATTAGCTGGGCATGGTGGCACATGCCTGTAATCCCAGCTACTCAGGAGGCTGAGGCAGGAGAATTGCTTGAACCCGGGAGGCGGAGGTTGCGGTGAACCGAGATCGTGCCATTGCACTCCAGCCTGGGCAACAAGAGCGAGACTCCATCTAAAAAAAAAAATATATATATATATATACACACACACACACACACACACACATATATATATACACACACACATATATATACACATATATGTGTGTATATATATATAAAGTTAAACATATATACACATATTGTATTTTTTATATATATATATACACATATATATACACATATTGTATTTTATGTGTATACATATATATATAAAACCCCTGGCCTAACAGAGCCAAGTGCAGATAGTGGCTATCCTTATTTCATTCTTGACCTTAAAGGGAATTCTCATGTTCACCTCTTAGAAGAATGCTTGGTAGGTGTCTAGTAGATTCTCTTGATCAGAAGTTTTCTCCTATTTTTAGTTTGCTGAGAGTTTTTTTGCTTCAAATTTTATGTTTTAAATTAATGTAGAATTATTTTTGGCATACAGTTCAATAAGTTTTAACATATTTAAATTCATGCGTGTACCACCACAGTAAGAGTATGGAGTAGTTCCATCACCCAAAAGAAACTCCATTGTGTAATACTTTTATAATCAAAAGTTATATAATCCAATCCCTAGCCCGTGGCAACTACTGATCTGTTCTCTGACATTATAATTTT
>NW_026652276.1:136708951-136841315 GCF_009828535.3 Hylobates moloch
TCCTGCCTCAGCCTCCCGAGTAGCTGGGACTACAGGCGCCCACAACTATGCCTGGCTAATTTTTTGTATTTTTAGTAGAGACGGGGTTTCACCGTGGTCTCAATCTCCTGACCTCATGATCCGCCCACCTCAGCCTCCCAAAGTGCTGGGATTACAGGCGTGAGCCACTGAGCCCGGCCTAATTTTATTATTTTTAAGAATATTACATGAATAGCCGAGGCGGGCGGATCACGAGGTCAGGAGATTGAGACCATCCTGGCTAACACAGTGAAACCCCGTCTCTACTAAAAATACAAAAAAATTAGCTGGGCATGGTAGTAGGCGCCTATAGTCCCAGCTACTTGGGAGGCTGAGGCAGGAGAATGGCGTGAACCTGGGCGGTGGAGCTTGCAGTGAGCTGAGATCGCGCCACTGCACTCCAGCCTGGGTGACAGAGCGAGACTCCATCTTAAAAAATAAATAAATAAATAAAAGAATATTACATGAATAGATTCATGCAGTATGTAACCTTTTGAGACTCACTTTTTTTGACTCAGCATAATGCCTACAAGATCCATTCCAGATGTTGCATGTATCAGTAGCTTTCTCCTTTGCATAGCTGAGTAGTTGTATTCCACTGTATGGGTGTACCACAGTTTGTTTATCTATTCACCCAGTGAAGGGCATTTGGGTTGTTTCTAGTTTTTGGTGATTATGAATAGAGCTGCCATAAACGTTTGTGTACAGCTTTTTGTGTGATTATACATTTTCATTTCTTTAGGATAAAAACTTGTATTAGGTGGATGTTTAACTTTATGAGAAATTGTAAAGCTATTTTCCAGAGTGGCTGTACTATTTTGCATTCTTAATAGCAGGAGTTGAGAATTCCAGTTGCTCTGTATTGTCACCAGCACTTGGTATTATCAAAATTTTTAATCTTAGCCATCCTATATAGCCTGAGATATGGAGTAGTATTGCATGGTGGTTTTAATTGGCATTTCCTTAATAGATAATGATGTTTAACATCTTTTTATGTGCTTTTTTGACTACTGTGTATCTTCTATGTAAAATGTCTAAATCTTTTGTCCATCTTTAATTAGGGTCGAATGTTTTCTTCCTATTGAGTTTTGAGAATTTTTTATGTATTCTGAATACAAGTATTTTGTCATATATGTCATTTGCAAATATTTTCTCCCAGGCTATAGCTTGTCTTTTCATCCTGTTAACAGTGTATTTTGCAAAGCAACATCTTAAATTTTGATGCAGTCTAGTTTATTTTTTTCTTTTATGGATCTTACTTTTGTTGTCATATTAAGAACACTAAGAATTGAGTCTTCCCATACATGAATGTGGTATGTCTCTCATTTATTTAGGTGGTCTTTAAAGATTTTAAAATAGATTTTATATCTTATATTTAGATCTATGATCTATTTTGAATTGATTTGTTTATAATGTATGAGGTTGAGGTCTAGGTCTAGGTTAATTTTTTTTGGCATATGGATGTTCAATTATTCCAACATCATTTGTGGGACAGACTATTCTTCCTCCATTAAAGTGCTTTGCAATTGTCAAAAATCAATTGGCCATATTTGTGTGAGTCTTTTTCTGGACTTTCTATTCTGTTTTGTTGATTATGTGTCTATCCCTTTGTTAATAGTATACTGTCTTGATTACTGTAGCTTAAGTCTTAAAATAAGGTAGTATGAGCCCTACAACTTTATTCTTCTTTAAAATCGTTTTGGTTATTTTAGTTTACTTGCCATTCCACATACATTTCAAAATCAGCTTGTATATATTTACTAAGATATATGTTAGAATTTGATCAGAATTGTGTTATATCAGTAGGTCAGTTTCTGGATAATTGATGTCTTTACCATATTGAGTCTTCCAACCCTGGACCACAATATGTCTCTCCTTTTATTTATATCTTCTTTGGTTTCTTCAACAGTATTTTATAGTTCTCAGCACTCAAATCCTGTATGTTTCACTAGATGTTCATGTATTTCATGGGGAGGGAGGTTGTAAATGGTATTGTTTTTGAAATTTTAGTTTCTAATTGTCCATTGTTAGTATATACAAAAATTATTTTTGTGTGTGTGTTGATCTTAGATCCTCTGACCTTACTAAACTTGCTCATTAGTTCTAGGAGTTTTTTTTTTGTAGATTCCTTGGATTTTCTACATAGACAATCATGTAACTTATGAATAAGACCAGTTTTAATTTTTCTTTCTAATATGCTTGACCTCTTTCTCTCTCTCTCTTCCTTCCTTCATCCCCCACTTTCTCTCTCTTTTCTTGCCTTATTGCACTGGCTAGGACTTCCAATATGATGTTGAATAGGAGTGGTGAGTGGACATTTTCCTTTATTCCCTTATTAGGAATAAGGGAAAACAGTCTTTCACTCTTTAAGTATGATTTTAGCTGTAGGTTTTTTGTTGATTGCCTTTATCAGGGCAAGGATGCACCTTTCTGTTCCTAGTTTGCTGAAAGTTTTCATCATGAACAGATGTTGAATTTTGTCAAAAGCCTTTTCTGCATCAACTGATATGATCATATGGCTTTTCTTTTTAGGCCATTAACATGGTGAAATTCATTGATTGATTTTCTAATATTGAACCATCCTTGCATTCCAAGCATAAACCCTACCTGTTTGTTTATATTTTGCTATATTCAATTTGCTAACACTTTATTTAAGTATTTACATCTATGTACATGAGAGATATTAGCCTGTGGTTGTTTTTCTCTTTGTACTGTCTTTGTTTGGTTTTGGTATCAGAGTAATGATGACCTATAAAATGAGTTGGAGAGTCTCCCTTCTCTTCTGTTTCCTGGAAGAAATTGTGTAGAATTGGTGTTAACTTCTCTTTAGATTTTAGTTTTCTAGAATTCAGCAGTGAAGCTATCTGGACTTAGAATATTTTTTTCATAAAGTTTTAAACTACAAATTCAACTACTTTAATAGTTCTAGAATAATTCAGGTTACCTATTTCATCTTAACTGAGTTGTGGAAATCTGAAGTCTTTGAGGAGTTGTTCTAAGTTTTATCTAAGTTGTGAAACTTATGTCTGTAGAGTTCATAGTGGTCTTTTATTATCTTTTCAATGTCTGCAGGGTCTGTATTGAGCCCCTATTTTATTCCTGATATTGGTAATTTATGTCTTCTATCATATTTTCTTTGTCTTGCTGTCTTCAGGTTTTGCCATAGGTTCATCAATTTTACTGATTTTTTAAAGAATCAGGTTGTGGTTTGATTGGTTTTCTTTGTTGTTCTTCTAAATATTTCATTGGGTTCCACTCCAGTGGGTTTAATTTTCTTTTCTTTTTCTAGTTTGGTAAGCACATATTATTTATTTAATAACTTTTTTCCTAATATAACATTTGATGTTATAATTTTTTTAAAGTACTGTTTTAGTTGCATCCCACAAATTTGATAAATTGCATTTTTATTTTTAGACAGTTCAAAATATCTTAAAATATCCCCTGATAGTTACTCTTTGACTGATAGATTATTTATAAGTGTTTTGTTTAATTTTTAAGTTATTAGAGATTTTCATGTTATCTTTATATTAGTGACTTTCTGTCTAATTTGATTTTGGTAGGACAAAATACTTTGTATGCTTTCATTTATTTTAAGTTTGGTAGGCTTTGTTTTATGACCCATGATCTAGTCTATCTTGCTGAATGTTCTATTCTGCTAGTTTTGGGTAGAAAGTTCTATAAATGTCATTTATTCAGTTGGTTGATGGCATTGAGTTCTGTATCTCGCTAATTTTCTGGTTAATCATTCTATTGATTACTGAGAGATAACTATTGAAGTCTCCAGCTAAAATTGTGGAGTTATCTGTTCTTTCACTTCTGTTAGTTTTGCTTCCTGTATTTTGAAGCTTTGTTGTTATATCTATATGTATTTAAGGCTGTTTTACCTTCTTTGTGAACTGACCCTTTTATTATTATGTAATGTCCTAATTTATCCCTGGTGGCTTTCCTTTTATCTGAAGTTGACTTTGTCTGATAGTAATACAGCCACTCCTGCTTTCTGTTGGTTGATGTTTGCATGGTGTAATTTTTCTTATCCATTTACTTTTAAATTTTCTACAGCATAATATTTGAGATGAATTTCTTGTAGCCCTCATAAATTAGGTCATTTTAAAGTCTGTCTCACAATTTCTGTCTTTTAATTGGTGTATTTAGACCACTTACATTTAGCATGTTATTGTAATGTTTGGATTCAAGTCTACTATTTAACTATTAATTTTCTGTTTGTCCAGTCAGTTTTTTTTTTGTTTCTTGCTTCCCTTTCCTGCCTACTCTTAAGTTATTTGAACATTTTTTATCTCTTATTTTCTTTTGCCTATAATGTTTCATTCCATTGAGACTTTCTATTTTTCCATCTATTTCAAGAGTGATTGCCCTTCTTTTTTTGGAGTATTTTCATAATAGCTGCTTTAAAGTGTTTGTCATATAATTCTAGCAACTGTTCCATCTCAACATTGATGTCTGTTAATTGCCTTTTCCCATGCATGTTAAGATTGATTTTTCTGGTTCTTAATATGCACGGTGAATTTGAATTTTATTCTGAACATTAAAAATTATCTGATGAGACTCTGGGTCTTGTTTAAATCTTATGTAGAATGTTGATATTTTTGTTTTGGCAGCCAGTTGACCCAGTTGAGTTTGGATTGAAAGTTTTGACCAGCTTTCTGTGGTTTGTGACTAGAATGTCAAATTTGTTTTCAAAGCCTTTTCTGTGCTACTCAGATCTGTCCCAAGTATGTCACAGTAGTCAGTCTGGGATGGATACTGGTCTGTCCATTAGCTCAGTTCGTAAAGCCTATGGTATGCTGCTTAGAGTCTGATTTACTTGTGTGCTGCTCACAGATGAGTCCAGAAGTTCATGTAACTTTATTGGTTTGTTTTCCCAAGCTTCTCCCTTTCCACCATGTCCCTCATGTGTTTTGGGTCCCTGAGGCTTTCCTTTTAGACCTCTGGCCAGAAAGCTAGAGCTTTTTTTTAAAGTGTCTCTGCCACTCATTTTCCAAGACTGTGCCTGAATTTCAGGCCACTGGGCAGGAGGACGGAGAGATAAAAAATGCAATGGGGGTTTACTCCACTATCTTGGGACCACTGTTTCCCTGGCCAGAGAGGAAGATACTCCTTTTTCAGTATCTTAGGGGATTGCAGTCTGCTAGGTGCTAAGGTGCAAAAGAACGGACAATAGAAAAAAAAATAGGAGATTTACCCCTGAGTATTAGGATATCTGTTTCCCAATCTTGTTCCAGAACTGGAAGGATTCACCTGGAATTCTCTTCATTCATGCTAATGCCCATTTGGATTGCCTTGAAACAAGATCAGAGTACATGAGAGAAAAAAAATGGAAAATTTACCACTAGTTTGGTGGTGCTTCAAATTCTGTTTTTTTTTCCCTTAATCTGTCTGCTACTATTGTTTTCAGCATCCTCAGATAGGTGTTCCATGCATTCTGTCCAGGTTTTATAACTGCATTCAGTGGGAAAGATAGGGTGGAATGTGCTTACTTCATCTTATCTGGAACCAGACTTCATCATATATATGTGTGTGTGTGTGTGTGTGTGTGTGTGTGTGTGTATATACACATATTTATTTGTTTTAATCACAATTGGGTCTTGAATATTTTCAAAGACTCTTCCTACATTTACGAGATGATATCTTTGTTTTCTTCAATAATCCCTTAGCATGCTAAATTATAACATAAGATTAATGGATTCTCTAATATTATTCTTACACCTCTGTGAGAAGCATAATTTGTGTAAGCCATATAATAAAGAATACATTCTTACATTCAGTTTGCTAACATTTTATTTAATAGTATTTCACCTGTACTCAGAATTGATCTACAATTTTTCTTTCATGCGTTGTCTTTTTCAGTTTTGGAGAGCAGTTTTTCTCTGGTGCAGTTTGTATGTTTTGACTGATCTGTTCCTTGAATGTTTAATAGAACTTGATTGTAAAACTATCTGGATTGGGTGTTTTCTTGTATCTTTTTTCCTTTGGTGGATAAATGTTGTATTACAGATTTAATTTCTTTAGTGGTATAAGGTCTATTCAGATAGTATTTCCATCTCTTTTTGAATCTGTTTTGATGTTAAATTTTTTCTAGGAATTTATCCATTTCAACTATTTTTACATTTATTGATATATAGTTGTCCATAGTTTTCTATATACTGTTAACATGTGTGAAGGTGTGTGTGCACTCATGTGTGTGTATGTATTTATATTGGCATTCTGTCCTGTGCTCTCAGTTACTCTAAGCTGGTGAGCATCTTCCCAGAACACTATTGCAAATCCTTTGAACCAGTGAACTCTCTGTTGTATGGTTTTGGATTGGGTGTGATTTTCATGATTTCTTTTGTGTTCTGGATAATATTTTGACTGAGAGTGACTTCTATGTTATGACCAATTGTTGCACATTCATCTTGTTCACTTGCAAAATGGGACTAAACTCATTAGTAATATCATGAAAAGGTTAACTTTTCCCAGACCCTCTTTCAGGGTGTTTCTCATTTAAATAATTATCCCCACATGCTTTAAGATTTACTTAGCTCCTGTGGGATGGTAAGCTGGTCTTTCTACTTTATAAAAATTGGACTCCAATTATAATGGAAGAGTGCCAGATGAGAAGATAGTTGCACAGAGATCTGTTGGTGACTAATTAGACCCTTATTCCATGACTTACTCAAAAGCTTTGTCAGGCATCAGTTTTCAGGAAGCTCAGTAGTCATTGCTCCCCTGGGTTGTGTGAGTTGTGGAGCCCTGAGAGTCCAGCATCCTGGGTCTTCTACCTCCATGGCTCCTAACCAGCTGTACATAGGGTCTGTATCAGTGATTCAAGTAGGAAAAGGGGTGGGCTCTGGGTTCATGTGAGGCTAGAGTGACCATTTTCATTCAATGTGCCTACAATTTCATCTCATGACTGCCATTGAGCCAAGAAGGATCAGTTGAGTTATTTCAGGCAGGTAGGTCTCCCTGCCTCCCTGAGCTCCAGTGTTTGTTGGCGGGAGTGGGGGTGGTGGTTACTGTGATTCTAGAGGGTCTTAAGGCTTCTAACTTGGGCATACTTGGGCTTCATTGTCTGGAAAGGAAGCTGCACCTTGGGGAGTCCGGAAGGGGCTGTTAATGAGGCAGCCCAGTAGGAGTAGGGGCTGAATGGGCATTCTTCTCAGATAGAAGCATTTTAATTGGCATCTTCCAAGGACGAGCAAATTAAGTGCTCGATTTCCTCCCTGTGTTTTTCCTCCCTTGGCTCCTGTCACCTTGGCATGAGCCCAGACAGAACTGAGTTGCCACTTGGGGGCCATCACCATGGTTTTCAGAGGCTCCATGGGAGCCAGGAAGGCTTGTGCAGGGGCTGAGTCCTCCCTTCAAGGTGGATAACGATTGCCTTGAGAGCCACATGGGAGGGCTTAGAAGCTTTCACTTGACGACATTTTCCCTCCCAGGATCTGACAGGCCTACAGAGGAATGTTCTTTCCTATTCCAGAGAGGCTTCTGAGCTGCTCCCTCCTTCCCTTCAACCTCTTTTGTTTTTAAGCTTGGACTTCAGAAAATTGTCAGGTGAGGGACACTGTCTCTTGTGACCCTTCACTCACTGCCTCCACTCACAATTGAAAAAGTGATTCTGCTGCAAAAGAAAGTTGAGACCACTAGCCTACATAATCTAGCTCTGACCATTTATGGTTATAATTAGAATGACTTTATAGCCAGGCTGACCTGCCTTCAGTTGCACAAGATGCAGGTCCCAGCTGTGCCACCTCCAGCTGTGTGACCTTGAGCAGCTCACTTTCCCTCTGGGCCTGTATTCTTCCAGTGCAAAGGGAAAGTTTTGAGGTAGATTACAGATTGCTAACATCTTTTCCAGCTGGGATGGTCTAGATGCCTGTGATTCCACCACTGTCAGTTCAACTCTGAAGAACTTGATATGAACATGCTTGAAATTATCCCAAGAGACATATAAAGGTCTAGTGGAAAAAGAAAGGGCTTTAGAGTCAACCAGACATAGGGTCAAATCGCCACTGACCAACTGGGTACTCTCACAGAATCATTGCGACCCAAATATTCCTTTATGCAAATAGGAAAAGGTGCCCCTTCTGAAGTCACTTTCTGTTGCAAAATTTTCACAATAAATACATAAACCTATGTTGACTATGATGTGACAAGTGCTCCCTAGACTTGTGCAGTGCACAGCCTGCCTGGCTGTACACAACAGTTGTCCATGACCTTGGGCAAATTAACTTCTTTGGACCCCTGTTTACTCACCTGGTGAAAGAGAATAGTAATGCCTACCTCACAGGGTCATGGTGAGGATAGAAATAATGTGGAAAAAGCCCAGGACTCATATAGAGAAGTTGCTCTGAAATGTGAATTTCCTTGCTCTTTTTCTAGATGTGCTCTTCAGGGCCCAAAGTACCTCTCCCTTACAAAATAGCAGCAGGTCGTAGTCTAATGTCCTCATAGTGGGCTTGGGGATGGGAAGCACATCCTGTCAGCTTGCTCCAGCTTCTGCTGCTGTCTCAGGAGGTCATTCCAAGCTGCCTTGGAATGCTGCCTTTGCCTGCCCTGCAGGAGGGAAGAGAGAGCCCCCCAGGGACAGAGTTAATCACCTGGGGGTACAGAGTGGCATTATGGTTGTGAGGCAGTGGGGAGGCCCAGGAGAGCTGGGGCTAGAAAGGAAGAGTGTCTTGGGCTGTGAGGAGTTCCTCCTCGGAAGAAGGTGACCCTGGGGAGTCCTCCACATGGGTAGGGCAGGAGGACACAAGCTGTTATGTCACCTTGCTCTATGCAGCAGGCAGGGCAGAAGCACTGGATCACCCATCGGGTCAGGCTGTGAGAAGTCTTTGGAAGTTGGAAGTGACTGGGGATTGGAAGTTTTCTGAGCCTTTGAGGCCACTGTTTGAGGAGCCATGGAGCTTTCTGGACACAAAGGTGCTGGAAAGAGCATCAGCTCTGGTGTCAATTCATCCTGCATTTAAATTTCAGGACTGCTACTTAGGAGCTGAGTGCCCTCGGACAAATTCCTTAAACTTTCTAAGCTTTAGTTGTCTCATTTGTAAGACGGAAATAATTATTCCCACCTCTAAAGAGCCCAGATCCTTTAGAATAATATTCAAGGACTATGCAGGATCCAGGTCCAACCTCTTCTTTCAGTGGCATTCCTGGTACCTTGTGCTCCAGCCACCTGAGTTGTTCTCCCATTTCTTGAGCACACAATCCCCTATGCACTTTCCTTGTTTCATTACCTGTGTATGAAACACAATGCATGCGTCTCTGGGCCTGGTGAAATCCTTTTTGTTCTTTAAAGTTTGGTTCTCTGAAGGTTCTCTAGTCCCTTCTTGTATTAGTTATCTATTGCTGAGTAACAAACTACCTTGAAGCCTAGCAGCTTAAAATGCCAGTAGAGAGGTATTATTTCACATACTGCCTGTGGGGAAGGAATCTGGGAGCAGCATGGCTGGGTGATTTTGGCTTGGAGTCTCTCATGAGATCACATTTGAGATGTCAGCCAGGGCTGCAGTCATCTGAAGGCTTGAGTGGGGCTGGAGGCCCTGCTTCCAATATGACTTATTCAAATGATGGGCAAATTGATGTTGGCTTTTGGCAGGAGGCCTCTGTTCTTCCCCAGATGCACCCCTCCCAGGGCTGCTTGCATGTCTTTATAGCATGGCTGCCTGGTCTCCCCACTAGAGTAATTGATCTAAGAGAGAACAAGGTGGGAGTAGCAATGTTTCTTATGAGCCTTGGACGTTTTCCAAGCCTTGGAAGTCATACATCATCATTTTACAGTATTTTGTTGGTGACATTGGTCCTTCCTGATTCAGTGTGGGAAGAGTGCACACAGGGTTTGGATTCTAGCAGGTGGCTTATTGGGAGCCATCTTAGAGGCAGATGTCACACTTCCCCAACAGAATGAAGTGCTGTGTTGTTCAGCAACCTTCATTTATTTATGGTGTCTTTTTGTGCCCCTGCCATGTTCTAGCCATGTGTTAGGTGCTAGGAACACAGGTGTGAACAAGAGAGAGCAAGACCCCTGGCTCACAGGGCCAACAGTCTACCAGGGGAGATAGACTTTAAATCACTATTCATTTACAGTTTTCATAAGAGCCATGAAGGAAAGAGAGGAAAGGAAGTGGGTACAATGAGAACATATAAGGGGGGACATCATGTCGTGGGCAGTATAGGGTGGGCTTCCCTGAGGATGTTCCTTTCTCTGTGCCCCCTGAGCTGATGACCACCCTGCTCCTTCTCCAGCTGGGCTGGTATTATTTTGGAGCAACTTTTTTTCTCTACCCATAACTTCTCCTCAGACTGTGAGCCCCTAGAGAGAAATATCTCACCTTGTTGCAGTTCAGGGTTCCCAGTCCTAGCCCAGAGCTGGGCACACACTAGGGACTCAGCACATGTGAGCAGTGCGACTGCAAGGTTGGCCACTGGCAGAGACCTCCTTTCCTTAGAAGGTGTGTTTGGGGAAAGGGAGGAGGCAAATGTGGAGGAGGAAGAAAGCAATTGAGGATGAAGTGGAGTAAACATGCTGCCCACCTGTGCCTGTTCCTAACGGCCCCTGACTGCACCTGGCTGTTTTCTGTAGCACCACAAAAAGGGCCCCCAGAGCTGCAGTGTTGGCTGGGGAGCCGCCGTCTGAAGGGGCCCTAACTAGCATTGGTGGTGATGCATTAATATATTGGGTTTCCTTGGCTTTGGCTCACCCACGACTGGTAACTCGGTGTTTTGGCAGCAGTGAGAACAATGCTCATTATCACAGTGGCTCCTGCATACTGCCTGCTTCCTACGTGCTAGACACTGCTGTGGGCATGGTCTCCAATCCATCACACTCTGCCTCAGGGCCTTTGCACTGACCACTCTCTCCCCGTGCTGTGCTTTTCTCTGGACATCGCCACTTCACATGGGTCTCTGCTCAAAACCCCTCATCAGGGCCCCCACTCTGACCAGCCCATCTAAACCCCAGGCCCGCTTCATCTTCTTACTGGTTGCATTTCTCCTCATTATACTAATCATACCTGTTATGATGTTGTTTAAATGCAGACCCTGAAGATGAATAAAGGGGTCATAGTGTTTGTCCAAGAGATTAAAACATTAAAATTCTTTGTATTAGTTGAGATATAAAATTTCACAGTATGTCAGGAAGTCCCTTTGAGGCCCTCATCTCTTTACAGTTTACGTTAGCTCATTTAGTTTTTTCTCAATGCTGTGTGATCCATAGGGCAGGTACTGTACAGTTGGTTTGTAGGAGAAGCAGCTCAGGCCCACAGAGGCTGAGTGAGGGAGTCAGGGCCAGACAGGTAGAGGCGGGGCTTTAAAACCAGGCCCTGGGACTCTAAAACCAGAGCTCCGTCACTACTCTATGTTATAAATGACAAACAGCAATGGACGTCAAAATCCTCTGTCACACGATTAGAAGCAACTTTCTTTCTTTTTTTTTTTTTTTTTTTTTGAGACAGAGTCTCGCTGTGTTGCCCAGGCTGGAGTGCAGTGGTGTGACCTTGGCTCACTGCAACCCCTGCCTCCTGGGTTCAAGCAATTCTCCTGCCTCAGCCTCCCGAGTAGCTGGGACTACAGGCACGTGCCACCATGCCTGGCTAATTTTTGTATTTTTAGTAGAGACGGGGTTTCACTGTGTTAGCCAGGATGGTCTTGATCTCCTGACCTCGTGATCTGCCCACCTCGGCCTCCAAAAGTGTTGGGATTACAGGTTTGAGTTGCCGTGTCCGGCCTAGAAGCAACTTTCATAACCCAGCTTTGCTGACACTCAGTTGCTTACAGTGAATAGAAAAATCAGTTTCCATTGGCTATGCACGTCCTTAGTTTTTCCTTTCTCAAGGCTGTGCATGAAGATGAGCCAAGGGAATGTAGTTCCCCTTGGACACTCAAGGGCAGTATATTTTTGAATTCTCGTTGTGAGCTTAAATTTAATTTCCTCAGGGTCTTGTTCCAATCCCCCACCTAACACAAGAAACCCTACAACCTTCCTCTCTCTGAGTGCCCTGGACTTCTCATGGATTGGAATCCTTAGTGAGTAGACTCTAAGCTCAGCAGCGGAAAGCCTTGTGAAACAGAAAATGAAAACTGCTATGGTTCTCCAGGCAGTTAGGGGCTGTGAGTGTGTGTGTATGTGTGAGTGTGTTTGTGAGTTTGTGTGTGTGTGTGCATGTTGAATGCTTTGGAATAAAAATGAGCCTGTGTAGAAACTTATACAAAGGGAGACGAAAAGAAAAACCAATCAGGCACGTCCATGAAGGTTTATAATGGGCATTCCAAAAGCACAGGCTGCCTCACTACCACTTAACGTTATTCAGTGTCTTAGAGGGGACACTGTGGAAGTTTAACAAATCCAACCAGGTTGCCAGTATGTGATTAGGAACTGCCTTATTTGAAAACTGACAACGATAGGTTTGCCCATAATGCTTCATTTCTTTCTGACTCACAAATACATAGTCGTATATTTTAATAGTCTTTTTTTTTTTTTTTAATAAGAAAGGTGATTCCTGAAGGTTCAATCAGATGCCCAGGTTCCTGGGGGAGCTCTTCATTGCCAGCCTTCCTTCTCCCATCCCCTTCCAGAGACTATAGCTGGGTTTTTCCTGCCCCCGTTTTTTTTTAGGTTATTTTTTTCTAACATAAGATCAAAGGTGCTGAACATGCAATTTTATCCATTTCCCAATTGTTTTTCCCTTGTTAATAGCAAAATGAATGGACCAGAGCAGGGTTTGGGCTTCCTGGGATGCTAGAGGCATCTGGAAGCAGCTTCCAAGGACATCCTTACCCATTTCTGCAGTAGATGTTTGTTGAGATTTATGTGTCACACACGTGCCCAGTGAAGATGCAAACAATGTTAAGGAAGTGTCTCTACACATGTTTCTTTAATACAAATAGACCTTAAACAAATAATACCACCACCACCATCTACCGCTTACTGAGCAGCTCATCATGGTCATGTGCCAAGACCGTTCTAAGTGTCTTACGTATTTTATCCCTCATCCTGACAACCCTGAGGAGTGAGTATTGTGACATTTTTACCTACAAGGAAAGTGACTCAGAGAGGTTTGGTAAGACGGCAGAGGAGCCAGGATTCCAAGTTAGGTCTGCCTGACTCTAAAGCCTGCAGTCTTTTTTTTTTTTTTTTGAGATGGAGTCTCACTGTCGCCCAGGCTGGAGCGCAGCGGTGCGATCTTAGCTCACTGCAACCTCCACCTCCTGAGTTCAAGCAATTCTCCTGCCTCAGCCTCCTGAGTAGCTGGGATTACAGGCATGTGCCATCACACCCGGCTAATTTTTATAATTTTAGTAGAGACGAGGTTTCACCATGTTGGCCAGGATGGTCTCGAACTCCTGACCTCAGGTGATCCACCCACCTTGGCCTCCCAAAGTACTAGGATTACACGTGTGAGCCACTGTGCCCGGCCAAGCCTGCCGTCTTTACATTCCTCATTGTAGAGAACTGATACCAAGGGATGGGAGCATGCACAGAGGGACTCGTTCATCTGGGAAGGCTGCAGGTGGAGCGGCTCAGGACAGCTGATGTGCAGGTGCGTGCTGGGAGGGGAGGAGCGGGGACAAGGCCAGAGGGATGGCTGGGCCACATTGTGCAGCGTTTTGTCATCCGGACGTGGACTCTGTCCTGTAGAGGAAGCCGCTGGGAGCCTATGGAATGTTACAGGATAGGACAAGATGGAGGATGGAGACTCAAGCACCCGCAGGACCCAGGTGCTAATATAAAATAGGCAGTAGGTTGGTTAATATTTGATGAGGGGGGCTTGTGCCAGGCACTATTCTGGTTCTGAGGGTACAGAGAATGAGGCTGCTGGGGGCTGCCTTCAGGGAGCTTATATCCTTTTGTGTCTGTGTTTGTGATGAAGAAATACATAAGCGCATGAGTAAATAGGCTAATTCTAGATACTTATAGGTGCTTGAGACAGGGGATGGTCAGGGAAGTGCCAGGGGACATGATGTTTCGGCTGAATCCTGTAAGGTGAGAAGGCAGCTGTGCAAGCGACGAGCTCTGTAAGGGGCAGAGTGGCAGTGATTCAGTGAGGCCCTGGATAGACTGCTTAGATACAAATCCAGTATTGCCATTTACCTGCTGTATGGCTTTGGGTGGGTCACCTAACTTCCCTGTGCCTCAGTTGCCTCATGAGTAAAGTGGGGATAACAATAGCCCTGCCTCCTCATTACAAAGCCCTGTTACAAAGACTGCATGAGTTTGCACATGTAAGTGCACATGGAACGCTCTGCCAGGGTGGCCACTACAACTGGACCCTTAGTACCAGCAGCATAGCATTCTAGGCATGAAAAACAAGTGAAGTGGGAATACTTTTGGCAGATTGAGAGCTTAGTTAACAAGCACATGAGAGGAGAAGATGAGCTCTGGACAGGAAGGGATTTGGAGGCAGTGGTTTGAACACTAGGAGAAACACTGAGGGCTTTGCACAGGGAGGTGCCGCAGTCTGAGGGAACCTCTAAGTGAGGGGCCTTGCATGCTTAGGTCAATTTCAGGAGAGAAGCTGGAAGGAGTGGTAGGAGTTTAGGATCTATTTTAAAAGTGAAGCCTACATGATTTACTGATGCAAGGACTATGAGTATGACAGAAAGAATAGAAACAAAGGTACCATCATATTTTTGTCCTGATGAATTTTGTGGGGAGGGGAGAGTAGGGGGAAGGTGGTTCCACTTACTGAGATGGTAAAATCTGGGGAAGAGCAGATTTCTGGGAGAAACAGACAGTTCTGCTTTGATATGTTTGATGTTAGAGTCCTAATGCACATCTGTGTGGAGATCTCTGGGAAGCAGCTGGAATGAAGCAGGTCTGGCGTTAGCAACAGGGATTCATGCAACACTGGAGAACTAGTCCCTGCCAAATTCAGACAGATTATTCTTAAATGCTATGCTTGTCAAGCCAGACACACCTGCCTCCAGTTTGTAACCCCCAAATTGTCCCCAGACTTCCAACTGGCTTAGAAGATAAGATACCAAGCTAACATCAAGTCCTTAACTGGTTGGTAGAAAGGCTCTTTGGCTTCTGGACAGAGGAGGACAATTCCTAGCAGCATGGCCCATCTCCATTCCAGGACCTCTGTGACTTCAGGACTAGCCCTTTATCGAGCAGCTCAAGTGTGCCAGGCCCTGTGCTAGTCTGGGGGAAACAGTATGCAAAGGTATAGCTCTGCTGAGGGCAGCTCAGTCTAGTGAACATCTAAGTTCCTTGCCCAAAATGCCCAAGAGAATGTCCTGTGCCTCATTTCATTTATTTGATGCATTTTGATCTGTTCAGCCTGAAGCCAGTTGGTAACGATGAGATGATTTATGCTCCTGGACATCACAGTGCTGACAGTGCATGCCTCATCTGATGTTGGGGAGGCGTGTTTGTGTACATGACTGTGTATGTGTGTGTGCATGTGTGCATTTGTGTGTGTGCGTGTGTGTACATGCTAGATCTCATGAGCTCAAAGTACTGCCAGGAGCTTGGATCAAAATAGAGCACCTCAAGTGAAGTTGTGGCTGTAAGGTTGATTTCCTATCTCAGATCTGAGCATCTCATGATGCATTTTGAGCTTTGTGCTCTGCTGGCAGCTTGCTCAGGTGGGTAGTGATCTAGCTCAGCTCTGCTCTGTTGAATGCCAGTTGAGAGGGGTGAGTTTCTCTCTGTCACCCTCTGCATTGGATATGCCTTCTCACACACAGTATCAACATCTCTCCTTAGGCAGGTTTAAAAAGTCGCAACGTTAACAGTTACTTTTCTCAAAAAAACATTGCTGAAAAAAAACCAAGAGAATTAAGCATTAAATTCCATAGCATGCATTTTCACAACCATCCATGGCTTTCCAATGAGCTCTTAGAACATGTACTTGGCTTTTCCTTTTCAAAGTAGGTTATGTCCTTTAGCACTGAGCTACTCAAAGTACGGTACCTGGACCAGAGCCATCACCTGGGAGTTTGTTAGAAATGCAGACTCTCAGGGCCTGGTCCAGAGCATGTGAAAATGAATCTGCAGTTTAACAAGACCACGGGCTTGTCAAAGGCATGGCCATGTCTGAGATGAGCTGATTTAGATGACAGCCTCCTGGAAACTCCCAGCCTGTTTGGATGGCTCTGGGGCGTATGATGCTGAAAATGGCTCCTAGGTGCCTTCCACTTCTCCCAAGAATCAAACAAGAAAGGGGCTTGATGGAGGGAGATGGAAATTTGACTCAGCGTGAAGATCACTGTGGGAATGAGTGGGGTTGAAGAATGTGTTGTTGAGGCTTATTTAAAATACAAATATTCTTTTCTTTCGGCAATGACTTAAGTAACTTTGCTTTTGTGGGTAAAGGCCTTGGGGCATTTTTGTCACAGGAGGAGGGATCTGGGCTTGTCAGTTTGGAGAAGAGAAGGCTCAAGGGTCTGAGTTCATGACAGTTGTCCTCAAATGTTGGAAGGGCCCTCAGGAGGAAAGGGAGCCAGGCCTATTCTGTGAGGGGCAGCATGAAGACCTCTGGAAAGATGGCATCATTATGAAGAAGAGCTTCCTTTCATGTGGAGAACTGCTTCCTGCCTCCGGAAGGAAGGTGCTCCCATCCCTAGAGACAGTTCAGGCATGAGCTGGAGGGGGTTCTTAATGTGCTTTCTGGTGGTGTGAACTGTAGAGAAAAGAGAAGAAAGGGGCTCACAGACTGGGTTTCAATCCCAGCTTTCCCACTTCTCAGTGTTAATTTGGGCAAGTGACTTGACTTTTTCTAAATCTCACCTTTCTCATCTGAAAATAGGAATAATACTACTTACCTCCTGGAACAGTGTGAAAATTGAATAAAAATTATGGGCATAAAGTTCTTACTGGTGCCTGGCATGAGGAAGGGGCTTAATAAATTTGAGTGTCCCTCCACCTCTTCTGTATACTTTTCTTTGCCTTGTTTGGGGTGGGCTGTAATTAGTTAACAGCTTGAGCAACCAGCTTGATGTTTGTATTAGTCTGTTTTCACACTGCTTATAAAGACTGGGTAATTTATTTAAAAAAAAAAAAAGAGGAGGTTTAATGGACTCACAGTTCCATGTGGCTGGGGAGGCTACAATCACGGTGGAAGGCGAAAGACATGACTCACATGGTGGCAGATAAGAGAGAATGAGAGCCAAGTGAAAGAGGAAACCCCTGGTAAAATCATCAGATCTCGTGAGACTTATTCACTACCATGAGAACAGTATGGGGAAAACTGCCCCCATTATTCAATTATCTCCCACTGGGTCCCTCCCACAACACATAGGAATTATGGAAGCTGCAACTCAAGATGAGATTTGGGTGGGGACACAGCCAAACCATATCAATATTGTATTTCCGTCTCAACACTTTTGGTTCATTTTAACTGCTAGTGATCGGCTTTGCCTGGTTTGCTCAACTGGGTTGTTATAGTGAGGCCAGGATTGCAGGGGGCCCCATGCGAGCCAGCAGTCCTGCAGTCTGATGCTGATGGTGGCCACCAGGGTATCAACCAGGAGGGCTGGACTGGGCCATCCAGGCCATCACCACAAGGAAGACTTCACATCCAAGTCAGGCGACAGTGCTTTGGAGCGATTGCTGGCACTGGACTGGTGTCCCAGCACCTGAATTTAGAGCATGTTCAGACACATCTGCTCTTAGATAAAGTCACATCCCTATCTGCAGATGCAACATATTTGTATATGGAAATAGGAAAGAAGGCAGATAGAAAGATCTGAGTGCTAGCCTTTCATGGCGTTTTACTACTCCCCTCCTCCAATTAAAAAAAACTTTTCTTGCTATGAAAGGGAAATATTTATGAATAATTGATGCATCTCAGTCTGCTCCCAGGTCCTAGAATGCACCACACCCCTTTCCTCTCCCTGGGCAGAATCCATCATCCTCTCCACCTCTCTAATCTCACCTGTCCTCATCTTCCAGGAAACCTCTCACTACTAGTTACTCCAGGCCACAAAGGACCCTTTGTCTAGCATTCAACAGAGCTTGGATCATCTCATGCATGAAAATTATGTTTCCATAATGAGATCTCAAGTTTCCTGAAGTCAGGGTCTTGTAGCTTGGCCTGATGATTTCCACAGAAACACCAAACACTTTGATAAATTCATATGGCAACAAGTTGAATGATATGTACCAGGAAGCTCAGGGCCAGGCCTTTGGGTCTCAGCTGGATTCCTGGCTACCTGAGGATGAGGTTACATCCATTCTCACATCCAGCACAGCTCTGTGAGGAGGTAGCCCAACAGATGGGAAGGGGACTAAACAGACGGCAATCGATTGTTGGATCTTGGTGTAATGGAGGGCCCTGTAGAGTCAACCTGAAACCTGGAAGTTTGGAAAATGGGATCAAGGAAAGAGAGCAAGGAATTGATTGAAATAAGTAAATTTCAATTTTCATTAACATCTTACTTTGTTACATAAAGGACAGGAGCATAGAGCAAAACATAAAATATAATTTGTGAAATGAGATGAGTGTAGATAAATAAGCACACTTATGAAATTAGGTCCAGGGAAGAAATAGATTGCTTGAGCCTCTACATATGACTCAAATTCTTCCAAATTAAAAGAAAAAGTACAGGATATGTGTTTTTCAAGCTGTCTTCTCAGCTTGGTAAAGGCTTCTTGGATTTTCCCTCTGTCTGTGTGATACCCCGGGCTGCACGAGCCAGGGAGCCGTCCTGCCCTCTGGCAGGTGAGCCTTGCCCTCTGTAAGGATTTGCCCATTACTCTAGGAGAGAAGGGTCTGGAAAGTGCACCATCCCTGCCACTTTCAAATTATCAGCCCTGATGCACCATCAACTACAAATTGGTTTTATTTTCTTTTGTGCAAGTGCTTGATTCAGAGTGGATTTGACAGCCAAATTGGCCCGGAAGGTATAATGAGGCAATGCTGAGCATTTCTGAATAAAGAAGGGGGGAAGGAACAGAGTGGAGGTTGTGATGCCTTTTATGGCTCTGGGGCACAAATTTCAACTGGATTGCTGAGATCTGTTCCCGTAAGGAGCAGGCTTCTGACTTGAGGCTAAGTGGAGCGGGGAGACAAGGGACTGGATTTCATGGCAATGAGGCTGATGGTGTGGTAGTAACACTTGGATGTTGAAAATGTGATGGATAGCACGAGGTGAAGGGCACTGCCTCTGAAATAAGGTGGTATCATCTTCTATGTCTGGACCTACCACTACAAGTTATTTCACCCCAGGCAATTAATCTGCATTTTAACAAGACCACAGCCTTGTGAAAGGCATAGCTAAGTCTGGTTTAGATGACAGCCTTCTGGAAATGCCCAGTCTGTTTGGATGGCTCCTGGGTGTATGAAGTTATTGTATTATATAGCATTTCTCATTTTAAGCAACTGGGATAATATATTTTATGTGTTGAATGAAGTCAGTTACCTTTGAATTATCCATTTCATGGTCACATGCTTTTATGTTCCATCTAACCTGGCTGGATTTTCCCATTTACCCATCCTACCTCCTCCCTTCATTTTCCCCCAACCCCAACCGTGGCAGGCTTTGGTCATGTGTCACAAACACATCTTGCTAAGCTCAGTTTTGGCATCAGAAGACTTCTCAACACAGCACACGATTCAGCCATCGCCAGAGATATACATTTATACATTTTTATGCTTGAAACAGATCCCAGGCTTGTCAAGCATCAACATTTATCAAACCACATGGGGGCAAAGGAAGTCAAGCCTTTTGCTTTACTATTGATCATCACGCAACAATTAAACAGACGGGGCACATCCCTTCTCTGAGAATGCTGGACTCAGAGCTGGAAGGAATGGATGACATTTCTCACTCTACTGCTTTGCCTTGGTCTGTTTTTGGACAAGCTACCTAATCTCTTGGAATGTCACTTTCCTCACCTGTTAAAGAGAATACGATTTGCCTCGTAGGGGCTGCTTTTGTGAGTTGTACTGGTTCATACTGAGATGCATTTGATTCTAGATTCTATTTCCTTGTTGCTATTTTCTACCTATGGGAGGCTTAATAGGGTTAGGGAGACACCTTGGGGCTCTTGAATGAACATGGCAATGAAGCTCCTCCCATCGTCAGTAGCTTCTCCCTCTACTGGATCCTATTGCTGTGAGTCCTGGCCTCTTTGCCCACCTCAACAAAGAGCCTCTCTCTCCTGACAGTCTCCTGGCCTTACGCCTGCTACCAGGGGCCAGGCGGGTGACCTCCCCCATTGCCTGCAGGCTGGTACCCTCCTCCCACTGGAGCTAGAGGCATAAAGGCTGCAGCCTGGCTCTTCTCTCGGTGCAGCCCTCTCTGGAGCACGGTTCCTGCCTGTCTCCCCTCCTTGGAAGGCAAAGAGACAAAGGTGGAAGAGACATAGACTTTGGCACTAGATACTCCTGGGTTTACATAGGGTTTGGCTATAAAAACCTGTGTGGCCTTGAAAAAAATTAGCCAGTCTTTCTGCACTCCTGCCCATTAAATTGGAAGGGCAGTCTTATTCAATGTGAAGGCAGGGACCATGACTGGATGTTTGCAGATTTATTTGGTATCTATGATTTATTCAGTGTCTGGTTTTTGAAGATCTGAATGGATATTTAGGGTGTTCAAGGGATGTGATATCTTTGCACCTTCCTTTTCGTGTCTCCTTCCAATATCCTTGGCTCCATCACTTTCTGAATGGTAGATTGCTAGGAGGCTGGTCATTAATTCAGTCCATAAATATTGTATGCCAGGCACTTGGGCACTGGGGAGATAGCAGCTTTTTCATTGGCAGAGAATCTATGCTTGTGTGGAGCTTACATTGTCAGGGAAGGAGAAAGGCAATAAACCCACTGAAGTATAGAGCGTATGAGAAAGTGATAAGTGCTGTAGGGAGGAATAAACTAGGATAGGGGGACGGGGACTAGAGGAAAGGGGCAGTCAGGACCTCCGGTCTTAATGGGTGGTCATGGAAGGTCCTACCTAGAAGATGATATCTAAGCTAGGATAGTTAATGATGATTTTGCACCAAGTCTCCTTCCCCCAGCATTCCTTCCTGTTTTCTCTGCTATTGCTTGGGTCTTTGCAAGTTGAAGGTAAGACGAGGTGAGGTCAAACACCTGGTAATTCCAGGCTTCACCTTCTATAGTAACTAGTGAAAGTGCCTGGAACCTCATTCCAATGCTCTCTTCTTTGGGAGTCTGTGGTGCCTGGCATTCCAGCCACTAGCCTTCCCAAAAGAGTTCACTTGGAGAAGATGCTTGGGCCAGACCCAGGTCTGTGGCAAAGCAGCAGCCAAGCAGTGCCCTGGGCAGATTTCATTGCAGGAAGCCAGGCTCTGCTCTGGGTCTGCTACTCACTGTGTGTTTGCCCTGGCACCCAGGACTCCAGCTGCGTTTATGCTCACCCAGGTGCCAGAGCTTTCAAAACAAGGGTGGCAGTGTTTTGGGTGCTTGTTTTGGTTCCAAAGCAGTGTGCACCTGCCTAAGCCACCACCACAACGGTTTGGCCCACCTTAGCTTCCCCTGTATTCTCCTTTGTCCTTTCTGATAGCCTGTATTGTTTGTGTCATAGCTGGGACATCAGAGCCCCCTGGGTGGTCTGGGGTTAGGATGCTCATTGCTCCAAGTTATCTTCCTGTCTCACCTGCCTCCCTCCTATTGGTCTCCATGGCAACTACTTTGAGATTTGTTTCTGGCCAATTTTTGGGAGGGAAAACCTACAGCAAACACACCAGGGGAAAATTTCCTTTAGATTGCTGCTTCTCAGACATTAGTGTACCCAAGTGGCTTCTGGAGCAATTGTTTAAAACAGTGGTTCTCAACCTTTATGGCATCAGGGACCGGTTTCATGGAAGACATTTTTTCTACAAAACGGGTGTTGGGGGGAATGGTTTCGGGATGAAACTGTTCTATCTCAGATGATCATAAGGTGCATGCAACCTAGATCCCTCACATGCACAGTTCACAATAGGGTTCATGCTCCTAGGAGAATCTAATGCCGCCGTTGATCTGATAGGGAGTAGAGCTCAGGTGGTGATGCTCGGTCCCCCACTGCATACCTCCTGCTATGCCGCTCGGTTCCTAATGGGCCATGGGCTGCTAGGTTCTGTGGCCCAGGGGTTGGGACCCCTGGCTTAAAACCTAGGGTCCTGTCCTCACTTGCAGGGATTCTGACCCGGTGGATCTGGCACAGGTACAAGGAACCTGCATCATCATCATCATCATCATCATCAAGTCACTTCCCTAGCTGATCACACTTGGATAAACCCAGATTGAGAGGCACAGTTTGCCTCCCTTACTTGCTTGTATGTCCAGGTTGGGTGGAATCCATTGTTGCAACCCTCCTCGAGTCTAGTTCACTGTCCAGCGCCCAGGCGGTGCTCAATCCACATATGCTGAAAGATAGAGGCAATGTGAGGTGAATCCTTTTATAAAGAACCGTTTACAATGCAAAGAGTTGCCCACTAATAGGTCTGCATAGTTAGGTTTGCATCTTAATGGTTGAAGTTTTCTTAAAGCAGAGATATACCTCGCTCGATTCAGGATTTTGACAAAGCAATAGCATCCTGAAAAGAAGAATTGAATAGGGGCAACTATTTTTGAAGGAATCAAAGCCACGTTCTCTTCCCTGAATGTTGCTTTGGTAAAGATGTATGGAGTTGCACCATTTATTAGTGCTTCTCAACCTCGGCTGCTCACTGGGATCAGGGGCTTAAAAAACACTGATACTTGAGTCCTACTCCTAGAGGCCCTGTGTAATTGATCTGGGGTGTGGTCTGGGCATCAATATTTTGTAACATTCCCTAGATGATTCTAATATGTGTCCAGGGCTGGAAACCACTGACCTAAAATGTGTGGGATCCCTGGAGAGAGGAGTAAGAGATGCATTTCTTGAGTCTTTCAAGGAGCCCTCTTGGACTAGAGATGGCAGGTGCCTTGGATTCTGTGATCCAGGACTACTGTTAAATCAGAATCTAAAACATAATTTTTTAATATATATACATGTTTTTTACATATATACATGTATATAAAATATGTGTATATGTGTCCATGTGTATGAATAAAAATAGTATAAACATTTATACATGTGTATGTATAAAAAGTTTTTTACATACACACATATACATATACATGTATATGTATATACACACATATCCAAAATAATATATATATTTTGAAAGAGAGCAATAGCCAATTGTTTTATACTCTCTAATAAAAACATTTTTTCCTGATTATAAACACACGGTTATCATAAACTATTGAGTTTATGCAGAAAAGCATTTCAAAAGTTACAGATTTTCTCAAATGCCACCACACAGGAGAAATAACTGTTAATATATCTGGTGACCACACTTCTACTCATCCCTCTCTGCCTATATACACATGTAGCCTAGACACACAACTGAATGTCAAGAGAATCCTTATGCATTCCGAACTAGAATCTGTGTTTTGTGAGCAATATGGCATAGATAACTTTCCATAAATCTACATAATCATTCTTATAAGATCTCACCACATTTAAGTGTGCTCTAATTGCACCTGATAAATGGAACATCTACTTTATTGTGAAAGCTTGCTGTATACTTTTAAACATGCAAGGCAAGCAGCAGTGTTTGAGGGCTCCTGTGCCGGTGGAGAAGCCTGGATGTGTCCGAGCAGGCCTGCAGCATGCTGGTGGACTGTCACATGCATCTGGGTAGTTGTGCACTGGGGGCAGAAGGGCTTGAAGAGCCGGGCTACAGCACTTTTTGTAGTGCTAGCATCTGTTGAGTTTTAGTTTCAGTCTTTAAGCCCTTTAAGAGGTTCTGTTTTCACCTGCCTTCTAGACCATGTAGAGTGTATAGTCCAACAACAGTAAGCATAGAGTTGCATTCTGAATATCCAGGAGGCAGAGCCACCGAGGGACCATCTCAGTGTTGATCCATGGCTGTCATGTGGGATGGGGGCCTTGTGTTCCAATCGCCCCAGTTATTTGAAGGAAGCCAGTAATATGTATTTCTATTTGAAATCTCTTGGTTTTTAAATGTGGGCTGACAATTGTTTAAAAATTGAAAGCATTATGAGACCAAACAAAACACACCTGGGGCTTCCTATAGTCATCTGGGAGGCAGTCTGAGCTGTCTGGTCTACTAAGCTGTTTGTGGCATTCAGTCTACTTGAGTTCCAAAAATATTGACTGAATGCATAGTCACGGTACAAAAGAATGGAAATACAATGATAAAAAGTGATGATGCTTGCCTTGGGTGAGGTAGCTTTTGTGGTCCCCAGACCAGCATCCACCATATCACCTGGGAGCTTGTCAGACATGTAAATTCTTGGGCCTCACACCAGATGCATCAAATTAGAAACTGTATTTTAAGAAACCTGCCCGGTGGTTCTGATGCCTGCTGAAATTTGAGAACAACAGGCAGGTGTGGGAAGGGGAGTTACGCATATGGGCAGAGATCTAGGGGCTGGGGGATGGAGAAGGTGGGGTGTGAGGCGAGGAGGCTTTTCAGAAGTGAATGGCTCCACCTGGATCTTAAAGGATGAGCAAGGGGTTGGCCAGGTGAAGATGAGGGAGGCGTGCACCAAGGCTAGGGGGCAGCAGGAGCCAGAGCCAGGCAGGAAGAGTGTGTGAAGGGCGTGTGTGGGATTGTCCTTCTAGCGCATGTGACCGAGTGCTGGAGTATGCTCTGGGAAATGAGGTGGGAGAATAAGATGGCACAGGTGAGCTGGATTGTGTTCTGTAGGTGCTACAGCATCACGGGAGACCCTCTAGTACTGGAGTGTGGCATTGGATATGTTTGTAGGGAAATCACGCTGGTGGCGAGGTTCAAATTCCTTCTGGATAGAGGGAACTCTCCTGGTGTCCCACTGGCCTGGATCCTGATTCTTGCCTTTCCTGGCCTGACTTGGATCTGGGTCAGCAATTCCTGTCCTTGGATAGGGTGGTGGGCAGGGAGGGCCCGGCTGAGTGAAGATGTGGCTATTGCTGCATGTGAAATAGTGACATTGGTGTCTCTGTTCTTTTATTCTTGGAGGAATGTGCATACTTTTGGAGAATGTGCACACTCCAAGCTGAGCATTTAGGTGGCTGCCTGTGTTCTCAGCAATTGTAATGGTCTTTGTAATCCCATTTTAAAATGTCATTTTAAAGTTTCTGCAGCAAAGGTTTTGGTAAAACCCTGGATCTATTTCTTTTTCTTTTTTCTTTCTTTCTTTCTTTTTTTTTTTTTTGAGATAGGGTCTCGTTCTGTTGCCCAGGCTGGAGTGCAGTGGTTTAATCACAGCTCACTGCAGCCTCAACCTCCTGGGCTCAAGTGATCCTTCTGCTGCAGCCTCCTGAGTATCTGGCATTGCAGGCATGCACCACTACACCCAGCTAAGTTGTTAAAACTTTTTTTGTGGAGACAGGGTCTCACTATGTTGCCCAGGCTGGTCTCAAACTTGTGAGCTCAAGTGTTCCTCCTGCCTCAGCCTGCCAAAGTGCCGGGATTACAGGTGTGAGCCACTATGCCCCACCCAGCTCTATTTCTTTCTTCAGACATTTGCGGTGTCTAAATGGAAGAAACAAGTTGAACTCAAGTCCATGGAAATTCATGTCTATACCTAACTGGGACTCATTCCTTCTTCCTCCATCCCTCCCTCCCCTCTCTCTTTTCCTCCCCCCCCTTTTTAATTATAACTTTGGTTATAGAAAACTCTTGAGAGCTTTCCAAGTGCCCATAAGATTTTTTAAATACTTAGCTATGATAACATCCAAGTTTTCCTGATGTAAGGATATGCAGTTGTGGTTAAAGACTTCTGCTGAGATCGTTGACCATTGTTCTGAAATACTTTGGATGTAGCTCTGAGCGGAGGCAGGAATATGAATGTGAATTATTTATATTCATGTGGTGGTTCTACAAAACATTTTAGAAGACAGCAAGAATAGCCATTGCTCTTAGAACTCCTGGATCTTTTTTTGAATTGGAAATCTTTTCTTTTAAAATGTATTTGGTGCAGAATGTAGTAATTATTTCATTTCTTTCTTTCTTTTTTTTTTTTTTTTTGAGATAGAGTTTTGCTTTTGTCGCCCAGGCTGGAGTGCAGTGGCACAATCTCGGCTCACTGCAACTTCCACCTCCCAGGTTCAAATGATTCTCCTGCCTCAGCCTCCCGAATAGCTGGGATTACAAGTGCCCACCACCACGCCCCGCTAATTTTTCGTATTTTTAGTAGAGTAATTGGGTTTCACCATGTTGGGCAGGCTGGTCTCCTGACCTCGTGATCCGACCGCCTCAGCCTCCCAAAGTGCCCAGACTACAGGCGTGAGCCACCCGCGCCAGGCCCGTTTCTTTTTTTGAAATGCTGTGGTGTGACAGACGATGGGAGCTGGATGAATTATTGCCGCCCCCTGCTGGTCATCTTTATATAACATCTTATTAGTAATAGTGCAGATAAGGCAAAGCTAATGCCAGA
This sequence comes from Hylobates moloch, assembly GCF_009828535.3. NCBI lineage: Eukaryota > Metazoa > Chordata > Mammalia > Primates > Hylobatidae > Hylobates > Hylobates moloch. The sequence goes on from NW_026652276.1 coordinate 136,735,327, forward strand.
AAAACAAAAGATACTAAGATGGAATCTATTAATTTTTTAAAAATTGCCCAAATTAGTAATTGCCCTTATTAGTAATAGAGTGGAGATGGTGAGGCAAAGCTAATGCCAGAAAAACAAAATATACTGAGATGGAATCCATTAATTTTTTAAAAATTGCCCAAATGTAGTAAATTTTAAAATGCTTACCTTTGTGAGAGGGCGGAATAAATTTTTCGGCTTCTTTCATTCTTTGTAAAATGATATAATAAGTTTAGAAAGTAGTTACTGTATTGGTTTTGTCCTTCTGCTGCAACTTTTCATATATTCATGATGATGTTAGCAATCTCCTTTATTCTGTCGATGCATTGAATGCTTTTTTCTCAACTAGAATGAACAGGTGTTTCTTGTTGATTGCTTTGGGTGTTTATTCAAGTAGATCACAAATTCCCATGTCTGTCTGCTATGTATACATACAACAACCAAGGTATAATGTTTATGGGCATGAACCATGGTATTTAAAGTGAGTGAAACTTGTGTTTCCTCTTAACAACCAATCTCTTTTACCCAATAAAATGGGTTCATAAGTTATAAGGGACATTAAATATGACTCTATCCAATGATAAGTTATATGGAGACTTTTCATAGGAGGTAGCCTGCCCTGCTGAGAAGATTTAGGGGTAAGGTTTCTAGGGCAGTTTTCTGAACAATTTTATTGATGAACTTCCTGGTTTGTTAGCATCTGAATTTAATATCTTTCTGAACATAAACCAGCTTTTTATTTATCTTCCGAAATTCCTGCCCCAGCTTTGCCCCTATGGATCCTAGGAAACCAGACTCATTTCGATGCTTGGGGTGCATTTACGTGTTGACAGACAGCACTGTTGGAGGACTCTTGGAGCCAAAAGACGTCCACTAGCTTGGAATCTGGTGCGCATGCCTCTTACTAAGTGGATGCAAGCCAATTAACTTCTTTAGGAGTACTAAACAGGATGTTGTTGAGATCCTCTCTAGCTTCATCCAAATATTCTAATCAAAATGATTGAGACATTTGACCTTATTTAGGTGTTGAGGGCAGCCTTGGAAATATAGATACAGAGGGAGTAAAGTTGCTTTCATTCACTTACAAAGACTTAAATACAGCCTGATGTCAAAGCATCCAGGGGATTGGCTGTATTGGGGCATAGTTGGTGGACACATATGCTTTATTTTAAATTGCATCCTCTGTTATTTTTTTTTCCAGTTGCAAATGAAGCTGGAGACAAGAATGCCAGACCACTGGCCCGCTTCTCTCGTGAGTAAATCTTGTTTCACTCCTTTCCTGGTCTCCGTCGGAAAATCTTCTCCAGAGATCTTTCCCCTATGCGGTATAGCTCTTCAATCCTGTCAGGTGTTAATAAAATAGTAATGTAGGAAATGTCATCATCTGGTTAACATCCCACTTGAGCCCAGGCTGGTGAGCTACTCATTGTTACTGCCTTTTCCATCCTTAGAACTGTAGTTTCCAAATTGTGCTCTAAGCCTTTGCTATTCCAAGTATGGTCCTTAGAGCAGCAGAATCGACATCACCTGGTGGCTTTTTAGATACATGGAGCCTTAGTCCCCCCACCACCCCTTCAGACCTATTGAGTCAGAATCTGTATTTTAACAAATCTACAGGGGATGCCTGTTCACATTACAGTTTGAGAAGTGCTGTGCTAGGACTATCCTTTTTATGAAGATAAAGTGAGGAGAGGTACATGAAATGCTTCTAGCTATGAAGGCATCACCGCCATTCAAAGTGGACTTATGGACTTACTCCACTGGCTTTTCCTCAGTTTGGTGACATTTTGAAGCTCAGATGGATTGAATGGGTTTCCTTAGGCATTGGGGGATATTCCTAGGGCTGTGGTTAGGCCATGGGGCTTCCCGTGACTCCTTTGTCTCCAGGTCTTGATCGCTATGAGAGAGTAGGAGTCTAAAGCCTCTCAATGGTTTCTATACCGGTGTGATCAGCAAATTATCCAGCAAGTTAATGCACTCCCTGGAACGAAAACCTAGATTCCAAAGAAGGGAACGGAGATACTAGAGACGGATCAGGGTGGAGTGGAGATGCTCCCCAAACCCACTATGCACCAGGTGGAGAAATGGTAGAACTGTAAATAGAAACGGATTTATCGCTGCCTCACTGGCTTTCACTCAAAGTAATTTCACTCACACTATCTGGGCCTCTGTTTTCTCACCTGGAAAATGTTCAAAACTGGACACTGCTACATTAATTTTTTTTTTTTTTTTGCCTTCCTAAAAGTCACCTAATCTTTCCCTCTCTAGTACTGACTACAGAAAGACTTAGTAGCTCACGTGCCATCTGACTTCTTTTCCAGGTCAGTCAAAAATGTCGCTGTCTTTTGAAATTGTGGCCTGGGAGGAACTCTACAAATCCCCAGTCACTGCATTCCTCATGCAGGGTTGACTAGGTCTGAGTGTGGACAGTGCCATAGTAAATCTTATTACGTAAAGCTGAAAGTATAATTTCTCTACTTACAGGGCTGCTTCTAAACTCTGCCTCCCAGCTCTTTCTGGAAGGCTTTGAAACATTGGGATTGATTTCCTAGAAATGATTTTTATAGAACTGTAATAATGTACGATAATAAAAGAGCATGAAGTGCTCATATTTTAGAAATTGTGTAATAAAACACTCGCTTCTCATGAGCCCCATTCCTCACTGCCCTCCTACCTGGAATCATTATTTCCAAAAGGGATATTTCATCCCACAGCTCAATGAGGTTGAAGAATATGCTTTTATCCCATTTTTTTCTTCATCTCCTGAGCAGTCGTCAGGCAAATAAGCTGGAATTGTGACCCAACCACACTGTGACGGCTGTGCTGGGTGTCCCTTCCCCCATGGGAGTCCCCGAGGCTCACCACAAGACAGACGAAGGTTGAGGGGGGTCCTTGCATGAGAGTTGAGGCAATTAGTCCCTTCGCAGAGAAAGGAAGGTAACTTCTTGTGTGAACTTCTCAACTGTATACTGGGTTGAAAGGATGATGTGTCCTTGAAAGCTTATTAGCTTGAGACAAGTGAGGACATGATGAACACCTATCTGTATAGGAAACAAGTAATTAGTGGCAAACCAATTAGGTTAGACTGATATAGGGAAAAAAAAGGAGAAAGAAAAATCCCCTGAGTTAATTGCAATACCCTGGAAAAAGTCAGATGGCACGTGAGCTACTAAGTCTTTTTGTAGTCAATACTGGAGAGGGAAAGATTAGGTGACTTTTAGGAAGGCAAAAAAATTATTTTTAATGTAGCAATGTCCGATCGATGCTCACTTCACTTTATGACCTTGAAACTGATCTTCATTGTGTGGTGTGAAGGAAGAGTTCAGTCTGAAAAGATTGGGAGGATTTGGATGATAGATTTTTTTTTTTTTTTGAGATTGGAAGATGAAGTACTGCAACATTCTCTAATTTTTGCATCCAACAAGACAGAAAGCCTTGACAGTGTGCATTGGCCAGCATAGAATCAGGCACGAAGGGGATGGCGGAGGGGAGGAGGCGGCCAGGGCCTCTGCTGTGATGGCTGGAACCTCTAGGGGTCAGCAGAGATCTGGGAGTGGGGACTGGGGAAGGGCTGCTTATGGTGGTGGATGTTGTGGAGTGATTCCTGTGAGACTCTGGATCTACCAGGCCCCTTCACCACCCCCGCCCCATCATTGCAGGCTCAAGCAGTGGCTTCCGATCAACCTGACTTCAATTAGAGCATCTGCGTAGCAACCGTGGGCACATACAGTAACATGGGGAAGTCATTCTCCTAGAAGTGGGGGTTAGAGAGGAGGGAGGGGAACTCAAAGGAAGCTGAGATCATCTCTTCCCCTCACAAATGCTGGGAGAATGACAGTGTCCAGGAGCGTGAGGAGTTGAGAATGACCTTGACTGGATGCTTTGACATCAGTGCTGTGTGAATGCAGGCACACCAGCTTCCAACCAGCAGATGGTTTGAGAATGGCATCCATCACAAGGCCAGCTGTCCCGGGGTGACAGCCACGGGGTGTAGGCACTGCCATGCTCTGCAATGGGCAGGGGGAGCCAGAACACCTCATGTGGGTACTGCATGGTGGGCACCCCACATGGGTACTGCATTGTAGGCACCAAGGCAGTGTGGGGAACAGCTGATCTCCCCAGCTCAGGTCCAGGACTCAACTTGGTGAGGACCTCCTGGAACCCACTGTGGCTGGGGCTTCTGACATTGGGGACTTCTGGGATGAAGTCAGCTGGCCGTGGGGTCCCTTGCTAGCCCAGCTCTCTGGGATGCCGGTGAAGGTGCCCTCCAGCGCCAGGCCCTAAAAGCCCTCCTACCTGGAGATCCCTTTTATGCATCTGTCAGTCTCCCTATTGGTCAGCTCCTTGAGCCCATGGGCCCTATCTGGTAGACCGTACCTGGCATAAAACGCACCTGGCATAGAACGCTGATTGAATGAAGACTGCAAAAACTGTCCCCTTTCTGCTCTGTTCCCTCTGCTCCTCTTCCTCCTAGCATCAGTGAGCTGTCCCATTACCAGCGTACACGCTCCCCAATTCCCCCCAGAATTTGTCCTCAATGGTCTCCTACATGCTAGTGGGAGAGTCCGCAGAAACCCTGATGTAAGCTCTTGGGGTCAAGCCTGGCTTTCAATTCTGTGTACAGAATTAAGAATTCTATGCTACCTTGGGCAGGTAACTTAACCCCTCTAAGAGCACATTTTCCTCTCCTCGATCCTAGGACAGTACTGTGTCCATAATTGGTTCCTTCCACGGGGTTCTTGGTCTTGCTGACTTCAGAAATGAAGCCACGGACCCTCGTGGTGAGTGTTAACAGTTCTTAAAGATTTGTGTCCAAAGTACGTTCCTTAAGATGTTCAGATGTGTCCGGAGTTTCTTCATTCTGATGGGTTCACGATCTTGCTGACTTCAGGAGTGAAGCTGCAGACCTTCCCAGTGAGTGTAATAGCTCTTAAATGTGGCATGTCCAGAGTTGTTTTCCTCTGGGGTGCTTGTGGTCTTGCTGGCTTCAGGAGTGAAACTGCAGACTTTTGCAATGAGTGTTACAGTTCATAAACGTAGTTCAGACCCAAAGAGCCAGCAGCATCAAGATTCACTGCAAAGAAGAAAAGAACAAGCCTTCCACACCAGGCAAGCTGACCCAAAGGGCTTACAGCTGCCAGTCCGGGTGGCCTGCTTTTATTGTCTTATTTGGCCCCACCCACATCCTGCTGATTGATCCATTTACAGAGCTCTGATTGGTCCATTTTACAGAGTGCTGATTGGTCCGTTTTACAGAATGCTGATTGGTCCGTTTTACAGAGTGCTGATTGGTGCATTTACAAACCTTTAGCCAGACACAGAGCACTGATTGGTGCATTTACAATCCTTTAGCTAGACAGAAAAGTTCTCCAAGTCCCCACCCAACCCAGAAGCCCAGCCGGATTCACCTCTCAATACTATAACTTATTTCCAAGTTGTTGTGGATGATCACATGCAAGGGTGAATGTTAAAATGCTTAAAAACATATGATGTGATCACTGAACATCGAAACAGATGTTGGTCATGGACCATGTGAAGGACTAGAGTCGAGGAGGCCCCTGACAGGACAGACATGGACCCTGCAATTGGAGGAAGCTGGGGCAGCAGAGGTGGATATTGGCCCTGATACCCTGGAATCCATTATATGAAGCACAGGGACTGTATACCACAAGTGCACAATAAGTGTGGGTGGTTGTTATTACCCTGAGTTTTCAGCCTTCCTCCCCTCTCTTCTTCCCTTTTTTCTTTAATTTCATATATACTTATTGAAGACTTTTCTGTTCTTTTGTGAGCCCTGGAGATAACACAGGTGAGTTGGTTTGTCTTCAAAGAGTTCGCAATCTAATCAGGGAGACAGAAGTGACTGCTACAATACAGCATGTGGAAGGAAATGCTAGCGATTGGTAGGAGGAGCTGGGAGAGTCAGAACGGGGACGCCTCAGCCAGCCTGGCGTGGAGGTGAATTCAAGGGAGCTCTTCTGGAGGAGATGAGCATCAGCTGAGGCTTGAGGGTTTGAATGGGGTAATAGGTAAAGAAGGTAACTTATAATCTTCATTGAAAAAAACTCCCAATACCACATGTAAGGGAATGAAGGCCACATGTAGTGCTCAGACATAGCCACAGTGTGGCAGAAAAAGCCCAGATTTTGGTAGCATCTCTCTCCTCTAGAAGATGTAAAATACGCCGCATTCAGTGCATTGGACAGAGCTTCTGTCAGGAGTCCAAGGCATTGGAGGAGCCCGAGAGAGGGAGACAGTGCCCACAAAGCTCTTGTGGCTGGGCAGCTCTATGCTGGAGTTCTGATTGCTTCCCTGAGGGAGGACTAATTTCTCCCCCAAGATGAGCAATCGTGGAGAAGAAAATACAAAAGTCTTCCCTTATCTGCGGTTTCACTTTCCCAGTTTTGTTACTTGTGGTTAACAGCGGTCTGAAAATGTGAAATGGAAAATTCCAGGAATAAACAATTCACAAGTTTTGATTTGAGTGCTGCTCTGAATAGCGAAATGAAATCTCACTCTGCCCCACCCATGATGTTAATCCTCCCTTTGTCCAGTGGATCCATGTGTAGATGCTACCCACAGGTTAGTGACTTAGGAGCCCTCTTGTTTATCAGATTGCCAGGCTTGTATTCAAATCACCCTTATTTTATTTAGTAATTGCCTAAGTGCAATTTCTAAGTGCACTTAGTAAAAAGTGCAAGAGTACTGATGCTGGCAATTCGGATACACCACGGAGAAGCCATCAAGGGCTTCCTTTAAGTGAAAAGGTGAAAGTTCTTGACCTAATAAAGAAAAAAAAAAGAAAAAAAATTGTATGCCAAGGTTGCTGAGATCCACAGGGAGAGCGAATTTTCTATCTGTGAAACTGGAAAGAAGGAAACAGAAATTTGTGCTAGTTTTGTTGTTACACTAAAGCTACAAAAGTTATGGCCACAGGACAGGATAAGTGCTTAGTTAAGATGGAAGTGTTATTAAATTTGAGGATGGTAGACATGAACAGAATCGTGTTCTGATTAACAGCAATCATGTTAGGCACCATCCCTGGTTTCAGGCAGTTGTTAGAATGTACCCCCTCGGATAATGGGGGACTACTATAGTGGTATCAAAAGCAATAAGAAAATAGAGATTAATTAAAAATCCAGGTATTTTGGGGAATAGATTTACCTGTGAAAGAGCTGGATGGGGAAGTGAAGCAAGGGGAGGCCCTTCGTATTTTTGTGCTGGGTGAATGATCCCCTTCCCGCGGCAGAGGTGGGAAATGGGAGGCAGACATGTGCAGTGGGGTGAGCGCTGGGTTTGGTTGAAATAGCACCTATGACATGGTGATGCCACATGTGGAGCCCCAGGGGGAACTCAAAATCATGTCCGAGACAGCGCTAGAGTTCAGCCAGGGAACTTTACTAGACCAGTTGTTATAGCTAGGAGGGTTGGTGACAAAAGAAGGGAGCTTGAACTGGGGATGGATGAAGACAAAAAGAAGAAGAAGAAATAAGTAGGAGGAACAACTGAGAAATGCCATGAGTGGGGGACTGTGGCTGGTGGCTGGGCTTTCAGTGTTCTCAGGGGCATGTACTACGTTTGAGACAGAACCATATAAGGGATCCAGGACAGACGAGATCAGGTACATTTACGGTGCTATGGCAAGAAAAAATAGTCAAACTAATAGAAACGCAGAATTGGATGGTGTTTGCTGGGAGCTGGGTGTGGGAGGAGCAAACCAGAAGTTGTTGCTCTGTGGGTATAAAGTTTCCATTATGTAACATGAATAAGATGTAGAGATCTGCTGTACAACACAATCCCTGTAGTTAACAATATGGTATTGTGCACTTTAAAATACATTAAGAGGGTAGCTCTCATGTTAAGTTTTCATACCACAAAAACCAACCAACCAATCAACCACGCAAGCAACGCAAGACGAGAACACAAGACGGCTGGCCACTAGCTTCTTACCTACACTTATAATCATCCTCTCCCAGCTCCCCCAGTGACCTGTGACACATCCGTGTTTCAGAGCCACAGTTAGACCCCAAGTTGTGTTGACCCAAAATTTCTCTGCTTGCCCACAAGGGGGCTTCACCACTTTATCTTACCCCCTTTCTCCACCCCTTTCATGCAACACAGTTGTTATCAGGCAAGCAGATCAGCTTGGTTCAGTCAACAGATGTATTCACTGGTATTTGAAAGATTTCAAGTTAGAGTAGAGTTTACAAATGATCCAGTCCAGTGCTCACCACTCTGTCTAAAGCTCAAATCCCTTGTATGACATCCCTGTCATGGGGTCATGAGCTCTCTGCAGGAGCCCATCCAGTGAAGGAATGTTCACCATGTCCTGGAAAGCACTGATGGTCGTGGTCAGAGTGATGGACTGGCATGTGTATGGGGGTAGGGAGCAGGACACTGAGACTCACTCTGCCTTCTCTTTTTGAATGTGCTTGATAGAGTCTTTGAAATATATCCAAAGACATATCCCTAGGTCCCTAATATGTTAGCCAGTGGTCCACCAGTGGACTGGCTGATGATACCGTAAGTAGCTTCTAGGAGTTTGTGGATGATACGTGTAACCCAGATGTCAGCTGGAACTCCCAGTCCATTGAGATCTAGGTGAAGAGGCTTACATTGCTGTTGTGTGCTGACATTTGGAAGTTCAGGGCACTCCCCGATGCTTCCATGAGTACCTGGCATGGTGGTGGTCTTCTGACCCTGATTTCCTACCTCTGTCGATTGCTTTCCTCTGTTTGCTTCTGGCTATCTTCCTATTGCTCGGACATAGTCTCAGATATGCTTCGAAGCTCCTCCTCCTTTTTCTGGAGAGTAACCAAAGGCGTTGTTCAAAGCAGAGCTTGACTGAAGATTAAGAAGGGATGAACAAGAGAGATCCACAATATGCACTGCAATTGCAGGCAGACCATTTAAATTCAGTTTGATTTTCAACAGTCCATTCAGTCATTCTACCACCAATAAAAATTTTGAAGACTCCTTTGCCCATGCCGCTCTTGGCCTACCACTGTACATCCTTTTATCCTCACTCTCCTCCATTCTTTACCCTTTATTTCCACCTCCCTTTTAGGAATCAAAGCCACTCCTGGGATCTCTCATGGAGAGCAGCAGCTTGACTATCTCTAGTTTTGGTGGATCTGCTCACACCCTTGTCCTCAGCATCTCACGTTCTACTCCTTTCAACTTATTTTTACCCAAGTGCAGACCAGTTTCTGCTTCCTTAATGGGAATTGCGGTACCACCTATTGAGATAATAGCAAATATTTACCCTTGCTACGTGTGTACATGGTTACATAATTGAAAAATATGAATAGAATTTTTTTGTGTGTAATGTGACCCCAGGAAGGGAAAGGAAGACATGGCTTGGCTGTTGCACTCCAAGCACCTCCTCCTCTAACCTCTCAATGTATACTCCTTTGAATAAAGTTAAGATGAAGTTTTAGGTTTCTGCAAGAGACAGACGAGGATAACCTGAAAACCTTCTCATTTTTTACAAGCACATAGAAATGCTGAGTGAAATGTTTTAAAAATACTTTTAAATGCATAGTTAAACTTGCAGTGAAGAAAGGGAACCCCACAGGTGCCAGCAATGAAGGAGGAATTTAATATCAGTATGGTAAGCTGTTAACATGTGTGCAGATTTTGCAGCTATGCTGCATAGGGGTGGTGCTGTTAAATCCATGTAATCTAGTAACACATGTTTTAATATCTACATGGGGAAAGGAGATAAGACCTTGGGCTATGCAGGGTAGGGAAGTTGGATCTGAAACTTCTGCCTAACTCGGACTCTTAAAACATATGGCAGATTGTGTTTTCCAAAAATATTTGTAACTATATCTCCCATCCCACATGCTCTTCTTGCAATGTGATGCTGACAAGCCTCCCACTGAGATGGCGAGGCCTCTGTTTTCTTCCCTTGTGTCTGGGTGGCCTGTAAATGTGGCAGAGATGATATGATGTGACTTGCAAAGTTAGATTATCAAAAGAGACAGCTTCCACCTGCTGCCTGTTGGGATACTTGTTCTTAGAGCACTGTCATAATGCTGTGAGGAAACGGAGACCCTGTGGAAAGCCCATCTCTGAGCGCTTCCCAAAGTACAAGTTTGTGAGCAAAATAGATAGTTGTTGTTGTTGGAAGCCACAAGTTTGGTGTGATCTGTTATGCATCAATAGGTAGTTGAAACAAGGGCTACATCTTCAATAAAAGAGAGATCAAGAAAACAAAATGCGCCCATTAGCATAGAGGGGTAATAAGGTAACTTGCTTGGCTTTTCTGGCTCTTGAGGAAAAGTCTTCCCTGGGCAATTGAAACTACCTGAAGGGTCCAGGAACCCTTTGAGCCTAAGAAATTAACAAACGTTAGTTCTGGGTTACTAATGGCAGAATCAAATGAAAAATCTTTTGAAATACAACCTAAGTCATAAGATACTCTGATGGAGAAAACAAGACCAACTAAGTATGAGCTCACAGTCAAAATTAAAAACAAAATAAAACAAAAAACCTATAAGAGGCAACAGTCCTCCATGATGAGCAAGAGTCAGTGAACACAGATAATTAGAGCCTAAGAACTTGAGATGCAGGTCGAGTATCCTTTACCCAAAATGCCTGGGACCAGAAATGTTTTGGATTTTGAGTTTGTTTCTGACTTTGGAATATTTGTGGGTACATAATGGGATATCTTGGGGATGGGGCCTAGGGCTAAACACAAAATTCATTTGCGTTTCATATATATCTTAAACACATAGCCTGAAGGTAACATTATACAGTATTTTAAATAATTTCATGCGTGAAACAAAGTTTGTGTACATTAAATCATCATTGAACTGCGACCTGTCATGTGAGGTCAGATGTGAAATTCCCACTTGTGGTGTCATGGTGGTGCTCAAAAAGCCTTGAATTTTGGAGCATTTTGGATTTCAATTTTCTGGATTAGGGATGTTCAACTTGTGGTATAATGACAAACTGGAAAAAAGAAAGACTAGGTCTATTTAAAAATGACAGAAGATTGAAACTCTAAGAAAGGAACAAGACGTTGGAAAAAAATGGAAAATCTTAAAGATAATCTGTAGAACTTCAAGAAATGTAAAATATAGCATAAAACCCCAAAAAAACAAAACCCAAACACAGTTTACCAACTGTGTTCAATAGGACTAAAAGGAGAAATAATGAACCAGAAGAAAGATATATCTGAGGAGACTATCCAAAATGTAGCACAGAGAAATGGTGGATATAGAAGAATGGTCAAACACTATGGAAGACAGAATGAGAAGGGCCAGCCCACATTTAGTAGGAGGTCAGAATGAAAGACCAGAGAGAATATGGACAAAATAGTAACTGAAGATCTAGTGGCTGAGAATTTTTCAGGATTGACTAGTGATATGAATCCTCAGACTGACGAATTGTACCTAGTTTCAAACAGAAAAATAAAAATCTATTGGCAGATACATTATAATGAAACTGCAGAACATGATAGATGATGAGCCAACACCAAAGATAATTGAAAAGACAGGTTACCTACTGTGTCTGAGACTACGAGTTTAGTGTTGTTTTTTTTTTAATTTTTATTTTTGGTAGTTTTGCTCTTGTCACCCAGGCTGGAGTGCAGTGGCGCGATCTTGGCTCACTGCAACCTCTGCTTCCTGGGTTTAAGCCATTCTCCTGCCTCAGCCTCCCGAGTAGCTGGGACTACAGGCATGCGCCACCATGCCCAGCTAATTTTTGTATTTTTTTTTTTTAGTAGAGACAGGGTTTCACCACGTTGGCCAGGCTGGTCTCGAACTCCTGACCTCAAGTGATCTGCCCACCTTGGCCTCCCAAAGTGCTGGGATATAGGCGTGAACCACCACTCCTGGCTGAGTTTTGTTTTTTCTATGTTAAAGGAACTTCAGTTTTTAGCTGGGCCTATGTCCCCATATCCAAAAACAGTTAAAGCTAGGTGTGACCATGTAACTAAGTTCTGGTCGATAGAATGTAAGCAGAACTGCCAAAGGAAGATTTCTGGAAACTTTCTTGAGGCTTTTGTATAGTCTTTGTCCCCTTTCTTTTTTATCCCTTTTTCATCCTGCTGCCTAGGACACAAATGTAATGCTTAGCGCTCTAGCTGCCATCTTGGACCACAATGATAATGCTCAAACCCAAGAGTTGGTAGAGTGGTAATCTAAAGATTTTGTGAAAGAGAGCTGCTATATCAGTTCTGAAAGGCTTACATCTCACTCAACAGAGATATAAACTTCTATCTCTAATTTTTATATAACAGAGATATAAGCTTTTATTTCATTTAATCTACTGGAATTTTGAGTTTCTGTTATTCAGACATAACTAATCATAACTGATGTATCTATCATAGATTAATTATTAGACTGACTGCAGACTTCCCAATAGTCTATTTAGAAGCCAGAAGTCAAATTGAATAATATTTGTATAGAGATGAGGGAAGAATACTGTTGACCTGAAATTTTAAACTGAGATAAATATCATTTAAGAATGAGGGCAAAATAAAGACATCTTTCAGGCAAACTCATTCTGAGAGAATTTATCATACACGTCCTTCCTGAGATAACTGCTAAAAGATATACCTCAGGAAGACTGTTGAATCCAGAAAGAAGAATGAACATAGGATAAAAGGACTAACCATTATTTATGTAATTCACAATTAAAAATTAAAATGAATTATTAAGATGATTGCTGCTATTTAGTTTTAAAAAATAAAAATGGCTTTATTGAAATATAATTCACATTATTTTAAAGCTTACCATTTAAAGGGCATAATTCAGTGATTTTTAGTATGTTTATGGAGTTGTGCCACCATCACCATAATCTAATTTCAGATAATTTTTGTCACTCCAAAAAGAAGTCCTGTGCCCAATAGTTACTTTCCATCTGAGATCCATGCTCACAGTCCTAGGAAGCTATTTAAATACTTCTTTTCTTATAGATTTGCCTATTCTGGCCATTTTATATAAATGAAGTCATACAATATTTGGTCTATTGTGACCAGCTATGTTTTTGATTTAGCATAACGTCTTCAAGGTTCATCCACATTGTAACATGTATAAGCAAATCATTCCTTTATATTGCAGAACAATATTCTCTAGAATGGATATACATTTTATTTTTCCTTTCCTCAGTTGATGGACATTTGGGTTGTCTCTAATTTTTGGCTATTGTGAATAATGTTGCTATGGATATTTGTATATTATTTTAAAAAGTGTGTATATGTTTTTGTTTAGCTTGCTTATATACCTATGAGTGGAATTGCTGGATTATATGGTAACTCTAAGTTCAACATTTTGAGGAACTTGCAGACTGTTATCCAAAGTTATTATACTCTTTTATATTTCTGTTCACAATGTATGAGGGTTCCAATTTCTCTAAATCCTCCTCTACACATGGTATGGTTATTCAAATAAATTTAATCCTAATGTGTGTGAAATATTGATATATTATGGCTTAGATTTGTATTTCTCTAATGACTAATAATGTTTAGCATATTTTAATATGCTTATTGCCCACTCGTATATCTTATTTGGAGAGCTAGATTTTAAGAAAAGGGGTAGCATCCCATTCTCTGAATTTCTAGTTGAAGGAAGCATACTTAAGATGGAAAATTGTCATCACACAAAAACTGCCAAACTTATTTATTAACCAAAAGTAGAAGAAAATAGAAACCCCTAAAGTGTTAGTTCCCAAACTGGACTCATAATTTCTCCTCATCCCTATAGAAGTTCCTACTCCTGTGTTTTCTAACTGAATTGGTGCCATCCTATTTATTAGGCAATATTAACTGAAAACCTACAAATCATATATGCATCTCTATTCTCCCTCATCAGTCACCAAATTCCACTCATCCTGACTCCTGAATTGTCTTATTCAGATCATTCTACTTTATTCTCATGGACACAACTTTATTTTAAATCCTTAACATTCCTTATGTAATAGATTCCACTGAGTCTCCATCTTCCTCTGTGAAATCAATTCTCCTCCCTGCCAGAGCAATCTTTTAAAAGATAAATCTGACCATGTCATTCTCCCTCTTAAAAGCCTTCACACACATTCTAGGAAGATAAAATAGACATACATTTTCCTATTTTTCCTATGAATTACAACCAAAACCCCTGGATGTTATATACAAAATAAACAAAAGAATAACTATGAAGGCAAAAAGAAGAAGAAAGAGTGACTAGAAGACTTGGGACCCAAGAAACAACATGGTGATGAGTTCCCTGAGTTTTCTTTTTTATCATATACCATAGACTTCAAGCTGAAAAAGATAAAAACCTGGAAATGACAACAGGTACCCACAAAAAAGAGCCCTAACATAACTCTACTCTCTACCTAAGGACCAGGAAAGGAGAAGCCTAGCAAGACAGAAAACTTTTAGATATATAAACACTCTACTCCCTCCAAACATCACAGAAAAAGCTGTGGCCCCATCCTCACCCATTCCAAAAAAGGCTTGCTGGGAAACCTGGATGTCCACCCTCACAAAGCCGTAACAAGGTATCTCAACACCCTTGCTGGGGTGGCATCAGAAAAAGTTAAACAGAGAGCTGGCCCCTTCATCTAAACCAGCCTTCCTCCCATCATGATGTCAGTGGAGAATATGTGGGGACCTAGACTGCCACTTCTAACTGACAGTAACCAAGCATCCCTCTTCCTCCCTGCTGGGCTGAGTGTCAGGGGAGGCCTAGAGGAGAATCAGGACTATAGCATTGTATAATGATAATGAGGTCATTCCATACACAGTGTCAGTAGAGACCATGTGGGGAGCTGAAACTCTCACCCCTTCCCAGCGATAACAAAGCTACATCCTTCCTCAGGTGTCAATGGAGCAATGGAAGCCCAGTAGGGAACTTGAACTTCTACCTCCATCTGGCATAATAAGGTAGTGCACCTTATTCCTTTGCTTGATCTGTGCCAGAGAAAGTCAGTTCAAACAGGATAAACCTGAAGAAACCCATGCCAAGATTCATTATTATTATTATTATTTTATTTTTAAAAATTTGAGACAGGGTCTCACTATGTTGCCCAGGCTGGTTTTGAACTCCTGGGCTCAAGCTGTCCTCCCAAAGTGCTGGGATTACAGGCATAAGCCACTGAACCCGGCCTCATAATTAAACTTCTAAAATCTCAAGAGAAATCTTGAAAGCAGCCAGAGAAAAGAGACATCTTACTTATAGGGAAAACACAATTTGAATGAGAACAGATTTCTGATCAGAAGCCATGGAGGCACAATACTTTTCAAATGCCAAAAGGGTAGAACTGTCAACCTAGAATCCCCTCTAATCAGCAAAAATATTCCTCAGAAATGGAGGGGAAATAAAGACATTATAAAATGAAGGAAAACTAAGAATTTGTTGCCGGCAGGCCTACTCTAAAAGAATATCTAAAGAAAGTTCTCTAAACTAAAAGAAAACAATAAGAGAAGGAACCTTGGGACATCAGAAAGGAAGAAAGAACACAGTAAGCAACAATGTGACTAAATCCAATAATGTTTCCTTCTCCTCTTGAGTTTTCTAAGTTATGTTTGATGGTTGAAGCAAAAATATTAGCACTATTTAATAATGTTCTAAATGTATGTATAGGAAATATTTAGTACAATTATATCAAAGAGGAGAAATTAAAGGGATGTAAAGGGAGGTAAGGTTTCCACATTTTACTTACACTTCCAAAATGATAACGTCAGAAGACTTTGGTAAGTTATTTTTATATATATATATATAGTGTAATATCTAGTACAACTATTGAGAAAATGATGCAAAGAGATACACAATAGGTAAAGTGGAATTCTGAAAAAGGTTCAAGTAAGCCACAGGAAGGCAGGAAAAATAAACTAGATAAATGAAAAACAAAGAGGACAAATAGGACACAAAAAATAAAATAGCAGATGTAAGCCCTGACGTATCAATAATTACATTAAATGTAAATGGTCTAAATATAGTAATTAAAAGACAGAGATTGGCAGAGTGGGTTAAAAAACATGACCCAACTATGTGCTATTAAAAACTCACTTCACATATGACTATATAGACAGGTTGACAGCTCATGCAAACATTAATTGAAGGAAACCTGTAGTGGCTATATTAACATCAGATAATGTAGACTTCAGAATGAAGAAAATGTAGAGGCAGAGAGAGACATTATATAATAATAAAAGGGTCAGCCTACAAGGAAGACATAGCAATCCTATATATTTATGCACCAAACAATATAGTTGCAAAATATGTAAAGTAGAATCTGTTAGACCTAAAATGAGAAATAGAAAAACCTACAATTATAATTGGAGACTTCAACACATCTTTCTCAACAATAGATTGAACACAAGACACAAATTATGAATATCAGGAATAAAACAGGGGATATCACCACAGACCATGCAGATATCAAAAGGATAATAAGGGAATACTGTGAACAGTGCTACACAGATATATTTGATGACTTAGATGAAATAGGCTATTTTCTTAAAAAACACGAACCACTGACCTGGCTCATGCCTGTAATCCCAGCACTTTGGGAGGCCGAGGCGGGTGGATCACGAAGTCAGGAGATCGAGACCATCCTGGTGAACATGGTGAAACCCCATCTCTACTAAAAATACAAAAAAATTAGCCGGGTGTGGTGGCAGGCACCTGTAGTCCCAGCTACTCGGGAGGCTGAGGCAGGAGTATGGAGTGAACCTGGGAGGTGGAGCTTGCAGTGAGTGGACAGCACGCCACTGCACTCCAGCCTGGGCAACAGAGTCAGACTCCGTCTCAAAAGAAAAAACAAAAAAACACATAAACTACCAAAACTCATCCAATGTGAAGTAGATAATTTGAATAGCCTTATAACTCTATATTAAGAAAGTTTAGTGTGTAATAAAAAACTGCCGCCCACTGCAATCTCTAGGTCTACATGGTGTGACTCAAATATTCTACCAAATTTCTAATGAAAAATTAACAACAATTCTACATAATCTCTTCCAGAAAATAGAAGAGAAGGGAATATTTCTCAATTCATGTATGAAGCTAGCAGTCTTGATGCCAAAACCGAGAAAGACAGTACAAAAAGAGAAAAATTACAGACCAATATCTCATTAATATAGATGCAAAAACCTTTAACAAAATTTTCACAAATGGAATTCAATAATATATAAAACAAAGTCTATGCCACACAACCAAGTGGGGTTAATTCTATGGATGCAAGTATCATTCACTATTCTAAAATCAATCAGTATAATCCACTATGTTAATAGGCTAAAGAAGAAAAATTACATGATCATATCGATTGATGCACAAAAATATTTGACAGCATTCAACATTCATTCATGATAGAAACTCTCAGAAAAATAATAATTTAGGGGAATTTCTTCAACTTGATAAGGAACATCTACAAAAACCTTCAACTAACTTTATATTTAAGGGCAAAAACAGATGCTTTTCTTTAAAAATGAGAACAAGGCAAGAATGTTCAGTTACACCACTCCTATCCAACATAGTGTTGAAAGCTCTAGCCAGTGTAATAAGGGATGAAAAGAAAAATTTAAAAACATACAGATAAAAAAGACAGAAGTAAAATTGTCCCTTTTGCAGATAACATGGTTATTTACATAGAAAATCCCAAGGAAGCTAATTAACAAAATTTCTAGAACTAATAAATGAGTTCTAGCAAGGTCACAGTATGTAAGATAAACATACAAAATCAATTGTATTCCTGTATAAAAATAAAATATTTACAACATATAACAAGGTGAAATATGTAGATGTAAATCTAACAAAACTTGTATGTATAAGACTTGTATGCTGAAAACTATGCAGTGCCCATGAAAGAAATCAAATAGCATCTAAATAAGTGGAGATGCATACTGTGTTCATGGATTGGAAGATGAAACATAGCAAATATGTCAATTCTCCCTATAATTATATGCAGATTTAACATAATCTCTATCAAGATCCCAGCAAGATTTTTTATAGGTATAGATAAGAGTGTTCTAAAATTTATACAGAAAATCATAGGAAGTAGAACAGTTAAACCATTTTTAAAAAGAAAAAAAAAGTGTGAGGAGTCTATCTACTCGATTTCAAGGCTTAATATATAACTACAGTGATTAAGATGAGTGGTATTGGTGAAAGCATAGACTCACAAATTAATGCAATAGAATAGAAAACCCAGAAATGAATCCACAAAAATATGCTGAACTGATTTTTGACAGAGATGAAAAAGCAATTCAATGGAGGAAATATGACCTTTTCAACAAATTGTGCTTCAGTGTTGGACATCTGTAAACAAAAATATGAACCTTGACCTGTCTTACACATTAAACAAAAAATAATTCAAAATAGATCATGGGCCTAAATATAAAACTGTAAAGCTTATAGAAAAAAACAGAAAATCTTTGGGACTTATGACTAGGAAAAATGGACTTGACACACAAAAAATATGATCTATAAAAGTAAAAATTGATAAATTGGGCTTCATCAACATTAAAAATTGATGTTCTGTGAAAGATTTTGTTAGGATAAAAAGACATTCTACAAGGTGGGATAAAATATTTGCAAACCACATATACAACAAAGGACTGGTATCTGGAATGTGTAAAGAATTCTCAAAATTCAACAGTAAAAAGCAAACAACGCATTTTGAATATGGTCAAAGAACATGAATAGACATCTCACCAGAGAAAATATACAGATGGCAAATAAACACATGAAAAGATATGAAAAGGGAAAATGCAAATTAAACGCATGAAGAATGAAATGCAAATTAAAACCACAATGAGATACCACTACACACCTACCCGAACAGCTAAAATAAAAATGGTGATCACTCCAAATGCTGAGGGTGCAGAGAAACTGAATTACTCATACATGGTTGGTGATACAGCCATTCTGAAAAGTAACTTGGTAGTATCTTAAAAAGCTAAACATACAACTACCATACGACCAGCAATTGCACTCTTGGGCATTTATCCCAGAAAAATGAAGACTTATATTAACACAAAAACCTACATGAATGCTTATAGCAGCTTTTTCCGTAGTAGCCAAAAATTGGAAGCAACCCAGATGTATTCTAACAGATGAATGGTTAAACAAACTGTGCTGGACTATTACTCAGCAAGAAAGAGGAATGAGCTACTGATCCATGCAACAACCTGGATGACTCTTCAGAGAATTACGGTGAGTGAAAAAAACCAATCCCCTAAGGTTACATACTGTGTGAGTCTATTTGTATAACATTCTCGAGATGACACAACTATAAAGATAGAGAACAGACTAGTGACTGTCGGGGGTTAAAAGGGGGTAGGGTGGAAGGAAAATGAGTAAGGCTATAACAGGATAACATGAGGGATCTTTGTGGTGATGGAAATGTTTGTAAATTGCCTGCATCAGTGTCAACATTCTGGTTGTGATCTTGTACTATGGTGTTACAAAATGTCACCATTGGGGGAACTTCATAAACAGTAAAGGGAGTCACCATATTATTTCTTACAACTGCATGTGAATTTACAAATTTACAATTCTCTCAAAAGAGGGAGTGATTAAAAGAATTTAATTTAAAAACATCTTCACTGACTTCTCACAGCCTGCAGAATAAAGTCAAAGCCCTTGGAATACCGCATAAGCTCCTTCAAGCTGACCTCCTCTGTCATGCAGTAAATCACCATTTAAGTCCCAGAAAAATTTAACTAGTTGCTCTCCCAGGATATTTCACTTCTCCATGCCTTGCATATGCTGTCCCTTCTGCATGGAAAATCCTCTCCCTCTGCTGATCACCAAACAAACCCACTCATTTCTCAAAACTTTGATCATAGACCACCTCTTCTACAAAGCCTGGCCTGACTCCCCAGGATAAAATTAATCACTTTCTCCTTTATTTGACATCTATATATTTCTACACGGTTATAGTATTGCTTGCTTCACACTGTATCCTAAGTATGTCTTTAATGGCTGTCTCCCCACTAGATTCTGAGTTCCTTGAAAGCAGAAACTGCCCCACCAGTCAGTGTATCGTAGGTGTTCAATAAATGTTTGTTTAATTGGACTGAAAGCAGAGTGAATGAAAAGATTCAAGATCTGGGCCAACTCCAAACTAGGAGGGAAAATCCACTCATCCCCTGAAAGTTCTTAGAGATTCATACTCAGTTACTCTACTAGACAGAATTCAGATGCATTATTAATTTACAAGACCACATAATTTATCAGTCATAAGTTCCTGTGATGCCTGCTTTTCAACGAATACTTATGGAGCACCAACTCAATAGTGTGCCAAGCACTATGTCCAGCACACCTCCCCTGGACAGGCAGGTAGACCAAGGTGGTGCTACAGTTCCTGCCTTGGTGTGCATTAGGCCGTGGCTAAGCCATGGACTGAAGCCCAGGGTGAACACATACAGTTTTGTAGGCTGTGAAATGTGCAAGTCCAGAGAACATCATCCTATAGACTAAGCTATGAACACCTCCCTCTTCAGCTGTGTAGTTTTGGGGGCCCTATTGAAATTCTTACATTTGCAGCTGCAATTCTTGAAACCCGTGAAATAATTGCCTGATTTCCAGGTCAGTACATTTTATGAAGCTAGGTTCCCTAATCCAATAGAGCAATCTAATAAGAAAGGAGGTGAAGATGTGAAGCCAGTTGGGTCAGAAACCAAAGAAAGCCCATGCATGATATAATTGAAGCAGGTGGAAGAAAGACAAGGCTGATGAGATGTTCAGCTAAGCTTTTAATGTGGTTTCTATAGCCTCAGAAGAAGACATCTTAGAAGTAGATACGAAAGTTAACCTTGAAAGGACATTCTGGGTGCGGGGGTATAAAAATGAGTAAGCCACAGTTCTTTCCCATAGGAGTTTAGTGTCTTTATTATCAGCAAAGGCTAGTTTGGGCAAAAAGTAGAAAAAATTATTTT
This sequence comes from Hylobates moloch, assembly GCF_009828535.3. Classification (NCBI taxonomy): domain Eukaryota; kingdom Metazoa; phylum Chordata; class Mammalia; order Primates; family Hylobatidae; genus Hylobates; species Hylobates moloch. Next base: position 136,756,223 of record NW_026652276.1, read on the forward strand.
CTGTGATCTATATATTACCCTAAAGCCTCTATTTTTTCTGGAACTCTTGATAAAAACCCTAAATCTTCAATTACTTTCAAACGCTTTTATTTTTTATTGCGGTGCATATCCCATTTAAACATGTCTCAGATTAACGTGGCACTCTCTTCCAAGTGCTCAGAGCACTTCGTATGTACTATATCCCTGAATTCATTCCCACCAAATTTTTATAATTAGGTTAAAAATCAGCCCTGGAACTTCCCAAAGGAATACTAGGCAGATTTACAAATGAATCATCCAACAGATGGTAAGACTTGGATTTTTGCATGCTTTGCAGACATTAGCATACTTCAAGGTAGTTACACATTAAAAAATTTTCACTTAATTTTGGTGGAGGCAGTTGTCTGAATTAGTGAAGTATAAATTATAGAAAATTAAAAACAAATGCTATCTTCTAATTCTCAAGTATCCAACTTACACTAACCATGAAGAAAATGTTTGTCAAGTGTATTTCACTGCTAACGGATAAGCTTTTGTTCTGATTAGTCTACTAAATGAATGCTGTTGAAGTTCTTCAAAACAGTCTCCCTTTAATTTTTTGTACATCGTTACTCTGCTGAACAGATTCATTCTTTTTATGTATGACAAAGAGTAATGGAGACCTTTCCTCTTAGAATTGATGGTCTCACTATATAGTGATCCACTGCACCAGATGAATTTCTAAATAGACTTTGAAAATTATCTCAGGGCTGTGCACATCAGTTGGACAAGGACAGATGTAATGCTTTGCTTTGAAGCAGGTTGAGTCCCATTCTTACTTCCAACTCTTTAGGCTTGGGTTATGCATTGCTTATTGTGATAACTAGTTGTTTGAGTACAAATGTTAGTCTTATTCTTGATTCTTTCTGCTGATAGCTCAAGTAAATGGTGCCTAAATAGACGATGAATAAAATCTAGAGTAACACACATACCTTGCCTTGTGAAAATTAACAAGCTCTGTATGAGATTTTTTTGCACTCCAGAATGATTAAACTAGGGATAAATCTAAAATGAAACTTCAAATGAAATCTGAAGAACTAGGGAAAGAAAATACCATCCTAAAGACTTAGGAGAAAGGTAGACTTCTGAATATAGAAGCCCAAAGAGAAATGCAAATCCTACTTTGCATTCCCCCAAAGAAATGAGAAGATGTAGCCCTGGTGAGATAGCAGCAGAAAGACATAAGAAGAGAAACACGTGTTTTCAGAGTTAGAGATAAATAAAAATATGTGACATAGGAATTAAAATCCTCACTGAAATATAAAAATTACAGCAACAAAATTTTTATCAATGATTAGAAGTTAAATTTGAAAACACTGTCTTGGAAAATAGATGAAAATTGAAAATGATGAGAAAAGGTAGTAGGAGGTCATAAAAGAAAGAACCATCATAAACAAATGAATCATATGTATGCTGAGAGAAAAGTTGGAAAAGAATCAGCAAAGAAAAAATTGAAGGCAGCTTGCCTGAACAGAAGAAAGTAAGACCTGGGTTTGCAGATTAAAAGGGCTCCCTGTGTTCAAGAGAAATAATTTTTTTGGTAAAATCCCCCCCCCCCCCCAATTTCATATATACTAGCAACATTTTTGAATTACAAAGATAAAGAAAAATGTTTGCCTGCAAAGAAAAAAAACCTATCAGACTTTATTCCTAATTCTCTTCTACAGCATGCAAATAGCATAAGACAGCTGAGAAATATGTTGAATTTAATGAAAATTCAATAAATCTATACCTAAGTTGTTGTTCTTGTGTATCTCATTAGCCACCATGCCATTCTTGGAAAGAATTCTTCAAGGATATACTTCAGCCAATTGAAACAGCAATCAAAATAAATTCTGTAGAACTGTGCTGTCCTGTATAATGTGGCTATTAAGCACTTGAAATGTGGCTAGTTCTAACTGAGACGTGCAGTAAGTGTAAAATACACAATGGATTTTGAGAAAAAGTAAAAGAATATAAAAATTCCATTAATATTTTTTGTATTGATTATATGTTAAAATGACCAGATTTTTGATTTATTGGCTTAAAAATTTCAAAATTATTTGTGTTTGTCTTCAATGAATGTAGCTACTAGACAATTTAAAATTACATATGTAGCTTGCATCTGTTCCATTGAACAGTGTTGCTCTAGATTATAAATTGTTACATTAAAGAAGTATTGAGCACCAAAACCAGGTAAATGTATCTTTAAGTCCAAATATTTATTGGACATAAAATTAAAAAACAATGTTATGTGAAATACCATCATAATTCTTTTTTTTTTTTCTTTGAGATGAGTCTCGCTCTGTCGCCCAGGCTGGAGTGCAGTGGCGCAATCTCGGCTCACTGCAAGCTCCACCTCCCGGGTTCACGCCATTCTCCTGCCTCAGCCTCTCCGAGTAGCGCCCGGCTAATTTTTTGTATTTTTTAGTAGAGACGGGGTTTCACTGTGGTCTCGATCTCCTGACCTCGTGATCCGCCCGCCTCGGCCTCCCAAAGTGCTGGGATTACAAGCGTGAGCCACCGCGCCCGGCCCCATCATAATTCTTAACAGTGAAGCATCTTAATATTAAAATAACAATTTAGCAAAATATCTAAAAATTCACATGATGTTAGTAAAAGTGAGTAGAGGGAAAGAAAGAGATGGGAAAGGTAATCTCATCACCTCAGACAGATAGGAGTCAGTGGACACTATTAAGTTATTGATGTTGATAAAAATATAAGAGAAACAGAATATAAGAATATATAATTTTAAATTTAAAGATAACTATCAGCCAGGCATGGCTGCATATACCTGTAATCCCAGCTACTTGAGAGACTGAGGCAGGAGTATTGCTTGAGCCCAGGAGTTGGAGGCCAGCCTGGGTGACATAGTGAGACCTTGTCTCTAAAAATAAAAGAGAGAAAGAGAAAGAAAGAGAAGGAAAGAAAGAAAAGAAAATTATAATAGTTTCCCAATCTGGATTAAAACACATTACAGCTATATATTGTTTCAAGAGGAAAAACTAAAACCAAAAATGATAGGCAAGAGTGTTTCAGGTAATTACAAATAAAAAGGAGCTAGCTCTGGTAGGATCAACTTTCTAAAAAGCAGAATTCAAGGAACAAATTGCAAAATGAGTAATTTTCTATTGATAAGGGAGGGATGCCGTCCACAATGAAGATGTGAAAATGCTACACCTTATTCCAGCCATAGGATACATCTTGCGTGCTATGCTAGATATGGTCTTTTTCTTTAAATTAGTGCCCATGAAATAGTTACAAAAATTCCCGTGAGTTAGATGACAAAAAATCAGATTAGATTAAATCAAGATCAGATTATGTAGGACATACTCTCTGACTATACTATTACAAAGTTACCATATTATAGTCATATAATATGCAATATTATTACATTAATGACATATTATGTAACCATATAATGACTATATTGTTACCTAGAAAATAAAAAAGGTAAGGAAAGGAAGAAGACAAGTTTAGGCGACACCATCACTAAAAACAACTATTGGAAATATGTTTTCAAAAATAGACAACTTCTGGGAAATAACCATTGCCATTGCGGTCTTCTTAGAAGTTGACATGTCAAACGGGTGACATGTAGCCAAAACCATAGATAGAAATTCTCTGATTTAAAAAACAAATTAGGGAAAAAAGTGGAAGACTAATCTATTGAAAGTAGGGGAATGAAAATATCAAATCTAAAAGCAAAGACAAATGAACTAGAAATGGGAAAGCAGCAGAGTTTCTAAATTCAAGAACTACCACTTTAAAAAGGCAATGAAATTAACAAATCTCTAGACTAGCAAGGTCCAGTGAAACTTGCTGTAATGTTGGAAAATTCTGTTGGTGCTATGCAATACAGCAGCTACTAGTCATGTGTCTATTGAACATTGAAATGTGCTAGTGAGACTAAAGAAGTGGATTTTTAATTTTATTAAATTTTAGTTATTCCAAATTTAAATCACCACATGTGACTAATGACCATCATATTGGAAAGAAGAGCTCTAGAAAGTAGACAGAGAAGAAACTAAGCAAATAAATACTCAAAAATATTAATATGTAGATGAAGATTAAAACAGAAGATGCAAATAAATTTATGCGAACAAATTTGAATATCTCTGCAAAATGGCAATTGTAAAGGAAAATATTCCAAAAGAAATAGGTAAGATGAATGCAGCAATAACAAAGACTTTTAAAATTTTGTGAAATAATTACTTTGCTAAAATTAATTTGGATTCCAAGAGTTTTATAGGCAATTTTATTCAAATATTGGGGAATAGACTATTCCCGGGATAAAAACAACGTAAAAGAAGAAACTAAAGGCTAGAATGGAAACCAAAGGTGAGGAATAGAATTACTGGCAGTGCAAATCTGTAAGTATATTCTAGTAACAATATAACGTGACCAAATAGAAACTATCTGATTAATGCAAGTTGGCTTTACTATTAAGAATTTTTTTTTTTTTTTTTTGAGACAGAGTTTTGCTCTTTTTGCCCAGACTGGAGTGCAATGGCACTATCTCGGCTCACAGCAACCTCTGCCTCCCCGGTTCAAGCGATTTCTCCTGCATTAAGAAGTTTTGTTTGTTTGTTTGTTTGTTTTTTTTGGTTTTTTTTTTCCTGGGACGGAGTTTCGCTCTTGTTGCCCAGGCTGGAGTGCAATGGCGCAATCTCGACTCACCACAACCTCTGCCTCCTGGGTTCAAGTGATTATCCTGCCTCAGCCTCCTGAGTAGCTGGGATTACAGGCATGTGCCACCACGCCCAGCTAATTTTGTATTTTTAGTAGAGACAGGGTTTCTCCACGTTGGTCAGGCTGGTCTCGAACTCCTGATCTCAGGTGATCCACTCGCCTTGGCCTCCGAAAGTGTTGGGATTACAGGCATGAGCCACTGCGCCCAGCCAAGAAGTTGTCTATTTTATTTTATTTTTTATTATACTTAGATTTTAGGGTACATGTGCATAACGTGCAGGTTTGTTACATATGTATACATGTGCCATGTTGGTGTGCTGCACCCATTAACTCTTCATTTAACGTTAGGTATAACTCCTAATGCTATCCCTCCCCCCTCCCCCTACCCCACAACAGGCCCCAGTGTGTGATGTTCCCCTTCTTGTGTCCATGTGTTCTCATTGTTCGATTCCCACCTATGAGTGAGAACATGTGGCGTTTGTTTTTTTGTCCTTGCAACAGTTTGCTGAGAATGATGGTTTCCAGCTTCATCCATGTCCCCCTATAAAGGACATGAACTCATCATTTTCTATGGCTGCATGGTATTCCATGGTGTATATGTGCCACATTTCTTAATCCAGTCTATCATTGTTGGACATTTGTCTTGGTTCCAAGTCTTTGCTATTGTGAATAGTGTCACAATAAACATACGTGTGCATGTGTCTTTATAGCAGCATGTTTTATAATCCTTTGGGTATATGCCCAGTAATGGGATGGCTGGGTCAAATGATATTTCTAGTTCTAGATCCCTGAGGAATCGCCATACTGACTTCCACAATGGTTGAACTAGTTTACAGTCCCACCAACAGTGTAAAAGTGTTCCTATTTCTCCACATCCTCTCCAGCATCTGTTGTTTTGTGACTTTTTAATGATCGCCATTCTAACTGGTGTGAGATGGTATCTCATTGTGATTTTGATTTGCATTTCTCTGATGGCCAGTGATGATGAGCATTTTCTCATGTGTCTTTTGGCTTCATAAGTGTCTTCTTGTAAGAAGTGTCTGTTCATATCCTTCACCCACTTTTTGATGGGGTTGTTTGTTTTTTTCTTGTAAATTTGTTTGAGTTCATTGTAGATTCTGGATATTAGTCCTTTGTCAGATGAGTAGATTGCAAAAATTTTCTCCCATTCTGTAGGTTGCCTGTTTACTCTGATGGTAGTTTCTTTTGCTGTGCAGAAGCTCTTTAGTTTAGTTACATCCTATTTGTCAATTTTGGCTTTTGTTGCCATTGCTTTTGGTGTTTTAGACATGAAGTCCTTGCCCATGCCTATGTCCTGAATGGTATTGCCTAGGTTTTATTCTAGGATTTTTATGGTTTTAGGTCTAACATTTAAGTCTTTAATCCATCTTGAATTAATTTTTGTATAAGGTGTAAGGAAGGGATCCAGCCATTTATGGCCAGCCATTTATTAAATAGGGAATCGTTTCCCCATTTCTTGTTTTTGTCAGGTTTGTCAAAGATCAGATGGGTGTAGATATGTGGCATTATTTCTGAGGGCTCTGTTCTGTTCCATTGATCTATATCTCTGTTTTGATACCAGTACCATGCTGTTTTGGTTACTGTAGCCTTGTAGTATAGTTTGAAGTCAGGTAGCATGATGCCTCCAGCTTTGTTCTTTTGGCTTAGGATTGACTTGGCAATGCGGGCTCTTTTTTGGTTCCATATGAACTTTAAAGTAGTTTTTTCCAATTCTGTGAAGAAAGTCATTGGTAGCTTGATGGGGATGGCATTGAATCTATAAATTACCTTGGGCAGTATGGCCATTTTCATGATATTGATTCTTCCTACCCATGAGCATGGAATGTTCTTCCATTTGTTTGTATCCTCTTTTATTTCATTGAGCAGTGGTTTGTAGTTCTCCTTGAAGAGGTCCTTCACGTCCCTTATAAGTTGGATTCCTAGGTATTTTATTCTCTTTGAAGCAATTGTGAATGGGAGTTCACTCATGATTTGGCTCTCTGTTTGTCTGTTATTGGTGTATAAGAATGCTTGTGATTTTTGTACATTGATTTTGTATCCTGAGACTTTGCTGAAGTTGCTTATCAGCTTAAGGAAATTTTGGGCTGAGACAATGGGGTTTTCTAGATATACAATCATGTCATCTGCAAACAGGGACAATTTGACTTCCTCTTTTCCTAATTGAATACACTTTATTTCCTTCTCCTGCCTGATTGCCCTGGCCAGAACTTCCAACACTATGTTGAATAGGAGTGGTGAGAGAGGGCGTCCTTGTCTTGTGCCAGTTTTCAAAGAGAATGCTTCCAGTTTTTGCCCATTCAGTATGATATTGGCTGTGGGTTTGTCATAGACAGCTCTTATTATTTTGAGATACGTCCCATCAGTACCTAATTTATTGAGAGTTTTTAGCATGAAGCATTGTTGAATTTTGTCAAAGGTCTTTTCTGCATCTTTTGAGATAATCATGTGGTTTTTATCGCTGGTTCTGCTTATATGCTGGATTACGTTTATTGATGCCTTGCATCCCAGGGATGAAGCCCACTTGATCATGGTGGATAAGCTTTTTGATGTGCTACTGGATTCGGTTTGCCCGTATTTTATTGAGGATTTTTGCATCGATGTTCATCAGGGATATTGGTCTAAAATCCGCTTTGTCTGTTGTGTCTCTGCCAGGCTTTGGTATCAGGATAATGCTGGCCTCATAAAATGAGGTAGGGAGGATTCCTCTTTTTCTATTGATTGGAATAGTTTCAGAAGGAATGGTACCAGCTCCTCCTTGTACCTCTGGTAGAATTCAGCTGTGAATCCATCTGGTCCTGGACTTTTTTTGGTTGGTAAACTATTAATTATTGCCTCAATTTCAGAGCCTGTTATTGGTCTATTCAGAGATTCAACTTCTTCCTGGTTTAGTCTTGGGAGGGTGTTTATGTGTCGAATTTATCCATTTCTTCTAGATTTTCTAGTTTATTTGCGTAGAGGTGTTTATAGTATTCTCTGATGGTAGTTTGTATTTCTGTGGGATCAGTGGTGATATCCCCTTTATAATTTTTTATTGCATCTATTTGATTCTTCTCTCTTTTCTTCTTTATTAGTCTTGCTAGCGGTCTATCGATTTTGTTGATCTTTTCAAAAAACCAGCTCCTGGATTCATTGATTTTTTGAAGGGTTTTTTGTGTCTCCATTTCCTTCAGTTCTGCTCTGATCTTAGTTATTTCTTGCCTTCTGCTAGCTTTTGAATGTGTTTGCTCTTGCTTCTCTATTTCTTTTAATTGTGATGTTAGGGTGTCGATTTTAGATCTTTCCTGCTTTCTCCTGTGGGCATTTAGTGCTATAAATTTCCCTCTACACACTGCTTTGAATGTGTCCCAGAGATTCTGGTATGTTGTGTCTTTGTTCTCGTTGGTTTCAAAGAACATCTTTATTTCCGCCTTAATTTCGTTATGTACCCAGTAGTCATTCAGGAGCAGGTTGTTCAGTTTCCATGTAGTTGAGCGATTTTGAATGAGTTTCTTAATCCTGAGTTCTAGTTTGATTGCACTGTGGTCTGAGAGGCAGTTTATTATAATTTCTGTTCTTTTACATTTGCTGAGGAGTGCTTTACTTCCAACTATGTGGTCAATTTTGGAACAAGTGCGGTGTGGTTCTGAGAAGAATGTATATTTTGTTGATTTGGGATGGAGAGTTCTGTAGATGTCTGTTAGGTCCGCTTGGTGCAGAGATGAGTTCAGTTCCTGGATATCCTTGTTAACTTTCTGTCTCATTGATCTGTCTAATGTTGACAGTGGGGTGTTAAATTCGCCCGCTATTGTTGTGTGGGAGTCTAAGTCTCTTTGTAGGTCTCTAAGGACTTGCTTTATGAATCTGGGTGCTCCTGTATTGGGTGCATATAAGTTTTTAATATATGATCCAGATATCATGTAGACTTTCCCTTTAAGACCTATATAAGATTGTTTCAAACCTTCATTTCACATCCAGTTTCAATCCTTAAAGTTTCTGTGACAATTTTAGGGGTTTCCCCTCGTTACTTCTGACTATTGTTTTCTGAGTCTGTTGAATTTTTTCCTACACTTTGTGTCTTGCAGATAACAAAAGATGGGACACAGTCCATTCTTCATAATTTCTAAATCCTCTCTCCAATGTAACTTTCAGAAAGCAGCAAGTGTGTGAGACTTTTGTGATTCTAGAGAGCCAGTTATATTACAATTCCACATAGCATTTAACTTAAACACAAATGCCAGAGGTATATGTTTTTGAAAAATTCTGCACTTATATCTGCCAAGTGTCTTATGCCATTTGTGTTGCTATAATAAAATACCTGAGACTGGGTAATTTATAAAAAACAAATTTATTTCTCACAGTTCTGGAGAATGAATATCCAAGATCAGGGTGCTGGCAGATTCAGTGTCTGGTGAGGGCCTGATTTCTGCTTCCAAGATGGTGCCTTGTTGCTGTGTCCTCTGAGGGGAGGAACGCTGTGTCCTCACATGATGGAAGGGACAAAAGGGAACCAGACTCCTTCCATGAATCCCTCATGACCCAATCAACTCCCAAAGGCCACACCTCTTAATACTGTTATACTGGGGATTTAGTAAAACAGCTTAATCTAACAAGATAACTCAGAAATAAACCCTAATGTCTTTGGGAATTTAGAATGTATCATCACAGATCAAATTTGATTCTTACATTTTGATGGAGGCGTCCTTTTCCCCACCCCTGGTGTGTATGATAAGGAGTTAAATTTTCAAATCTTTTTGCAATTGCAGGAGACAGAATTCCTGAAAAGTTCCTAAAACCAATAACTACTATATTGAAAATAACAAAACAGTATCTAGGTGACTGATTAAAGATATTCAAAACATTATTGGTACTTTATTTTTTGTACCATCATTGTTTTGTTTTAGTGAGCATAAAGTTCTTCATCTGGGCTTTACTCCATTCATTCCTGATTCCTATGTATCTCAGCCGCACATTTCCTACCCACTGAGAATTTTAGGTGTTTTATTTCTCAAAAGGAGAAGAAGGCTACAAACCTATGTCACAGATATTTTGAGAACCATTGAAGGTTTTCAGTAATGTTTTTTCCTTCCCTTTACAGAGAATTAAGTCTCTTTCTTTCCCTGTGCTTCTCAGGACTCTAAATTTTCAGCTTTCTGCTAGCATAATCTTTGAGTATTCTTATACAGAACTAAGTTGATAAGTCACTTGTCAGATTTAAATGGGATTACCACATCACCTTGGGCTCCTCTTACTAGCAGTTTATCAAGCTGCCACTCTTAGGCACACCACAAAATGAATCTGTAGTTATTTCTGATTTAGATTCTTCTTATCTCATTTTCTTGCTTTCTTGTCTTTTCTCAGCCCATTAAATTCACCTGGCATTATTTATCCTCCCCTGCAGCCCTAACTTCCTTTGTTAAAGGAAGCTGCAAACTGCTGCATGCAAGACAGTAAGTCAGGCCTGTAATCCCAGCATTTGGTAGGCCAAGGCAGGCATATCACGAGGTCAGGAGTTGGAGACCAGCCTGGCCAACATGGTGAAATGCCGTCTCTACTAAAAATACAAAAATTAGCTGGGCATGGTGGTGGACACCTGTAGTCTCAGCTGCTCAGGAGGCTGAGGCAGGAGAATCGCTTGAACCTGGGAGGCGGAGGTTACAGTGAGCTGAGATCACACCACTGCACTGCACTCCAGCCTGGGTGACAGAGTGAGACTCCAAAAAAAAAAAAAAGAAAAAAAAGAAAAAGGAAAAAGAGACTAAGTCAGGACTCTTCCTAGTTGCGATAAGGCAAATCCTGTTTCCTATGTAAAAAATTGTCTGTTTCCTATTCAGAAATGCAGGATGTTCTGCGTGATGTACACTAAGCGTCTGTTTATTTGCTCTGTAATAAACAGTGATGTATCACACAGAGCCTTGGATTAGGAGAATGAGAATTTTGGGTCAAAGTAATCTGTTTTCTAACCTGTAATCTAGGTTATTTGATTTCTTGGAGCCTTAGTGTCCCAGTGTTCAATAGTTTCCATAATACTTACTTTGAAGGGCTGATGAGTCAGTAGGCTAACACAGGTGAAGCCCAGCCCAGCAAGTACTGAACAAATGTTTGCTACATCTGAATCTGAGCCCCTGCTCTCTTGATGAACTCAGTGGTACAGACGCTGCCAGTCTGGAGGATTTATAACCAATCTGGAGGGTTTATGGGTCCATGAAAATTTGTCTTTGTGAAGAGAAGGGAGAGGATTTATGGCAGCGACAGAGGGGAGGTAAGAGGAAAGGAGAATGTAATAGGCATTGAATGAGAGTCAGGAACAAGTCAAAGGAGAGAGGACAGAGGAGGTGGGGAGGGGAGTGAGGAGAAGCTGATGTGATGGAGTGGGCTGAAGGGAGATGCTCACCTCCTGCACCTGAGCTGCATTATTTTTGGTGCCCTGAAGGCTTAGTTTACCTAAGATTTCCCTCATGGGGTTTTTGATATTATTGAGAAAGACCTGTGTGACTCTATCTGTTTGTGTAATTTTGGCTCTATTTAGTCAGAAACATTTCATGCTTTCAACATCAGCTTAAAATAAATCAGAGCAGGGGAATTTTTATTTTTCATTTTGTCAGAGCAGACCTTTCCAGTGCCCCTGGAGAGTCTTCTGCCCACGTTTGTGGAGAGTCAGAGGAAGGGTTCTTTTCCACTCTCTCAGAGTTCACAGAGGAGAGTACTTACTCCAAAAGACTCACCAGATTGAGTCGAGATGAGCCATGGCAGAGGCCCATGGTGATCCTTCTAAGGCAGAAACGAGTAGCAGATTAGATTCTGGCTGTATTTTCTAGCACATAAAAGCTGTGTGGATACCCTGTATCCTGGGCACCTCTTTGGCCTGGCTTCACCTCCTCTTGGTCCTATTTTTAAGCTCTGGCTTAATTTCTCTTAATTTCCACCCAGATTATGTGGGAATTGCCCCATACTTATGTGTGGGTAGACCCCAAAGGGCTAGAAAATTAATTCCCTGTGGAGTTACGTTTGACCATGGGGGATGAGAGCCTGCAGATAAATGCTCCCTCTTCAATTTCTCAGGGGGGTAATTCTGAGCATGCTCCCTACCTTCTCTGTGATCCCTGTAGAACCCAGCCCCAGGTACCCTGTCTTGATAGGGTTTATTATTAAGTACAGTAAGGCCAACAGATCAGGAGGTGACTGACATTGAAAAGATAGTGTGTTACACTCACAGATTCCAAGAGAAGGGGCACATCATACCATGGGGGCCATACAGGGAAGCACTGGGGCTGGTCACTGGGCAGAGGGGGATCAGGCTGCTGTGGGCAAGAGCCTCAATGTGGTTCAGGAAGCAGTGAGTGAGGCAGGGTAAGCTGATTTAGGATTGGCTAGTTGGATAATGTCAGTGGTCTTGGGGTAATTAAGGCAGATGGATAATGGCCAGGAACACAAAAGCTCTATAAGGGCGGTGGTTGGGGATGCAGACTCTGGGTTGGTTGGTTTGTATTTGAAGGGCGCACCCCTGGGAGGAGGACTACTGCCTAAGGAGGTGCAGGGGTAAGGTAACTCAGACATATTATTATTGGGTTGTCTGGAACCAGGCATGTCTGGCATATGCACATAGGGCAGATGTTACAGCGTCAAGTTTACAGATGCTAGAAACATGGTGAATACACCCACGGGATGACGACTTGACATTGCACCTGTGTCTTGGTTTTCCCTTGTTACTCCCTAATTTACTCTCCGTGTTCTCCTCTCCTGCCTCCTGGAATCACTTCCAAAAGAAAAAACTTGCCACAAGCCCTTGTCTCAGAATCTACTTTCCAGAAAGAAACTTGGTCAAGACCTTATGTTGGACGCAGTTCAGAATGGGCTGAGCAAGGCCTTTTTTCTCTGCACACGGCAGTGTTCTTTGTTCGTCTTTCTTAGAGTGTTTCCTGTGACATGCTTTTTACTTAAAATTGTTAATATTATTATTACTCACCTTTTGCCTGAAAGTTTTTTTACTTTTTGAAAAATAGCCTATCATTTATGAATTCAATCAGCAAACATCTCTTCAGAGCCTGCTGAATATGTAATCATGAATTCACACTGATAGTTCTAGTTCAAATCTAACACAACAGGCTTCTTTACCTTCTCCTATTGTCTGTTTGTATTTTCTGTCTCCTGGAATAAGAGCTGTGGTTCCCGACACCCTCATTATGGCTGCTTATTTGCTCTGTCCTACAGTATATATGATATAGTTTAGAATGGCTCCTTTATGATTACCAACAACAGAAGACCTATTCAGAGAGGTTCAAGATTTCTCTGCTGTATGTGTGTGAGTATGTGTGTGTGCATATTTAGAATTGATCTCTCTAATGATATACAGTAGGGGTACTGTATTCATAAAATATTTAAATTATTATTTTCCATTATAATTATGTTACTAATATCACATACAGTTAGGTTCGTTTCTGTTTCTATTCAATTTTAGGATTTTTAAATTTTTTTGTTAACTATATATTTGAATATTAAAACATTTACATTATTCAAAAGTAAAAACTATATACAAATGTGAAGTCTTTCATCTCCAACCTGTCTTACTTATTCCCAACTCATCCTTTGTGGGTAATTTTCATTGTTTCTGGTCCTGTCGTCTTTGTCTTTTGCAAAAATAAACAAATGTATTTCCTCTTGTTTCCTACTCAAGAGGGAGCATAATATAAATAGACTCATGCGTTTTTTTTTCACTTATAATGGATCTTGGAAATCACTCCTTATCAGCTTATAGAGATCTTTCGCTTTGGGATATTAGTCAGTGGCATAGCAATCCATTACATAAATGTACTATAGTTAATTCAGATGTAGTTAGGCTAACTACAAGAGACTTCTCAAAGGGGAGCAGCATGAGGACTTTGGTACTGTTAAAGGATAATTTTTTGAAAATTCATACAAGTGCAAAGTGAACATGTGTCAAAGATCTTATTCAACACATTGATGAATAAACCAGTAAGATGTTACAACTAGTTTGGAAGAAAATCCAAAGAGCTGAAAAATATGTAAATCCATCAGGTATGCTGAAATTTACTTAATGGATGTGAAACTGGCAAGACTCATCAATATCTACAGGGCCATAATTAATTGCATTCCATGGGACACAATTTACATTTCTATGGACAAGATTCATTTGTGTTTCTATCAGTTTTCTCCAATTTACAGTATTGTAAAGTAGTTCCAATATAGTGAAAAGTGAAGACAATTCAGATGGGTGAGATAGACAGGACACTCATGAAAGTTTTTGGTCAATTTCAAACACTATGATGGATTGGAAAATTGTTTATGGAGGGGATTAAGGAGAGGGCTCGGGAAAACGAATTCAGTTTTCCAAAGACTGGCTCTAGTCTAAATCAATTAGCAGCTGCCTTGTGTTTTTCTGCCTGTTCAAAGCTTCTTGAGTGCAGGGATGGTAGAGTTTTATTTTAAGAAACTGTCACAGCTACCTTAACCTTTAGCAACACCACCCTGATCAATCAGCAGCCATCAACGCTGAGGCAAGATTCTCTACCAGCAAAAAGATTACGTCTCCTTGAAGGCTCAGATGATTGTTAGCATTTTTTATTTCAGCAATAAAGCATTTTAGAGTTAAGATATGTATATTGTGTTTTTAGACAAAATGCTATTGCACACTTAATAGACTACAGTGTAAACATAATTTTTATATGCATTGGGGAAACCAAAAAAATGTGCGTGACTCATTATATTGTGATATTTGCTTTATTGCAGTGGTCTGGAACTGTGAACCTGTGATACCTCCTATGTATGCCTGTATATTATTTTCTAGCCTTTTTAGAAGATGAAGGCAAGTGAGAGGGGAGTTGAGAATGAGTGTTGAGTGAATCCTAGTCATCTCTTCAACCACAGCCTTCTTTTAAACTTATCAATGTGTGTCTTTGTGGGGGCTGGTACTTTGGAGGTATCACATTTTCATTTGGGAGCCCTTAATGTAGAGGTGGCTTGGGTCTTATGATCCTTCTGATTCATTGACTGAGAAAACGGTTGAAAAGCTCTTATGAATTCATTAATAGTTTTAGATGAATTTGTAGTTTTATTAATCACATCTATATATATTTAAATATTAGTTACATATTTATGGGTAAGATGTAATTTCACCCACAGTTAAATGCATGGCACCCTATGGATTCAGGAGCTCTTCCTATGAGCCTGCCATTCCTCATAAGTCACTACACCACAGCACAACAGTCTCCTTTCTGAAATACAGGTACAGCTGTGTCACCACAACCTTGCTTGAAAATCTTTCTTTTCTTTTTTTTTCTTTTTATTCCTTGGAGGATAAATTCTTAAATGAGTAGCATTTTATTCAAGGCACTTTGCAAATGGCCCAACCAGCCTCTGACCTGATCTCTGGACACTGCCCCTGTGGCTTCATCCCAGCCTCAGGAGCTGCTTTGTTACGCCTCTGAGCCTTTGTATATGCTGTCTGCACTGATTGTTTTCCCCTATTTTCCACCAGCTGAAGAGCGTCTCATGCTTTAGACCACATCCGATGTCATGTTCTCTGTGTGGTTTTCCCCAGGGCCCCGAGGCAGAGTGGGTGAGCTCTCCTCTGGGTCCCATAGCCCTCTGTTTGCCCCTCAGTTATGGTGCGTTGCCAGTTTATTGTGATTGCTTGTGGGTTCCCTTGGGAACCAGTCTCATTCATCTTTCCATTTCAAGGGCCACGAATGAAACCTGGCACATTGGGGAATTCAATGTGTGTTTACTGGATGAAAAAAAAGAAGGAATAAAGGGGGATGTGCAGGAACTTTTTTGTAAGGCCTTCATTTAGATCAGGTTTAAGAAAACAGGCTACTGTTCTTGTTCTTCTTCCCAGAACGAGACCTTCATTAACGTAGAACTGACGTTCATTAATGCAGAACCAGACTTCATTAATAGGACCAGATCTTATTAAGATATATGTGTAGGGCCTTTAAAAAACAAAAAAAGCTGTCTTGTCTTTCAGGGGTTTGAGGAATCTGCTTCCTTCCACTGATGTACTTTAATTTTCTCTTGATAGACACACGCAGTTTGGATGGACACCAAGGGAGGTCGGTTATGGCATGGGCATTGAAAGAGCTGTTTGCTGACCCATGGGTGTCCTTGCTTGTAGGCTCAGGAATCCATGTGAGGCACTCCCTCTTGTGTGTGAGGTTCTTTCAATCTTCCTGGCAGATCTGTCCTTCTGGCACAACAAGCCAGGGTGATTTCTTCTGTGGTGGGCAGCAGGTGGCTGGCCAAGGTCTCAGGGAGGAATTCTCATGGGCACGCAAATCCATTCTCTATCTGCCTATCCCATGTGCATGGTGTGTGTTAGCTAGCACTGCTTCTCACTCCTTCATGTCCATCTCTCATGCCCCATAAGGAGCGTTTGTGTGAATTAGAAAAATGCAGTATTTTGCATAGACACAGCTCTATGGTGCATGGCTTAGTGATCTGACAGTGTTTGTTTTAAATTTTTAATTTTTATTTATTGTTATTTTATTTTATTCTATTTTTATTTTACTTTAAGTTCTGCTATACATGTACAGAATGTGCAGGTTTGTTACATAGGTATATGTGTGCCATGGTGGTTTGCTGCACCTATTGACTCATCCTCTAAGTTCCCTCCTCTAAACCCCTCAACAGGCTCTGGTGTGTGTTGTTCTCCTCCCTATGTCCATGTGTTCTCACTGTTCAACTCCCACTCATGAATGAGAAGATGCAGTGTTTGGTGTTCTGTTCCTGTGTTAGTTTGCTGAGGATGATAGCTTCCAGCTTCACCATGTCCCTGCAAAGGACATGATCTCATTCTCATTTTTATGGCTGCATAGTATTCCATGGTGTATATATGCTACATTTTCTTTATCCAGTCTATCATTGATGGGCATTTGGGTTGGCTCCATGTCTTTGCGATTGTAAATAGTGCTGCAATAAACATATGTGTGCATGTGTCTATATAGTAGAATGATTTATATTCCTTTGGGTATATACCCAGTAATGGGATTGCTGGGTCAAATGGTATATTTCTGTTTGTAGATCCTTGAGGAATCGCTGCACCGTCTTCCACAACGGTTGAACTAATTTACACTCCAACCAACAGTGTAAAAGTGTTCCTATTTCTCCACAGCCTCACTAGAATCTATTTCTTCTTTACTTCTTTTTTTTTTTTTTTTTTTAAAGATGGAGTTTTGCTCTTGTTGCCCAGGCTGGAGTGCAATGGCTCCATCTCGGCTCGCTGCATCCTCTGCGTCCCGGGTTCAAGCGATTCTCCTGCCTCAGACTCCCAAGTAGCTGGGATTACAGCCATGCACCACCATGCCCGGCTAATTTTGTATTTTTAGTAGAGATGGGGTTTCTCCATGTTGGTCAGGCTGGTCTTGAACTCCTGACCTCAGGTGATCCACCTGCCTTGGCCTCCCAAGGTGGTGGGATTATAGGCATGAGCCACTGTGCCTGACTTCTTCTTGACTTTTTAATAATTGCCGTTCTGACTGGCATGAGATGGTATCTCATTGTGGTTTTGATTTGCATTTCTCTAATGATTAGTGGTGTAGAGCCTTTTTTCATATGTTTGGTTGCCATGTAAATGTCTTCTTTGGAGAAGTGTCTGTTCATATCCTTTGCCCATTTTTTGATGGGGTTGTTTGTTTTTTTCTTGTAAATTTGTTTAAGTTCCTTGTAAATTCTGGATATTAAACCTTTGTCAGATAAGTAGATTGCAAAAATGTTCTCCCATTCTATAGGTTGCCTGTTCACTCAACCCGACAGTGTCTTTGTGCAAAGACACAATTTTTCTTTTATCTGGGTAGACATAACCAGCACAAGCCAATGGCAATTGGTTAATGGTAATAGTAATGTCTTCAGGCTCTACTTAAAAAACTTTTTGCTCATAGACTTTTAAAATAATAGTTATTTAATTAATTATATATGATTTATTTATGATTTTTATTTACTTTTATTTTTATGAATTTTTATTTTAGAAGTTTTAGATTTACAGAAAAATTGCAAAGATAATATAGAGATCTCATACAGCCTACGCCCAGTTTCCTGTATTATTAACCTCTTACATTAACATGGTACATTTGTAACAGTTAATGAACAAATATCTGTACGTTCTGAGCAGCTAACATCCACACAGTATTCAGATTTCTTTAGTTTTTAATTGAGTGTCCTTTTTCTGTTCCACGATCCCATCTAGGATGCCACATTACATTTGGTCATCATGTCTTTAGGCTCCTCTTGGCTGTGATAGTTTTTCAGACTTTCCTTATACACTAGTCCCTCTATTTCCAAGGGGATTGGTTACCTCAGGTAACAAAATGCACAGAGGTTCAAGTGCCCGATATAAAATGATGTAGTATTGTCATATAATTTATGCACATCCTCCCATATACTTTAAATCACTTCTAGATAACTTGTAATACCTAATACAATGTAAGTGTTAAGTAAATAGTTATTGTATTGTTTAGGGAATAATATAATAATATTAAGTAAAATAATTTCAATAATAACAATTTTAATAATTTAATTTTAACATAATAAAATTTTATTAAAATATTAATTTTAATTTAATTTTAATAATAATAAGTAAAATAATATTAAGTAAATAGTTATTGTATTATTTAGGGAATAATGACAAAAGAAGTCTGTGCATGTTCACTACAGATTTTTTTTTTCTGAATATTTTCCTTCTTTAGTTGTTTGAATCCATGGAACCCATGGATACGGAGGCTCAACAGTATTTGCTACCTTTGACTGTTTTGAAGCTCACTGGTCAGGTGTTCTGTCGCAGGTTCTTCAAGTGGTTTATTTGATGTTTTCCCCATGGCTAGACTGGGTGTTTTAGACTGATTATTTAATAAGTTTTATTACTGTTTAGGTTTGGTAAGGTCAACAGATAAGGAGACAAATGCCATTGTAAAGAGAATTTGCTACCTACAGTTCCCAGGAGAGGGCTTCCATGTCATGTTTCGGGGCCATCTGGGGAAGCACTGGTGTCAGTCAGGAGGTGGGGTGGGACATTGTGGGCAGGAAACTTTGTTGTGGTTTCTGCAAGAAGGAACAGGCAAGGCAGGGTAAGCAGGGTTGGGACTGGCTAGTTTGAATGACTTCAGGGGGCTGGAGCCTAGGGGCTGCCTAATACCTAGTTGCCTGGTACCAGGCCCTGGGATGATTAGGCACAGTGGAGAGTGGCCAGGGGTGAGAAAGTCCTATAAGGGAGGTAGTTGGGGTGTGGACTCTGGATTGGCTGGTTTGTGTTTTAAAAGCACACCCCTGGAAGGAGGACTTCCCCTGAGGAGTTGGGGGTTGGGGGAGAGTGGGGTGACAAGGGAGACAGGAGGCCAAGGTCAGGTGACTCAGGCATACTATTGGGTTGTCCAGAACTAGCTGTGTTGGGCACATGCATGTAGGGCAGATGTTACAGCATGAAGTTTATGGAAGCTAGAAACATGCCTAATACACAAAGCAAAAGTGACATTTTCATGACATCTTATCAAGGGCACACACTATCAGCACAACTTCTCACTGTTGAGTTTGATCTTGATCACCTGGCAGATCAGGCGCTCCTTTTGTAGATACTGCTTCCACTTGATGCCCACCTTTAACATTTATCTCACATGTTCGAAGTTTTACATGCATAAACCACATGTAATTTTCCTGGGTCTTGATATTGTAGAAGAATCAACCTGTTGATAGTGAGTTCTAGTTCTTAAAGGTGGTGTCCTCTTTGGGGTGAGTGTCTCCATAGAATGGAGTCTTGGGCTTCAGCAAGCTGAGTTTATAGGGGAGACTTGTGTTTGAACATCCTCACAGTTCCCTAAAATGGTAGTGCTTTATGTATTTCCAACTGCTGACTAAACATCTAAATAGATACCTGTGGCTGTGTCAGGAGTTTGGGCTGATCACCACTGCAATGAGACAAATATATCCAATAACTTATCTTTGTGTCAAAATACTCAGATTGGTAGCCTATTTTCTGCATATAAATGTAAAAATTCCTGGTTACAACTCTCTAATGTTGGCGGAGATGGTGAGAAATATATAAATTTCTCTGCTCTGCTTTGGAAGATCCTGAGTTGGGGAAGGCAGGACATGGAGTCAACTGGTGGGTGATTTATCTGCATCTCTCTTTTCCCCATGCCTCAGGGTCTAAGTCACAGAACTGTCTGTGGAACTCCCTCATCGACGGGCTCACAGGGAATGTCAAGGGGAAGCCACCGCCAACAATTGTCCATGATCCTCGACCCCCAGAGGAAATCCTAGCTGATGAATTGCCACAGCTGGATAGCCCAGAAGTCTTGGTGAAGACATCCTTCAGGTTTGGTGGATTGCAACTCAATGTGTTCCTTGTTATTTGCTTGTGGAGTTGTTTCAATCCAGTTAGAAGCATAGTCAGTGTGGCCAGCAAATTACTTCATTTCTTTGCACTGAGTAAATTAGAATTGATGAAGGAGGGTTGGAATCAATGCTAGCTGGACTTCTGGCTGGATTTCCTGAATGTGGTGAAGATCTTATCAGTAGTTAAGTTGCTGTTGGTATTTAATTGTTATTGGCATTTAAATGCTGAGGCAAAGGATTTACTGATGTTGGCAATTTGAATTGAATTAATGAGTCTTTTGCTTCAAAGGAGGATGACGCATCCAGATAAGGGCATAGAGAAAAAGCACATGTTGGGAATTAATTCAGCCCTGTGTATTTAGAGTCTCTTGCTGGGGAAAGGTTTCCAGTTGTAAAAGATGTAAGAGCTGCTGCTGACGGAAATGAAGCGAGAATTTTCTCATGTTGTTTCCCAGGTGGCTGTTTACTCCGTTCTAGTTCATCGTTTAGCCTTGCATCTTCCTGCAAGGTCTCTTATTTTCTTTTGATATTGTACTCCATTTTCATTATAACTCCATCCCTTACCTTCTCACCCGTATTAAATAAAGATCAATCTGGGTATGAATGTGGTGTAAAAAGGTGATTATTTTTTTCCCCAAATGGGTCTTTCAGACTCACATTTGAAACAGTATATTTACAGTACTACTGGTATCAGAAATTAAGACTCAATCATTTTTCCAGATTGCCTTCTGCCCCTCCTTTCTTCCTGTTATGTCAATTTTATTCTTTCACTTTTCTTTCCACTGTAGACTTTTGTACTCTCCACGTGGTTAGCAGAACATATAAACCTTGTTTTACTCTCCCCATAAACAATTCAGACAGCTGTTGGAGTTCCATGAAATATATCTGAAAAATGTACTCTCTTTTGTATCCAGGTGATATGCATAATTGCTCAGTGAGAGCCATTTCATTGTGTGAAGGTTCTTAGTGTTGATTGAATTACAGATGAGTTCTGAAAGGAGTGATAAATAGGGGTTTGGATTTCTTTATACAGTGTGACGAGTGCATTGGTGAGACAAGAATTGCAGGCAAGTGCTGTTTTTACTCCTACTAAGGGCTTGGTTATTGCATCAGAAGGTTTTGAATAAAATAAAATCCACTCACCTAGAGAGAATACATCTTATGAACCTGCAATTCTCAGCAAGTGACTGTGGTGAAAGAGGGGACCATGAATGGCTTTCTCTGTCTATGTGTTCTCACCTTGGAGCACTTCTTATGGAGTCAATCCCTTCTCCTAAGGTTTCTTATAACTACTCCTTCCACTCCAAACCACGGTCATCATCTTCTTCAATGAACAGGCAAAGAGTTACTCTCATGAAAAGAACATCTTACTTGCTCACCAAACTCCATTACCATCACCCGTTTTGTTTGCATTCTCTTGGTGCTCTTTAACAGAGAGCTCATGAGCTTTAATATTGATGCCCATGAGTGTCATTTTCTGTTAGTTGTAACATGTAGCAGTGTCTTGGTTTCTGAAAGAGACTAAGTTATAAATTGAATATCAGGACTTATTTCTGTTTCCTTGTAACACTTGGTGCTGTAGGAAGAAGACAGCAGGTGCATGCAGGTATATGCCAACCCTTTGCAATTGAGACAAGAAATCCATTAGCATTTACTTATTTATTTATTTATTTATTGGTACCCTTAGTACAACTGTGTACTATTCTGTAACTATCCTTTCTTCCAAAGAAGATGGTTGATTTTGATGACAGTGCTAAATGGTAAATATTCTCTTCTGCAATTGTCCTTAACTGTGGTGGCATGATCAGCTGTGAGATTTGTTGTGCATAAATTACTACAAGTAAAGTACTCAGATATGGGAAGAGTTTATTTATCAATGAATAAATCAGAGCAGAATCAAGGTTACCCTACAGCTCCTCTGTAGGGTCATTACCATTGAGTGGTACCACAGTAAGGGTTAGTGATAGCTTTGATTACTTCATTCTCTTTTTTTTTTTTTGGTCATACTTGGAGGGCATTTGGAGTTTAGGGCCATGAAATATGGTCATCAGCTCTTACCAAACAAGATACAAATGACAATGTCAATAAGCCCAGTGTGCCAACTTATCAGGAGGTCCAGTCTTTTGTTGGGGTTCTTGTCCCTTACTATTCCCAAGGACCCCCAGCCTTATTGACAGTGGTTCAAGAATCATCGCTTGTCCTGCTATGCCTTTTGTCCCTTGCTAGGGAAATGAGGTCTCATATTGAGCATGGACTTTCTGACCTCAGTGAAATTAAGCATTTTTGTCGCCAACGTAGATTACCTCTTCCTTGTGATGTCTCCTCTCCGTGGCTTCTGTTGTGTTTTCCTGATACTTGACCTCAGCACAACCACAATTTTTCTCAGACATATTCTAATAATGTTGATTCTCAAAAGGAAGGGGTTAGATACTTAATTCCACTTTTCCTGGAAATCTTTTCTAGCTCTCTGCAAGGTGGAGGCAAATATATACAAGCTACTACCAGGATAAAATGTGTGCACTTGTTTAATATTTGCATTTAGTATTTTCATTTAAGTCGTTCTTTTCAGAGCAAAGGGACAGTCTGCTCTAAAGCTAAATTCTACTTTCTGTTTCCAAAGTATGAAGTGTTTGTAAATTTATCAATGATGGGTGTTTTTCAAAAAAAATTTCAAATATTTTTATGTTTCAGTCTCCACCAGGCTCCCTGTTACATCAGCAATAGCTATTCTTATTTGCCAGGCTTAACCCAAAAAACTCGAGGATTCTATCCATTTTGGAGATGAAGAAACTGGCTTGGAGAGAGAAAGCCTATAAAAAATTGCTGGTAGATTGCTGGTCTCCAATGCAGCAGCAAGGAGTAGCTTGGGCAGACTTTAAGTCTTACTTTATCACCCCACCCCAAATAAGTATATCATCTATAAACTCACATAAAAAGCATGCTTGTGATTCAAATGCAGCTTCAAGACATGTCCCTGGGCCTTGTCTTCCAATCAGGCTGCCATCCCTAAGTATGGCCTGCAAGCACTTTGGATTGTCACTGGATTAATGTCAGTTACTAATAATGCCAGAGGGTATAGCTGAAAGTGAGAATTTGACACACTGACTTAGAAATAAAGATTTTGGAAAATGAAGGCACCACCTTTCTTCCCCAGGGGTTGTGTGTCGATAGGATAGTTGAGGTTTGTGCAAATGCCATCTCAACTCTTGATATGGTCCCTGACAGTCTTCCCTCTTATCCGCTTCCCGGCTGGGCAGTGCTGATGAGGCAAATACTCTGTGTATTGGAGCAGACAGTTTAGCAGAGTCTAGGGAGGATGCTTCCAGGGCTTGAGGGTAGGTCTCCTCATGGCTGCCCAGGTTCAGATCCCAGCCAATATTGCTGGAAGGCAACACAGTTTAGTGCTCAGTTGTACCAAGGGCTTTAGTCTTTACTCTCCAAGAAAGGAATATTTTAAGCTATCCAGGTGTGAAAATTTGACTTCTGATAGTGGCTGTACTGGGTTTCAGTTCCAACTCTATTACCCCCGGCGAATTGCTGCATCTCTTCAAACATCTGTTTTTTTCTACCCCCCACCCCAACTCCCCAGCTTTATAAAGGTATAATTTACAAATAAAATTTGTATATCATTTACAATGTAAAATAATATGATGTTTTGTTGTATGTGTACATTGCAAAATGATTAAATCAAGCTAAATAACATATCCACCGCTTCACATAATGTCTTTTTTTTTTTTTTTTTTTCTGGTGGCAAAACCTCTGTTTTCTTAACTGTCATACTAAGGTTGGACTTGAAGAGTGGTCTGATGAGTCAAACTTGACTGTGCATCACAATCACCTGGGGGGATTGTTAAAACAGATTGTTGGGCTCATCCCAGATCTAGGTGGGGCCCAAGGATGTTGTTCTCTAACAAGCTTCAGGTTATACTGATGCTGCTGGTCCAGGATCACACCTGGAGAACCACTGCACTAGATGAGATTTAGGATCCCTTTGAACTTGAGAGTATTTTGCTATGTTAATTTGAGCAGGTCACTTACCTATTGATATGGTTTGGGTCTGTGTCCCCACCCAAATCTCATCTTGAATTGTAATCCCATGTGTCAAGGGAGGAATCTTATGGGAGATGATTGGCTTATGGGGGCATTTCCCCCATGCTGTTCTTGTGATAGTGAGTTCTCACAAGATCTGATGGTTTTATAAGCTTCTGGCATTTCCCCTGCTTACTCTTCTCTTTCCTGCTGCTATGTGAAGAAGGCCCTTACTTCCTCTTCACCTTCTGCCATGATTGTAAGTTTCCTGAGGCCTCCCCAGCCATATGGAACTGTGAGTCAATTAAACCTCTTTCCTTTAAAATTACCCAGTTTCAGGTATTTCTTTATAGCAGTGTGATAACAAACTTACTCACCTGTTCCGGCCTGTTTTAAAATCTTCCAAATGGTGATAAAGAGACCTCCTTCCTGGGGTTTGAGGAGGATTTAAAGGAGATAACGCATGTGAATGAGCCAAGCACAGTGTCCAGTACCCAGAATGAGCTCAGTAAGTATTAATTTTGTATTCGTGCTCAGCACTCACTGGAATCCTTACATGCCCTTGAGCCTACACATACAAAGTTAAATAGGATCAAACATGGGTTTTGTGGCTCCACATGCAGACACTGTGGGCCCTGAAAGCTCACTAAACTTGTGGCATGAAAGGTCTGCTTTCAAAACCTGAGATTTTTGAAAAGAAGAAAGTGGGAACAATAAATAAAGAAAAAGGCTTCAGTGCCTGGAAAATAGACACTCCTGGGAACTCACCTTGGGTGCCTCTTTCCTTGTTTCTCATATTTTATCCCTTTAAACCTGTTGCTCTGCTCAGGCTTTTCTTAAAAGAGAATAGAGAATAAATTGGACCTGGGGCTAAGGAAGACAGACAAGTCCATCCAGTCTGATTAGTGACAGGAATCTCAATACCTGCCACTAGAGGACCCAAGAGAGCAGGAAAGAGCTGGCTGCTGAGAGAGGTTTCTCTCCCCAGCCTCTGGTGTACACATTCCCAGAAGTGGGAGGGACGTGGCTAGATGGTACCACAAGTAAGAGAAGCCAATATTTATTGAGCATCTGCTATGTGCCGAGGACTGTGCATTCATTTGCTCATTTAATCCCTCAAAACGCTGGCAAGTTGAGTATTGTTGTCCCAGTTGTACAGGTCAGGAAACTGAGGCTCAGAGAGATCAAGCAGCTTGCCCAAAGTCACCCAGAAGGTGGCAGAGCTGGAGATTTCAACCAAGTCCACCTAGCTCTACAGCCATGCTCCTTCAGCATATTCTACTAGCACCACATAACCTTGGACTTCATGTCTCTGGATTTGTTGTTGGTGAAAAAAGATATGGTGTGATTGGTTATACTAATTTGAGTGTGCACTTTGGATATATAGTTTGAGTTATATTTTGATACATATTTTATATATCCTATAAGACTGGCCCTATTCTATTGCACTAAATCTTTTTCTAGTCTAGACTTATGTTTTCAATCCACCTACCCCTTTTGGATAGAAGCCATTGAAGGCACTGCTTCTCAAACCTTACGTCTAAATGAATTCCTTGGGGAATCCTGTTAAATGCAGATCCTGATTCAGTAGGTCTGGGGTGCAGCCTGTGAATCTGCATTTCTAACAAACTCCAACTGATGCAATAGTCTGAGGACCACCACCTTCAGAGTGGTGAGACATGGGCTTTGGAATCCCACAAGTATGAATTTGCAAACAATCTTTTAAACTACATGATTTGAGTAATGGTTTTGTTCTCTTTCCTCATTTTTCACATGCAAACAGTAAAATAATGGGCTTTGGGGGCTGCTGTTAGGATTAAGTGGGCCAAAGAAGGTGACAGCCTCTAATTCTTTCTCATTCAGTTTTTAAAATCCTGTTTGGGAGAAGATTGATCCTCTACACCCCCAACTCTTTCTTTCGTGACTGGGTTATGCAATGGGCCCCAGGCAGGGAATATGAGCCCTATGGATGCTTTGTGAGTGATGCTGGCTGTAGGCCCGACCTCCTTGGGCAGTGGTGGAAATTCTGAAGCCACTCAGTGCATTGCCTATCTCAGTTACTTTGCTTTGAATCGTGCGACTCCCAACACAGGTTGAGTTGCCAGGTTTTGATAATTTTGCACTTGGAAGAATTGTGTGCTTACTCCCTACAGAGTCAGTGGGGGCTTGGTGAGCTTCTCTTCCCACTTAGGATGGACTTATTTGGGCTTTGGCAAAGGCTTTCTAGATTCTATAGATAGCTTACTAAGAATATGTTCCAGAGAGCAGAATCGCATTGAGCCAACACCCTCAGCTACGGATGAGATTAAGGCCTTGTCAGATCCCATTTAATGGATTGTGTTTTCCATGCAGAATTAAATCGTTGAACTCATCCTCATTTTGGCTTTTGGCAGTCATTTTTCCACTAGGGGCTGCTGCCAAAATGTCAGTTTCTGACTTGATTACTTTCAGGAAATGTGCAATCTGGCTGATGATATGGCATGGTGTGGGGCAGTGTCCCCTGGAGCTTCGGCCCCGCCCTGGGATGAGTCATGGGTTAAAATTCCCAGTTAGCTCATAGGAAGTCTGGTCACACATATTTTTCTATCACTGAGTGTTGCTCACCCATTGGAAACTTCTGGGAACACCTACTCTCCTGACTTCGTGTTGCCTTCATGGAGTTATTTTTCACCTTTAGTCTTTGCAAATCCAAATCATTTGCCAAGGGGAAAAATGAAAGAATGAATTCTGAGAATTTTTAAAGCCTAGAGAAGTTTTTATTGCAACCTTGGCTTCACATAAAGGCAATATTTAGGTCTCTCTTTGTAAGTTTTTAGAGACAGATCTTTCAGTGTTAAAAAATGACCAAGTATATATGAGGTAGACACCATTCCTCTTGCATTCTTGTTGGTCCTCTCACTGGTAGTTTGGGAAGGGAGGGCTTATCTCTGTGGTGGCCATGAGAATATACCTTTCATATCTCTGATCACAGAAAGTGAACTTGACCCGTGGCCTCCTAGCTTGTGTGTGGGGAAATTTATCCCTGTGATGGCCGAGGCTGTGCATCCCAGAGGAACCCGTTGGCAATGACTGAGCATGGCGGGGACCCTAAGGTCAGCTGTTCCTGGGAGACGTGGAATTCCTCTGATGGTGACTTTGGTGTTCAGACTCACTAACGGCCTTGCTGAACTTTCTTTAGAGCTGCAGTACAGTCTCAGACACTGACACCCAACTTTGTTTTACTGGGAGTCAGACCTGCATCCAGGTCTGATGGCTTTCTCAGCCTCGCTCAGCTTTTTACTCATTTGTTTTTACAGATTTTACTCCAATACATTTATTGTATGTCTAATGCTGTCTTGACATCTGCTTCTAGGAGGACCACAGTCTCCCATCACACTGCAGTTCTCTGCTGGTGCATCACTTCTAGCTTGGTGCAGGGGGCATAGCTCCAATGCTACTGGCCTGGATATTCTGGGCCAGTCTCTCTATATTTAATTTTATATTTGATGTTGTATCTTCCCTATGGGCTCTAGTGGGAGGGAACATGGGGCAAGTCACAATTTTCTTTAGTATCTTGTACTTTTATTGCCTTACAGGGGATTTTGTGGAAGCATTGAGATTAAAGAAACTAAAACATAAGGAGAAAATTATAATTATACTCAAAATATGATTGTTTTCATTGTCCAAGAAAGGTTCACAAATGTTGACCTCCATACAGAAGGTCTGCTGATGGACACACCTGGCTCCTAGCCAGTGGGCTTTTCTCCAGGGCTGACTCCCCCTAGAGAATGCATCCTTTTTCCAACCAGAGCACATTCTTCTCGCGCCGTTGAGAAATCCAGGCTTCCACCCCCAGGAATGTGGCTCATCTGAGGTGTCCTCAACCCCTCAGCATATGCCTCAGCCACAATAAATTTTAGCAGCACATTTTACAAAGTGTGAGTTATTCATCCTAGAATAACCCTCAGGAAGCTTTCAGTGCTGTTGGGTTGGGAGGAGGAGCAGGACACTCCTTCTGGAGCTTCCACCTCACTCACCCTGCCAATGTGAAGTGTGGATAAACTTCTCTATGTTTCCTAATTAGCAACAGGAACTGCTGTTCCAGCCCACATAAAGACCCAAAATATGCAGGGAATCCCTGAAGTTCTCTCTAAATAAAGGAAGGAAGTGTGAAGATTTGAGATCAGCTTGGACCAAACTACCCCTGGGGGTCAGTATGGGGTGCGAGGTAAATGCACTTCTCGTCTCCAGTTGCATAAGCAATAACTTCATTGTACACAACCTGTAGACTTACAGGGAAGAGATTTTCAATAGAGTATTTGATGTGTGAAGGTAGCACCAATAAGCTATGAGGGTAGGAGCAGTAGAGTAGAGGAGATTGGCAGTGAGATCGCGGGTGTAGCCCAAGGTCAAGGATGCTCTGTGCTCTCTTGGATACCTCCACAACTGGGCTGCCCAACCTTCTATCCGTGTGCTGTCTGGACACTACCACTGGCCCATGGTAGCACATCCCACATTATTCTTATTCGTATTTTGCATTACATACAAATTTTTCTGGGTGGCAGGGACCCACTGCCTGGATTGCCTGGTATATCATAGATGCTTCAGGTGTATTTGTTGGTTGAATGAATGGGTTGTGGTTTTGCAGCCCAATTCATTTTTTATGGTTTAGCTCACGAACATCCTATGAAAAGGGTGGTGTAATTCTAGGAGCTGAAAGTATAAATTCAGTCCATCTCAGGCATTAGAGAAATTCCTGGTTGGGAGAGAGGGCAGCAAGAGTAATGCTGTTGAAAATGCATTGCAGACTTTGGAAGCCTAAAATATAGGCAGTGGTTTGCAGAAGTCAGCTAGCCAGGGGCTTTCTCCCATCATATTCCTTCTTCTCTCCCTCCCTCCCTCCCTCCCTTTCTCTCTCTTTTCTTTTCTTTTTTTTCTTTCTTTCTTTCTACAGAGTATTGCTCTATCACCCAGGCTGGAGTGCTGTGGTATGATCTCAGCTCACCGTAACCTCTGCCTCCTGGGTTCAAGTGATTCTCGTTCCTCAGCCTCATGCCCAGCTAATTTTTGTATTTTTAGTAGAGATGGGGTTTCACCGTGTTGGCCAGGCTGGTCTTGAACTTCTGGCCTCAAGTGATCCATCCACCTCGACCTCCCAGAGTGCTGGGATCACAGGCGTGAGCCACCATACCTGGCCCATATTCCTTTCTTCACTAAAATTTCTTGACTTGGCTTATTGGAGGATAGAGAGTTTATTCTTGTGAATTAGTAGGGAATGAAGAGTTACTATCCAGAAAATGTACTTTATAGATTGTCAGCCCTAATGTGAGAAATACCCCAAGATGTGTGAGAAAATGTTGCTTCTTAATTTCCTTTTTAGTTGAACTAGTCTTCCTCTGGAGCCCCCACTTTAAGGGGAACTAGGGAGAAACTCTACATTTAAAGTCAAGTATGAACTTACCATTTGGATGATACTTTTTTTTTCTGATGATTTAGTTTCTTTCGGTAAAATGCTCATTGGTTCAGAAGTCCCCTCTGGCACCCTGCAGCTCACCAAGATGGTGTCTGGTTTGTGTGGCTCTGCTGGCAGGTGTGATCTGACTCCCCTTGCCGCCTTTATTTCCCTCCCAGCCCCTTTCCACTCCTACTATGGCAGTGCTTTAGGGCCTGAGGATAGTCTGGTTTTGATTCTTATGTGGTTCTGGATCAGATGGTCCAGCCTTTAGCCTGTGGCCACTTTGTCCCCATGGCAACCTCCAGGACTCTCAGTCACAATCCCAGGTAACTTCTGCGATTTGGCTTCAGGAGTTTGTGGGAGCCTCTGGGGCCTGTCCAAACCACAAAGAGCCTACAGACAACCTGGCAAAGCTAAAACTCAGCCTCCCTTTACCTAACTCTACTGGCCACTGAGTTCACTTTGGTGTAGAGCTTCTGGTTTTTGGGCAGATATCCCTCCAGAGAGAGAAGAGGAGGACACTCAGGTCTCACCCTTGCCTCTTCTGCTCTGGTTTCTCTTCTCCCTGTCATCTCCCTTGCCAGAAAAGCTGCATCTCTGCCTTTCTACTTCTCCTCCCTTATAGCCTCCTCCTCCCCAGTACCAGGCTTGGGGCTAAGTCTTAATGGTGGATAAAGTAAAGAGACAGATTGGCCTACTGATATGGGACTCTACACTGGGAAATATCTCAAAAACACCATATGTCACCCCTTACAACTTTCTGTGATGAATGACTTTAACTGCATTTGTTTGTTGCAGTGAAATAAGGTACCCTAAATAAAAACAAAGCAGACCCCTTTAAAACTGTGCCCTGTAATAATGCAAATCTGTATATCCCTTGATTGGTGTGATTGATTCATTACCTTATGATAATTTAACCCTGTGTTTTACTCTGTAGAAATATTTGTTCCTATTTACAGCATTAGGGCAGGGTTTTTGACCTTGCTAGAGGAAAATGAGCAGTTTCCTTCTTATTAAAATTTTTCTGATAACAAATGCTCTCTTCCCATTCATGTGCTCAGTGCATACTCTACAATTACATCCTGTGTTGGGCACTGAAGCTGCATGAGGTGAATCAGACCACTGCAGGCCCCATTTGTCCTCCCCCACCCTCTCCCCATCTCCCAGACCTCATAGAGATCGATGAATATATTGAATGGCACTATGGTATAACCATAAAACAGATCACCCTGGATTATGGTGGACATAAAAGGGAAGCAAAAGGAACAGTTTGAACCAGGGCCAGGAGAGAGGAACACATGCTTTATGTTGAAGGAACTGTTTGATTTGTGACTGAGGTGTGTGAACAAGAGGCAGGTAAAGTTTGGAACCAGGTAAAGCAAAGGTAAGCTGGGACTATGTAATGTAGGCCCTGTTTGCCATGAGAAAGAGTTTCAGTTTTATTCCACAGGCAGAAATCTTCGGAGCTCTCAATCTTTGAGTAAGCAGAAAGGAGACTGTATATATTTTTAAATTAAGTTACAGAATTAGGGATTATATTTCCATGCCTTGGTCTCCTGCACACGTAGCTCAAAATGAAGGTTTCTTGGCCTGTGACAGAGATGAAATAATGGAGCTGGAGAACAGCGCAGGGATTAAACACCGGGTGTTCTGTGGTGCCTGGAGGAAGTACATGGACAATTTTGGGAAGAAACTTGTGAAAATATGCTTTCCCACATGGATTGGAACAAAGACCATTTTTTAAATTACATCCTTCTAAATGCTGTAGTTGCTAATGGTCATCGACTAAACAGCCCTACAACTGTATCCTAGCTGCAGATCCTCATTTATTGATTACTGTTAAGTCCAGCCAGAAGTGAATTTGCTAGGTCCAATTACCTCCTAACCCTGAAAGTCAGCTCAGTTATGGGAGCATTGTTATTTGTACAGGAGCTACAGACATGCTTGTCCTCATTTAGAAGGGGAAATAACTCTGGCTCCGGCAACAAGGCTCAAGTACTTGAGGCGGGCATATCATAAACTGCCTGAGAGCGTGACTCATGAACTCTGCAAAGTCAGAAATAGGAATATGTCAGTCAAAGAGTAAACATGGTCTAGGAATCCAAAATTTTAAACTTTGATTGGTTTAACATTCTCGTTCTTTGAAAATGGCCCCGGTTTTCAATAAGAAAACTGTGTGTGAAGGGGACCTGTGTTATAATTGTATAATTACATGTTTGTGCAATGTTCTGCTAATTATTTTATCTTTAAGTTCATCTACTCAAATCAGGGTTGAGTTTCCTTAGTTGTTAAATTTCCCCAGGTAGCACTCAATCTGGCTCTAGTGTATAACTCTAAGCCAACTTACAGGTACTTGTATTTAAGAAATGCTTTTGTATTTGTTTTTCAAAATAATATTTTGACAATATTTAAACTTCTAGAACAATTGCAAGACTAATAAAATGAGCTATATTATCTTCCATCTAAGTCACCTTTCAGCCTTTTGCTACATTCGCTTTAGGTTTATCATCTATCTATCCATTTTTCCCCCCAAATCTTTTAATCCTAAATTGTAGACATCATGACCATTCAGCTTTAGCTTGTATCTCTTAAGAATAAGGTCATTTCCTTACAGTACAGTTACCATAGTCAGGAAACTTAATCTTGATATTACAATATTATATAATATACAGTC
This sequence comes from Hylobates moloch, assembly GCF_009828535.3. NCBI lineage: Eukaryota > Metazoa > Chordata > Mammalia > Primates > Hylobatidae > Hylobates > Hylobates moloch. The sequence goes on from NW_026652276.1 coordinate 136,788,385, forward strand.
TGTGTTCAGATTTCACCAAATCTCCCAATAATGTCTTTAACAGCCATATTTTTTCTGATCCTGGCTCCACTCCAGAAGCACACATTACCTTTAGTTGTCATGTTTCTTTAGGTTCCCGTATTTTTTTTTTGTATTTTATTGACATAGTTTTACATATTTTTGGGGTACATGTGATATTTTGATACAGGTATACAATGTACAATGATCAAATCAGGGTAACGGGGATGTCCATCACCTCAAACAATTATCTTTTCTTTGTTTTGGGAACACTACAGTTCTCTCCTAGTTATTTTGAAATATACAGTATGTTATTGTTAATTATAATTTCCCTATTGTACTATTGAATACTAGAACTTATTCCTTCTAACTGTATTTGAAATAGGGAGGGAGTTGAAGAGAAGTTGGTTAATGAGTACAAAAAGATAGTCTCTTTTAACTGAAACAGTTTTTCAACCTTTCTTGCCTTACATGACACTGACATTTTGAAGCAAACAGGCCATGTGTTTTGTTGTGCAGAATGTTCCTCAATTTGGTTTTTCTGATCATTGCCTCTAGAGTCCTCAGGTCATCCATTTGACAGGAATACTACATAAGTGACACTGAGTCCTTCTCGGCACAGCAATGAGGAAGGAGATTTATCCTATTATGGGTGATGTTGACTTTGGTCACTGGTTAAAGTTGTTTCTCACAATTTGTCCACTGTCAGGGTACCTTTCTCACAATCAATGGGTACCTTAATTGTGACTAAATCATCTTTGGGGAGATGCTTTGAGACTCTGTAAATAACCTTTTTCCCAACAAACATATGCAGTGGTTCTAGCATCACTTAATGGCACTTGACTGAATCAATGGTATTTTCTAACTCTATCACTTCTTTTCTATGTATTGGATGATATTTGACTGTAAATAAGAGCTTTCCCTTTCTCTCCCTTTCTACATTTTAGTATCAGTATAGACTCTGGACTCTTCTTTCATCCAATGTTTTATAAGCCATTGTATCTTCACCCTACCTGGAGACCAGGCAGTTGCTTGTGAGAGAAAGGTCACAAAGGCCCAGCAGAGGCGAGGTGGGGTGGTCCATCAACCCTAGAGGGAGAGACATCAACCCTAAAGGGTGGAAATGAACTTCGACTTAGAATATGAAGGTGTGTGTCAGCAGATCCAGGTCTAATTCCCTGTCCTGCTGGTGATGTGAATGGCCAACAGGGGCTCTTGTGGGGGTCCCCTAATCTGGTAGAAAACACTCATTAGTGGGAGCTGAACAATGAGAACACATGAACACAGGGAGGGGAACAACACACATTGGGGCCTGTTGTGGGAGTAGAGAGAGGGAGAGCATTAGGATAAATAATTAATGCATGTGGGGCTTAATACCTAGGTGATGGGTTGATAGGTGCAGCAGACCACCATGGCACACATTTACCTATGTAACAAATCTGCATGTCCTGCACATGAATCCCAGAACTTAAAATTAGTAAAAATAAAATAAAATGAAAAGAAAACAATGTCTTTTATCTGGCCTTACTGATGCCATTGGAAGTATAGGAAATTGCAGAGTAGAGAGAAACTCATGGAATGGGTTGGGGGAGGCAGTTACTTAGCCAGAGAAAGGAGTTTGGGTGAATCATCCCACTCTTCTCACATGGCTGTTTCTGCCCAGTTGTGCTGCTCCCTGCTCCTGCTGACCCATCACCCATGGCTGTGCCAGACACCATTGTTACGGAGCGTTCTGTTCATCTTAATGATGGGTGTAGTGGGAACACTGAGCTCTGGTTTAATCCCAGTTATACCCCTTGCCTGCTGTCTGACCTTGAGCACACCATTTAAGCTGAGCCTCAGTTTCTTCATCTGTTTAACAGGATTAGATGTTTTTTCCCTCAGGGGCTACCTGTGAGGAGTCGAGGAGGCATGCATGCCATGAGCATGGTGTCTGGCAGCAGCTGATGCTTTATAATTAGCAAGTGATATGATTCAGTGTCAGCATCCTGCTCAATGCTTGGAAGGTGTGCTGTGAGCTCTGGGCTGTGTTGTGTGGAGGAATTAACCTTTTCTGGGTTAATCAGCCACGTTCACTGGGCCGTCAGCACTGAGCAACCACTCTGCCACCTGGGACCTTTGAGGTGGTTTCTCTCTTTCCTTTCTAGCATTTTCCTCTTATCCCTCATCCAGTCACGTTGTGTATGATGACAATAATAGCTAACCTGACTAGAGATTGTGTGTCAAGCATTTTTCTACAAGCTCTATGTGTTAAGCCGTTGAATCCTTATAACAACCCTGTGAGACAGGTGTTTTCATTACTTTCATTTCACAGATGGAGAAACTGAGGTAAAAAGACATTAACATATTCAAGATCCTACTATCAGTTGGTAGATCTGGGATTCAAAGCCAGACAGTTTGGCTCCAGAACCCATAGTTAACCACTGGGCCACACTGCCTCCCTAGTCCAGCAATGAGGCAGAAGGTCTGTGTTCTCTGGTTTTGATGCTGCTGTGGATTTGTCTTTCAGTGAGGTCTCTGCTTCCTGCCTGCCTCTGCACCCTGATCCAATGCTGGTGCCACAGCAGCCTGCTCATTTCCTGCCATTTCCTCATGCCTGGTGTGGACTCTCACTGCAGCATTGGCTGGCCAGCCATCTTAGGCTTACTCCCTGCCTGCCTGGGCCTCCTGCCATAGATTGCTCAGTCTAAGAATACAACTTTAGCTGCTGGGCTGGAGAACTAGGAAGCCCTTCTTCAGACTTACTGCCCACCTGGCTGTGGGCTCATGTCTGCCACACATTTGCCTCCATAGACCTCTCCTGTGAGAAAGTCACCAGCATCACCTGTGGTCTCACCAGAGCCCTTTCTCTGCTGTGACCACAGTGGTGCCTGCTGTATGGTATAGGGTGGTAGGGAAGGTAGGTTAGCACTAGAGCTTGGAGTCAGACAAAGGTGAGATTCCATCGTGACTGTAACTTACGACCTTGGGGAAGTTACTCAGCTTTTCTTGGACTTAGTTTTCTTTTCTGCAAAATGGAAACGATAATGATGAGAGGATGGAATGAGAAGATGTATGTAAAAATACTAGGCATAAAAACTCCTGAAACCTGAGTAAGGTTGTAGTTTAGGTAATTCTGTTATGTCCACATCAATTTCCTGGTTTGGATAATGTACTAGAGTCTTGTAAAATATTATCATTGGGTGAGCTGGATAATGGGTACCTGGGACCTCTCTGTACCATTTTTGCAGCTTCTTCTGTGTCCATAATCATTTAAATAAAAGGTAAAAAAAGGCATTTAGTGTAGTGCCTAATCTCCATTAATTGTACTTATTTATTTATTTAATTTTAAGTTTTTAAATTTTTAAATTTTTGAGGCAGAGTCTCGCTCTGTCACCCAGGCTGGAGTGCAGTGGTGCAATCACAGCTCACTGCAGCCTCGACCTCCCAGGCTCAGGTGATCCTCCCACCTCAGCCTCCCAGTTAGCTGGGACCACAAGTGCAAGTGACTACACCTGGCTAATTTTTAAAAAATATTTTTTGTAGAGACAGGGTTTCATCATGTTGCCCAGGCTGGCCTCAAACTCCTGGGCTCAAGCAATCCACCTGCATTGGCCTCCCAAAATGCTGGAATGAAGGGCATGAGCCATTGTGCCTGGCCATACTTTTTTTTAAATTATAAAATATCGCTAGGAATTCTGTTATTTGGCTCAAGTTCAACCTTTTGATGTGTGTGTTGTGGGGGGAAAGAGAGAGAAAAAGGCAGAGAGAGAGGAATCCACCTAAGGTAAGGCGACCAAACAAATTTTAAAATCATTTCCCTATTCTAACACATTGAACATCAATCGCAACACCAGCAGCCACCAGTCACTTTTTTTCTTGCTGAAATTTTATCTTCTGCCACTTGAAAATCTTGCCTTTGACTACACTACGTGGGCTCTATCCTGTTCAGATTTCTGATTGACATTCTATTTCACTGGTTCTTAAATCAGGCTGCATAGTAGACTTACGAGCTATCAAACCAGCCTCGCTAGGTGGGGCCAGGAAGTGCATGTTTAAAACTTCTTTGGGTCCCATTCTGCTGCCATGCAGCAGGGCTGAGAACCCCCACTCTGCTTGTTCCAGGCTCCCCCTTGACCTTCTCTTGTTTTCTTTCATTCTTCTCCATCCACATTGCCTTGGCGGGTGCTGCCTCTGCAGGTCGCTCTTTCTCTCATGACCATTAAGGCTCATCTTAGCTGTAGTCACCAGTTATTTTGCTCCCTTCTCTTCACAGGTTTATAACATTTATCTAGAATGGGCATCTAAAGATTTGGAATGATCACAGAATGAGCTTTCTCACCCCACGAGATGCCATATGTCCATGCCATTTTAGATAACTGAAGTGTCACCAAATGTCCCTTATGTTGTCTTTCTCCAAAAGCCAATTCAACAGAATGCAGGCAAATTGCATGTATTCTTTTGGGAACGTGATCTGTAGAAGCTTTCAAAAGCCTGCTGGGCACTGGCTATTTTTACTACTATTTCAATGGCCGCCACGTTTCCCTCTGGATAGGCTGACTTTGAGACATTGCCTCAGTTTCTTAGTCCCTCCTTTCTTAATCTTTTCCAAAGTGAAATTTTGCCATAAAAATAATATGCATGCCTTGTAGACCGCTGATAAATGGTGAGAGATCAAATGTCCCGAATATGATCCTCATGATCATTTTGGCTTTCTGAAGTCTTAACATCTATGCCTTATTCTCATAGTTATAATTATAGTGTGGCTACAGTTTTTTTGTCCTAATTTTTTCATGGAGCATTTTACCTTAGTCATTTTGCCATGTTGCCATGTAGCATGTATGTGCCTGAATGTGATGAGTGAGCATTTATTTACCCACATCACTATTGCTGGACATTTAGATTCTTCTCAGATTTTCACTCTTTAAAGGAATGCTATGATATAAGTCCATATCCATCTAGATAATTTAAACTGCATCATAGGGGTAGATAACTAATTCTAAACACTGAGTCGAAGGGCATTTTGACTTGATAATCCTCATTAAAAGAGGGGCTCTGAGTAGCCCTTTTCGTGGGGCTTCTTCCAGCAATTCCCCATCAGCCTGGAACCCTTAGGTTTCATGCAACAGGGCTCATTTGTCACAGCTATGAAGTGACTATTTAAGATTATTACTTCCAAGGTAGCCTGCCCTTTTTTTTATTTTATTTTATTTTATTTTATATTTTTATTTTATTTATTTATTTTTTTAATTATACTTTAGGTTTTAGGGTACATGTGCACAATGTGCAGGTTTGTTACATATGTATCCATGTGCCATGTTGATTTCCTGCACCCATTAACTCGTCATTTAGCATTAGGTATATCTCCTAATGCTGTCCCTCCCCCCCCCCCCCACCCCACAACAGTCCCCGGAATGTGATGTTCCCCTTCCTGTGTCCATGAGTTCTCATTGTTCAATTCCCACCTATGAGTGAGAACATGCGGTGTTTGGTTTTTTGTCCTTGCGATAGTTTACTGAGAATGATGTTTTCCAGTTTCATCCATGTCCCTACAAAGGACACGAACTCATCATTTTTTATGGCTGCATAGTATTCCATGGTGTATATGTGCCACATTTTCTTAATCCAGTCTATCGTTGTTGGACATTTGGGTTGGTTCCAACTCTTTGCTATTGTGAATAGTGCCGCAATAAACATACGTGTGCATGTGTCTTTATAGCAGCAAGATTTATACTCCTTTGGGTATATACCCAATAATGGGATGGCTGGGTCAAATGGTATTTCTAGTTCTAGATCCCTGAGGAATCGCCACACTGACTTCCACCATGGTTGAACTAGTTTACAGTCCCACCAACAGTGTAAAAGTGTTCCTATTTCTCCACATCCTCTCCAGCACCTGTTGTTTCCTGATTGTTTAATGATGGCCATTCTAACTGGTGTGAGATGGTATCTCACTGTGGTTTTGATTTGCATTTCTCTGATGGCCAGTGATGATGAGCATTTCTTCATGTGTTTTTTGGCTGCATAAATGCCTGCCCTTTTGTTAAAGCCAGAGGATGCCTATGCTGTTTTGGTGCCTTTCGCTGACACACTGCTCATGTGAGGACTGTAGTCACTGTCTTTTCTGCTACTGGCAGGGATCCATAGCTTCCCTCTTTTATGCCCTAGCAAAATGGGTTCAGAAAAATTATGTGCCACGCCCAAGGACACACAACTGAACAGCAGCAGAGCGGAGGGTGAAATCTGCATCATTTTGACCTCCAAGCCTTTGTGCTTTGCACTCCATTCCATGACCTACCTGGAAACAGGAGCACAGAGAATGGAGTCATGCCCTACTCCAGAGCAAGGAGATGGGGTACAAGAGAGGAGAAAGCATGTGCCCAGGAAAGACTTCATGGAGGTTCTTGCCCTCAAGGAACCTAGAATATAGTGAGAGAAATAGAGAAGTAAATCAATGATTCCGCATAGTGAAGTAGCATTTGTTTACACTTATTAAATAAAAATGTCATCATAGGAATAAACAGAAGAACATTTAAAAACAGTTTTATTAAGATATAAATGACAGAAGAAACTGCACATGTTGAAATATTCAACTGGCTAAGTGTGACATTGGAGCCTGTGAAGCCATCACCATAATCAACATAATGAACCATTACCCTCAAAAATTTCTTCGTTCCCTGTTATAACTCCTTCTTCCTGCCTCTTCATGCTATCCCCGGTCTGTCCTAGGCAGCCATCGATTTGCTTTCTGTTGCTATTGATTATATAGATTAGTTTGCATTTTCTAGATTTGTATATAAATGGAATTATGCAGTATGTATTCTGTTTTCAAATCTGGTGTCTTTTACTTAGTATAACTACTTAAAAAGCCATCTATGTTGTTGCATGTATGATCATTTCTTTTTGTTGCTGAATAGTATTCTGTTGTATGGATATACCATGATTTATTTATCCATTCAGTTGTTGGTGGACATTAGCATTTGCCAGTTTCTGTAGTATAAATATTCCCACCATTTCCAATTTCAAATTTCCAAAATAGAGTCACAGAATGGAGTTGGGAAGAGATGCACACAATTAGCTCTCAGGAACTGTAAGAGACAATCTGTTCCATAAAGGCTAGGAAATTAGTTCTGGGCAATAAATAACTGCGGAGTGAAGGGAATTGAAGCATTTCATGGGAACAGTTGGTAAGTGGAATATCTTTGTCTTGGGAAGTCCTTTATCATTCTATTTGTGGGGGTAGGGCTGGTTCTAACTTAAAAATAGCTGGTTTGGGGACTTTGCACATGTGATTGCTAAGAAACACTATTGTGTTTACAGAGACTGTTTGGTTTGAAGGAAGGTTTATTGCTTAGGAAATAAATACTGATTATGGGCCAGAGTAAGTAATGTTTTTAGGATTTCTTACATATACGATTCTTTGAAGAATAGGGACCTCATCTGGGAAGACATTTTGTTTTTGAGTCCCCAGAGACTTAGGTTTGAATGGGGACTTTGTCATATAGAACTCATGCAAGCTGCTTCCTCCTCCCAGCATTAGTTCTCAGGTATAGAACAGAAATACTCAGTTACATTGCATGGTTTTCATAAGCATTAAAAAAAGATACTGTATGTAAAGCTCAGTATGGAGCTGGGCCCCTGCTGGTGGACTACAATGGTTGCCCCTAGTACTAGGAAGCATTCAACCAATATTTGCAAATGAACGAAGCCCTAACCCTTATGTGGTTCTTAGTATGGGTCTGGTCCTATTCGAAGTGCTTTGCATACATTAACTCATTGGGAGGACTGAAACATAGTTAAGTAACTTGTCATGTTTACTTAGCTCTCAAGTGATGGAGCTGGATTTTGAACCCCTGTAGTCTGACCTCAGAATCCAAAGGATTAATCCCTGAGCTGTGCTTAACCTCTCAAGTGAGTTTTAGTGGTTCCACCTGTTTCTCTGGATGCCCATCAGGAAGGTGTGAGATTCTGTCATCTTGGAAGATCATCTTTAACCTCAATGCACCCTGGGGAAACCCTACTGACCTTTGAAGAAAGGGAGGCTGGGATGCTCCTTCATAGGCCAGAGGGGAGCCCAGGAGGGTTTGGAAACTCTGCCAGCCTTTGGGCTGGCAAATGCAAGGGCATTTGCCATTCGAGGCTCTTTATCACTGAGGACTTAATGTGGCTGATTCTCTTAAACAGTGTGAGCAACATCTCCCAGAGCTGGGCGGCGATCATCCAAACATGTAAGGCCACCCTACAATGATGTGACCCGGAGCAGAGTGGCTCTGCCAGAAGCCAGCCAGGGCACTTTGGGAATATGAGCAGCTCTGCTCTGATAGTTGAGTTGAATTTGGTGCTGGGAGTCAGTTCTGCAGAGCTGTGTGACCTTGGGCATCAAGTTAGACTGTGGATTGAATATTTGCCACATCCTTCCAAAGAGGGATGATCGTTCTTGACCCACCCAGGAGCTTAGATCAACACCTTAGAGATAGAGATTATTTCCTTGATTAGAGTAGAAGCCCATTTTCCAGACAGAATGTGGGATCATTACTTTCTCTTATTTATGCTTCATTACCCACAATGGGGGTGGAGTGGGAGTGGGCAGGAAGGCTAAGCCCTGTTTGCCTGTTTGTTTAAAGACAGTTTTCTTAAAAGAAGTTTTTATTATAAAAGTGATACATGCGCATGGAAAAGGGAAAAGGAGAAAATGCCACTTATTGTTCCTTCTTTCCAAATGTTAAAATTTGATGGACTTTCTTTATGAATGTTTAACTCCTCTTTGATCACATAGTATCACATTCTAAAATTTACCATTATAACTCGCCCAACATTTCTCCCATGTTTAAACATCCACAAATATAAAAAAATTGTAAATGTTCCTTAGTGGATGTACTGTAATTTAGTCAACTGTCTCTCCATATCTGGACACTGAAGTTATTTAAGTGTTTTTGCAAATGTAATATAAGCAATGCTGTGATGGACATCTTCGTTCAAACAGATTTTTGTAGATTTAGAATAATTTTCTTGGGATAGATTCTCATACTTCAGGCAGAATTTGTGGAATTGCCCAGATGAGCAGTGTGGTCTGAGATCAGTGGTGTTCTGGCTAATAATTTCTCTGTTGTCCTTCTTCAGACACTGTTCCAACCCTCGTTCACTTGACATTTTCTTAACAAACAGGTGTTAACTGTAATCGTTTTGGTTTTAGAATGTTTTGCTTTGACCCTTCCCCTAATAGAAGCATAATATCTAACTAACTTTGATGTTCATGTTATCTATTGACATAGGACATTGGGGAGGATCCTTTCTCAGCTTTACTCAGCATTCTTTGGGTACTCTGCAGTGTTTTATTTAATCTCCATACATTTGTTGATTAACTGAAGAGCAGGTGTGGTCAATTGAAGGGACTTTAATTGGGAGTCAGAAAATCTAGGTTCAACATCTGGTTTTGCCATTTTACCAATGTCTTTACACATAGCAATGAACTTTTCTGAATCTTGTTTTCATTTTGTTTTCCACCTGAAAACTGAAACTATCTTTCTCAGTGAGTGCTTGTGAGATGATTAGATAATGAGCTTGGTAAACTGTACAGTGTTATGTAACTAAAATCCACAATTATTGTCATATAAGCAAAGTGGCCTCCTGGATGCTGTGGGTGACACTAAGATGAACAATTCATTCACTTATTTATTCAACCCACATTTATAGAGTAATAACTATGTGCAAAGCAATGACCTGGGAGCTGGGGATATGGCAGTGAGTAAGGCTCTGTAAATCCTTGAGGAGTTTACAGTCTATTAGTATATATAATGGCATTGTCCAGAATGGTAGCCATTAGTTACATGTGGACAGTGCCACAAAAGGACTCAATTTTTAATTTCATTTAATTTTAGTAAACTTAAATATATAAGTTTAGAAGCTAAGATCAATTTAGTTATTGAAAAACACCTACTGTTGGAACAACTTGAGTATGTGAATCTACTTTTCTCTAATGTCCATTTTATGAAATAGAAACATAGATCAGTCTTTCTGATGAAAACTTATCTGCCAAATTGAGATGCACTGTAAGTGTAAATTACACACTGATTTCTAAGATGCACTGTAAGTGTAAATTACACACTGATTTCTAAGATGCACTGTAAGTGTAAATTACACACTGATTTCTAAGACTTAATATATACAAATAAAATATCAATAATTTTAATATTAATTACCTATTGAAATATTTTAGATATATTGGTTAAATACAATATGTTAAATGAATTCACTGATTTATTTTTGCTTTTTAAAATGCGGCCACTAGAAAATTAGATATGTGGTTTGCATTATATTTCTAATGGGCAATGGTAATAAAAGTAAAAAGATGTGTGATTCATAGTAGTGAGATTAGCACAGACTGCATGTGATACAGAATGCTCTGGGAATTTTAGGGTTGTGGGGAGAACAGAATCATTCCACTGGCAGGGAGTTCAGCAAGGCTTCTTGGAATGATGTCATTTAACTGAGTTTTGAAAGCAACATATATAGTTATTTTAAAGGTTAGGATTTTTTTTTTTCTTTTTTAAGAATAAATGGGTTGAGAGGCAAGTTCCAGGGAGAGGAAGTAGTTTTTGCAAAGGCATAGTGGTCAGAAAGTTTGGGGCCTGTTATTAGGGAGTATAACGGCTTCCCCCAACTCCCAGTGGCATCAGCTTTAGCTCTCTGCCTTGTCTGGAAGTCTCAGCCAGTTAAGGCCCTTTCAAACCTGGATCCTGCCCAGGTATCCTGCAGGACTATCCCAACCCTTCAGGGAGCGATGGAGAAAATACATGTGGGAATTGTGGTTGTCCCAGTGCTTGGAGGTGGGGGTGGAAGGAAGATTCTAAGTTCCTAAAATGGAAGGAGAGTCCAGCACAAGGAGGGATTGTTTTGGCTAAAATGCCAATAGTGACCCAACTGAGAACCTCCTGGGATGCCCAACAGAATGGCATTGGGAGCTTTTTCAAAATATCCATGTGTGGGTTCTCCACTAGACCTCCTGGACCAGACTCTCCAGAAACAGGCCTGGGCGTGCATATTTAAATAGTTCAAAAAAGGCATAATTAATGTGTGTATGTGATTACAAATTCAAATAGTACAGAAAAATTTAAAAAGTCTTCCTTTTGGCTAATGGCCACTGATATTTTTCCCAAAGACAAACATTTTATGCAAACACGAAACATACCTACAAATAGTGCTTCTTTTTTTTTTTTTTTTTTATTTACCAAATGAGCTCACACTAAATGGGTTCTTCAACATCTTTTTTTTTTTTTCTGAAAACAGTTTTTAAAATTTTTTGGGGGGATTTTCCATGTCAGCGTGTGCTGATTGATTTACTTCATCCTTTTAAAAGACACCAGAGTATTCCACTATTTGAGTATTTTCTAATTTACTTAGCGATGCCTTCTTGGTGGGAATTTAGTATATATCTTTGTACTTGCATCTTGAAGTACTTTTGTTCATTTTTAGCAGTGGAATTGCCAGATCAATTAAAATGGAAATATATATTGCCAAATTACTTTTTGACGTTTTTACCATAGTTTATACTCTTATAAACAATATATGAGAACAACAATAGAAAAATACCTCCAACTTATCCCTTTACTAAAACAGGGGTTAAGAATCCCTGTTTTAGTAAACTTTCCTGACTTCCTTAATTTTTATAAAAACTCATTTTTTCTATGCCTTATTTGCTTCATATTTTGCTTTCAGAAAGATGACAGCTACCTAATCTGATCAGTTAGACCACATTAGTATCTGTTAATATATTACTCCTTGTGGTTGGCACAATAATTCCTCCCTAAGATGTCCACATGCAAATCCCTGGAACTTGTGAGTGTGTTCCCTCACATGGCAAAAAGGGCCTTTGCAGATGTATTTAGGCTAAGGATCTTGAGATGGAGAGATTATCCAGGATTATCTCAGAGAACCTAATATAATCAAAGGTATCCTGATGATTGAAAGAGGGAAGCAGGAGGATCATAGCCAGATAGAGATCTGAAGATGGCACACTGCTAACTTGGAAAAAGGAGGAAGGGGCCACGAGCCAAGGAATGTAGGCAGCTTCTAGAAGCTGGAAAAGGAAAGGAATGGATCCTCCTCTGCGAGGCCCTGCCAACACTGTGATTTTACCCCAGTGAAATCCATTTTGGACCTCTAACCTCAAGAACTGTAAAATAATGCATTTGTATCGACTTGAAGCTGCTAAGGTTGTGGTCATTTGCTCCAGTGGCAATGGGAAATGGATACACTCCTCCCAAATAGCACATTAGGTGGGGTGTTCTGGAGAGATTGCTGTTAACAGAAATGCAGAGTTTCAGGCACCATGACAGGGCACTGGTGTCAGAGTAACCTTAGAGTCCTGGGAAATCCTTGAAACTGAGCCACACGGCAGCCATCTGTCCATCCGTCTGTTATTATTAGCTTCCAGTTCCCCCATGCTAACTACCCCTTCTTATTCCTCCTTACTTAAATTTTCTCCTTGGAAAAAAATGTAACTAGCTAAAAATCTAAAAGCCCACAAATAATCCAGTTCTCAGATTCAGGGTACAGTTTTCACTGATTTATTTTTACTGCAGATAATGAGCACAAAAACAAAGTGGAAAAATCACTGTTCTCGGAGTCAGAAGTCTGGACGTTCAACCCTGCCTCTGCCACTTTGTGTGCTATATGAATTGGGGCAATTCACTCAGTCTGATATAGTTTGTAAAATGGGATTGGTAACACTTGCATCAGAATTATGGTGAAAATAAAATAAATAGAGATAGATGAAAGTGCTTTGTAAAGGGCTATAAAATTCAAGGCACTATTTTGAATAGTTATTAGTAATAATAATAATTTTGTAATAATTATAATTATAGGCATCATTAGTGATGCCCACAGAATCATGAATAATCAAATCAAAATAGTCAATTATCACTACAAATTACTGTATTATATTTTAAAGTACAATTAATAAGTAGATGTGAAGAAACACTCATTTGAACCTGAGAGTGGGAGCTTTGCTCAGATGGGAATCCTCATCTCTGTCCATCTCATTTACTGTTTTTCAGTGTGTGTGTGCTAGCTGGCAAGTGACATAGCTAATGGGAAAAAGGGTGTGAGAATGGATGGTCTGGAAGGTGTCAGCTAAACCTGAAGCACCATTACTCTGTTGTTGTCCTTCATTTAATAAGTAGTTATGTCCTGTGCAATACATGTGTGAGCAGTTGCTCCATCTCCATTGTCTTTATTATTTTGGCTCAGGTCCCTGGTTCCTCCCACTTCCTACCATGATAGCCTTCCAACTGACCTGTCTGCCTTTAGAATCTTTTCATCCAATCCAGCCTACATTTTGCCATCACAGTTATCTTCTTACAACAGATTCTACCATTTAAAAACCTTTAGTGGCTCCCCATTGCCGACAACATCTGTGCTCGACAGAGGCACTGGGAGACATTGTTGAATCAAAGTAATTTGCTATTGCTAATAATTAGAGAGCAGAAGTCTGTGAATAATTTATGCTTTTTGTTTTACTCTTTAAAAACCAATTACAGCAAGGTTCGCTGTATCATTGCTGTCTATCCAGGGAGAGTAAGGGTAGAGTAAGGGTGGAATTAGAGCTAATGCATGGAAAATTCGCAAACAACATCCAGCCATGCCTGCAGATGGTGGTGTTCATGATTTACATTAAGGGGGAAATAGTTGAGACCCAGTAGCTTGAAGAATAAAATCCACTACCTCTTGCATGTCAGCAAAGGGATTCATTATCTAGTGCCAGTTTGGTTTTGCTCCCGCCCTCTCACCCCTAACCATACCTGCCTTCCGTACTTCTATGCTGTTCCCTAGCCACAGCAGGTATAGGGACATTTGTTTCCTACTCAGCCTGCATCTTTCCTTTCCATGGTGACAGCAGCCTGGTTTCCCTTTGGGGAAGTTCGGCTCCCCCACTTCCAGCTCACAGGTTGATCCCACCTCTTAGCCCCTCAGGATAGGTCCTGTATCTGGCCGGAAGAAATACAGGATTCCTCCAGCCATGATGATTGCCTGGAGATGGGCAGGTGTTTCTGGCTGGGTCAATCAAAACCAATCTGTGGTTTTTCAGGAATTACTGGGAAAGTGGTGCTGCCTTTCCACAAAGGCTGCCAAGTTGGTAGGATTCATGTCTGGAGCTGCCAGGGGTCCTGTTGCACCCCGGGGAAAATGCCTACCTGTATACGAAGCTGGCACAGAAGAGAGACAGAGACACAAAGTCTTGGTGGCTTCATTTGAGCCCCTGGATTCATTTGAAGGTAGATAAAGCTTGGTTTTGTGAGCTGGTATAGTGTCTCTCTGTCTCTCTGTTGCCTAAGTCAGCATGAGTTCCTTTTCTGTCACCTCAAATCAAGAGTCTGAAACACTAGACTCCTTACCACTGCCCACCATGGCAAGCCCTTTATGCTTGTGTGTTTCTGCTCATTGCCTGGGATGCCCATCTCCATCTCTCAATTCAGCAGCATTCTATTTATCTGTCCAGGTCTGGGTCAGATATCCCCAGTGCCTTCCCACCCTACCTGGGCAGAATGCGTGCTCTTGTAGTGTGGGGTCACACACGTCATTGCACTTCGTCTTACAGTTAGCTACATGTGCTTTAGAATTTCTGGCTCTTTACGTAAGGGACACCAAATTTCAGACACTTTAATTTATATCTGTAATACTTTGCACAACTTCAGTGAATAGACATTTAATATTTGTTGAACTAAATTTGGCAGAAAAAGAGGACAAATAAAAGGAGGAAAGATAGAAAATAAAAGAGAAAAAGTACATTTTGCCCTTTAAAATGTGAGTCTTGGGCTTTGGCTGTAGGCAGAGGAAGATGGGAACAACTTGTTGAATAACAAGTTAAACCTATTTAATCTCTTTTTCTGGGAACTGTTTGCACTTGACAGCTGCAAAATATATGGTAGCCCCCCAGACAGGAGGAATTTAGCACAGCACATGGGAATGGCAAGAAGAGAAGCTCAAGCCTGATTCCGTCTGAGTCACATAAAGTCACGGTCAGTGACACTGCGTCCTGCACAGCAGATGGGATGTCTGCTCTTGGAATGTCTCTCAGGAGTCTACCCTTCTCGCTGTTACTTAGGTCAGGCTGTTCCCACTAGAATACTGCAGAAGTCTTTTCATGGGGCTCCCCAGTCATCTCGTATGTGGGATCAGAATGATCCTATAGTTCAGCTCTGTTCCTTTTACCGCCTTGCTTACAAAACTTAAGTACCTAAGGGATCTCTTTAAAGCATCACTTAAGACTCACTATGGTATGACCTGAACTTTCTTTCACAGACTCATTTTTTAAAAATCTTTCCATTCCTTCCCATAGTGTCCCAGCTAAAGCAAATCAGGTGCCAATCCCTGCTGTTGACCATGCCCTGCTGTGGTTGTCTTTGTAGTTCTCTTAGGGCAATCTCTCCACCTAAAATATTCAGTTCCCAACTCTGCAAGACCAAAAGTTGTCATTTTTTGAGGGTACAGACAAATGCTGCCTCCTCTCTGAAGCTATTTGCCAGTTGAACTGGTCTCTCCACACTTTGAACTACCCTAAAATGTTTCCATCATGAGAGTTATTTGTATATATATATTCTGCGTTGGGTTAGGCTAGCTGCCAGATAACCCTCAAGTCTCACTGGCTTAACACACAAATACTTTATTTCTTACTCATCCACCATCTTATGCAGCTCGAGCATCTCTTCTCTGGGGCTACCTCTAACCAGGGACTCAGGAATCTGGGCATCTTCCATAGTGGGGCTTTGCCATCTCAGAGGCCTTAGCTTCCAGCTGCAAGTCCAGAGAACAGGAGAGAAAAAGAGAAGATGGTGGATGGTGTGGGATGTCTTAGAGGCTAGCCTGGGAAGTGGTGCATGTTATCTCCACCTACACACCACTGGCCAGAACTGAGTGACAGTGTCCCTGTCTAAAAGCAAAATGGCTGAGAAGCGCAGTTTTTCTGTGGGCCCTGGACAAGAAAGTGGGATTGGTGAGTGTCTGGCCAGTCACTTTCACGTCCCTTCTGGAGAAGTTTGTCCCATTTCTACACCCTCTGGCCATTCTGAACAAAGTACCCTAAACATATCAGGCTGCGGGGAAATTGACACCCTTGAGGGCCTGTGCACAGGCTGCACTGCACTCACTATGTTCTGCTACTGCGATGTTATTTTTTGCTCTTGAGCAAGAATAAAACCTCCTTGAGTGCCTTTGCCGTTGTACCTTCCTCTATCCCCCTTCTCCCCTCTTCCTGTTCTTCCTTCTCCTCTATTTCCTCCTCCTCCCCCCCTTCTCCTTCTGCCTTTTCTTCTTCTCTTCCTTATCTATCACTTTCTCCTTCTTCTCCTCTCCTTTTCCTCTTTATTTAAAATTGTCCTATTCTCTTTGTCTTCTCATAACCTACTTTTCATTCCCACTCAAAACCCAACTGCAGAAGGTGTAAGTGCACAGAGTCAGGGACAGACACGTGTGTGGTCATGGACAAACTAAAAAAAGGCCAGCTATTTCATTTCCTTCTATTATTTTTTGGGGGGGTGGGTGTTAAATAAACTTTTTATTTGGGAATAATTTTAGATTTCCAGAGAAGTTGCAAAGACAATACAGAGTGTCACCATATACCTCACCCAGTTTCTCCTAATGTTAACATCTTATATTTCTGTGGTATCTTTGTCAAAACAAGAAACCAACATTAGTACATGGCTATTGACTAAACTTCAAACTTTATTTGGAGTTTGCCAATTTCCCTACCAATGTCCTTTTTCTGTTCTAGGATCCCATCCAGGGTACCACACTGCATTTAGTTGTCCTCGTTCTTTAAGTTTCCCCTGGTCTGTGACAGTGTCTCAGTCTTTCTTTCCTTTGGATGACGTCAACAATTTTGAGGAGTACTGGTCAAATATCATCTCTCTGTTTGGGTTTGCTGCTATTTTTTCTCCTCATTAGTTTAGGGTTTTAGGATCTTAGGAGGAAGATCACAGAAGTGAAGTTCTCTCCTCATCACAACCTACCAGGCATATGTGATATCCACATGACCAACTCACTTTGCCAGACTTGATCACTTAATTAAGGTAGTGTTTGCCAAATTTCTGTACTTTAAAGTTACCATATTCCCCTTTCCATGCTCTTTTTTTTTTTTTTTTTGTTAGAAATGGGGATCTTGCTATGTTGTCCAGGCTAGGGTGCAGTAGCTATTCACAGGCATGATAATAGCACACTACAGCACTGAACTCCTGTCCTTGAGCTATTCTCTTGCTTTCTTAGTAGTTGGGACTACATGTCCTTTCCATACTTTTATTCAGTGGAAACCAGTCACTAAGTCCAGCTACACTTATGAGGGATGGGATTAAGCTCCACCTCCTGGCAGGAGGAATAGCTACTTATTTTGGAACATCCTATTCTTTTTGCTTCCCCACTTAAATGCTTTCAAAGTTTTTAAATAGACTTCAGCCTGAAAGGCGGACATAAATTTTGGCCTTAAAGCTATTTCCCTGGCAACCAAATGAGGAGTCTTGGAAATTTTTATTCCACAGGTAAGAGAGAGAGTCCATAGGGAATCAAAACAAAGCAAGTGAATGAACCACTTAGCATATAATTATTCTGTGAAGTAGCACACCTTGGAGTTGGCTAATAGTGGCAAGATGCTGCTGGATTCACTCCCTGCCTCTATTATATATCCCACATCCTCACTCTTGAGTGGGCACGCTGAGGCACCAGCCTCTGTGGCAGGCCAAAGTGCTGAGGCACCCTGCTGGCTGGTAAGGGAAGTGGGTAAAAGGTGTGCTTTGTCTTGTAACAGCCCCAATCATACCGTACCTACCTAGCCAAGCTTAAGGCCTCAGAAAGTCAGAGAGGGACCTGCAGAATGTCTGATGGGAGGTAGAGTTTCCGCTTCAAAGCCTGCTTTCTCAGCTGTCAGGAAAAGTGTGAAGGGAATGCTTTTGAAATAAAAATTGAAATGAATCACAGCTTTAATTGTTTTCCATTTATAATCATAGTTGGATGAGATCATCTAGGCAGATCACTTTATTCTACACGTGAGAATCCACAGATGATGTGAAAGTAATGCAGCTGAGTGCAGGAAACAGGCCGCTCTGACTTGTCTGCTAATTCACATGCTCTTTGCGACATACAGTTCTAAGAGGCAGAGGCTGGAAGAGAAGTACGTGGGTTTTGGGATCAAGAATACCTAAGTTTCAGTCTTGACACTGCTATTTCTTAGTCAGGTGACCTCTGTAACTTCATCTCGCTTGAGCCTCAGATTTCTCAGCTGCAAAATGGAGTTTGAAATTTGCTTTGGTTGGTTGTCGCAAGGATTAAATAAAATAATGCCTGTTAAGTGCCTATCCAGCACTTAATAGATGGCAACTGCATCAGAATGCTTTGGGCACAAGTAACAGAAAATCCAACCCAAAGTGGCCAAAAGAATCAAAAGAATACTTATGTTATTTCACATATGTAGAAGAATAGTAGTAGGATAACTCCAGGATTGGTTGGTTCAGAGGCTAAGCATTGTCGTCCAATGCCCAGGTTTTTTCCAGCTTTCTGCTCTGTCATCCTCAGCATGATGGGTTAGGCCTTAGACCAGCTCTCCTCCCAGTCACAATATGGCTGTTGAGGTTCCAAGCATCATGTTCATAGACGACAGCTCTGGCAGAAGATGAGATGTCTCTTCCAGTGTCTTTGTTAAGGAGGAGGAACCCATTTTCAAAAATAACCCTACCCACATCCTTCCTTCTCCAGCTGACTACTCTTCATGTCTCATTGGCTAAAATTACATCAAAAAGTTAGTGTCTAAATCATGGGCCACCATAATAGGTTTATACCAATCAGGATCAATTCCTGAGGCAAAACTTGGAAGCATCAGTCTCCTCTGATGTAACGATTACACTTCTACCTGGAAAAACCCTTGGATTCCTGGATTCTATTAAGAGGGAGGAGCATCTGAGTACGTCAAACCTTTTGCATGTCCAAGCAAACAAGGACACTGAGATAACTCATGAGGCTGGCTATTGGCCTGATTGATTAAAATATGGATACTTCTTCTTCCCTTTTGAATTGGTTGTTTGGTTCATTCTCTTCACAGAGTTTGAAGGACTCTCACTAAATCATGTCTAAATAATGATTGATTTGAGACCAGCCCTGGCAATGTAGCAAGATTTGGTCTCAAAAAAAAAAAAAAAAAAAAAAAAAGGTTGATTTTGGTGTTGCCTGCTTGTAGTCCTCGCTACTTGGGAGGCTGAGGCAGGAGGATCACTTGAGCCCAGTAGTTCAAGGTTGCAGTGAACTGTGATCACGTCACTGTGCCCTAGCCTGGGTGACAGAGAAAGACCCTATTTCTAAAAAACAAAATTGATTACTCCCTCTTTTCAAATTCCCACCAGGATAGAGGTATCTGAATAGCTTCTGGCGTATCAACTCTGGTTAATTATTTATGTTGAAACTGAAATTAAATGAAATTACAAATTGAGTTCCTCCATTTTATGTGCATTTAGGTACATTTTATGTGCTCAGTAGCCACATGTGGCTGGTTGCTACTGTGTTGGGCAGTGCAAATTATGAAACATTTCCGTCGTTGCAGAAAGTTTTGCTGCACAGCACTTTTCTCCAAACCTTTCAAATTTTAAAATTCTGAGGAAGTGAGAGACTCAGGATTACTAATGTCTATGTATGAATTTAATAATTTGGATGGATAAATTGGTGAAAAAATGATAAAAATGATCTATGGGTCAACATTTAGAAAATTTCACTAAGTTATTTGTCAGTTTATCTATATAAGCTGGAATTAACAATCCTGAACTACAAACAAAACTACATTTGCAATGTGAGTTTTAATTAATTAATTAATAATTTTTATTACTCATTAATGCCCACAAACCTCAACTCTTGGGTATTCAGGGAGTGATGGTCCCTGACCTTATTTTCTCTCTTATCTTGGTCTGCCCAGTATTCTGTGTTTCCCAGCTGCTAACACCTTCATTACGGCCAGACAATGGGGCAAGGAGAGTGTGCTAAATTCAAACAGTAAAAAATTACAGCTTGTCAGTGTCTTGGGTGAAGGTTTGGTGGGAGAACATCAGTTTGCATAAGGAGTTCTGAGGATCTGTTTATATCATTAGGTACTGACATTATTAATAATAGGATCTCATATTGGAATATCCCTTTCACATTTATTTCATTTATTTTTCATAACACACCTCTAAGTTATTTTATTATCCCAATTTTTTAGACAAGAAAATAGACTAGATTACTACTGTGTGGTACATTAGTTTGGGATACATTTTTTTTTAATAAAGTAAGAACTTGGCTTGAAAAAATTCTCACTAAACATATATGGCACATGTTTCAAAAGGATATAAAACTAGAATTTGAACCCAGGACTCCTGATTCAAAATGTATTGCTACTTATATTACCCCTGGCTGCCATTCTTTGTTTTCTACTACACCATTGTATTTTACCTCTTTGCCAGAGATAATTGACAAATGGCCATGCTAAACTCTCATAGGGAGTTGTAAAATACAAAAATAAATGGACTCAATCCATAAGTAATCCTGGAAAAACCTGGGGATTTTGACATAAAAGGTATGCTAAATTATGACACAATTGACCAATCAGAGATGTGAACACTTATGGATGGATGCAAACCTCTTACTTACTATAAGTAACCATTTCCTTGTACACACTGGGATGATGTCAAAGAGAATTGGAGGGAAGGAGGAGGGGATGGGGAATTGAATGGATAGACACATCTCTTTTCTCTTACATATTCACTATTAATGTTGCTTCCAGACAGGAAGCACTCTTTCAACTGATGTAGACAAAACTTGAATAATAGGTCGAGTGAATTGTATAACAAATATTGAAGTAGAAAATGATCATTGGCTCTTTTTGTTATTTAATCTGATGATGAACAGCCTTGGTCATTTACCCTTCTGCTGCTTCTCCAGGGGATGAGGAAATACAACAGGTGGCGATGAGACCATTCCCCACCAGGTTGATTATTTTATTTTATGGCTTTTATTTAACCATGGTTGCTAATCAGCTTTTTCCCAGGCAGCCTCCACATTGCTTTTTAATAATGGTGACACCTAAGCAAAGCATATGACAGGGATTGATTTCATTGTGTTGCCTAGAAAACGCAGCATGGACTCAAAAGGTGCTGCAATTGCATAGCCCTTGAGGAATCAGGTGACTCTGGGGTTTTTCCTCCTGAAGAATGAAGAATGGAAGTACTGGGGCTGGGGGTGTAACTTGGTCTATTTTTAGATTGCTGTGATTGCTTGCTATGCATCTTTGCTTGCAGCATGAAATCTGGTGTCTGGAAGCAAACTTCCCTTCACAGTACATGTTGGGTTTTTATTGTGTAGGGTCTTTATTGAAGCAGACTTTTACTTTATAAAAACACTATGATAGTCTTATGCTCCATCTGGATAACTACATACAGGGATAAAATAAATGATGAATGAATGATGGAATGAATACATGACTCTGTGATCAAGGATGAATGCATAGAAAGAATACAATGCTTTATAAATGTGGGGTTTAAAAAGAAAATCTCCTGGGTATAATTGCTTTCTTCTTTTCTATTAAGGACTGATAAATAAACAACATCAAACTACTTCAGTTAAACAAGTGAACTCTCCATGCCTTTTCAGATGAAGGTAATTTTTGCAAAAGGAGGGAGATGTTTTAGATTGTGTTAGGCCCAGACACTTCCTCTGTTTAATTATGATGCAGTATAGATTTATCCTGGGGGCAAAGAATTGAGCTAAAGCTATCTCAACATGCACCAACATTTCAGCAGTTCCGGCCTTCCCATTATTGGTATATGCCTGTTTTGGCCCCTTCTCTCTTTATAACTAAATATGCATTAGAAATAGTCCTTTGGTAAAGTATAAAATCCAAGGAAGGTGTAACATTGAGCCATTTGGAACTAATTTATTCTTTCAGCAAATATTTATTGGGTATTTTAATATGTGCTAGACACTCTGAGCACAGGGAAGCAAAAAAATGGATAAATGATTAGTTCAGGGTTAGTGGGATTGTTAGCGCTATTTGTGCTTCCTTTAGCATGCTGTCTCCTTTTAAAAAATAACGCAAGTGTGCCAAGATCGCGCCACTGCACTTCAGCCTGGGCGACAGAGCGAGACTCTGTCTCAAAAAAAATAATAATGCATTAAATTTTTTAAAAAATATCTGTCAGATAGAGATTTTATACTCAAGGCGTACAATATGATGATTTGGTATATGTATACACTGTGCAATGATTACCATAGTAAAATTAATGAGCACATCCTTCTCCGCTCATGCTGTATATTAGATCCCCTTAACTTGTTCATCTTATAACTTAAAGTTTGTACCCTCTGACCAACACATCCCCATTTTCCCCACCTCTACCTCCTGGTAACCACAATTCTACTGTCTGGTTCTATGGGCTCAACTCTTTTAGATACCACTTAAGTAAAATCATATAGCATTTTTATTTCTACATCTGGCTTATTTCACTTAGCATAATGTCTTCCAGGTTCATCCATGTTACTGCATGCTATCATGTCTTTGCAAATGGCAGAATTTTCTTCTTAATTGTGTCTGAATACTATACCACACTTTATTCATTCATCCACTGATGGACACTTAGGTTGTTTCAATATCTTGGCTGTAGTGAAGAATGCTGCAGTGAACATGGGCGTATAGATATCTCTTCAAGATATGAATTTCATTTTCTTTGGATATATACTGGAAGTATAGAAGTGGGATTGCTGGGTTATGTGGTAGTTCTATTCTTAATTTTTTGAGGAACCTCTATACTGTTTTTCATAATGGCTGCACCAACTTACATGCTTACCAACAATATACAAGAGTTTCCTTTTCTCCACACCCTTGCCGACATTTATCCCTTGTCTTCTTGATAATAGCCACTTAACAGGTGTGAAGTAATTGTTGTTTAGATTTTCATTTCTCTGATGGTTAGTAATGTTGAGCACCATTTTTTATACCTGCTGGTCATTTGTATATCTTCTTTGGAAAAATGCCTATTCAGGTCCTTTGCCATTTGAACATTTTTTTTTGTTTCATTTTTTTTGCTATTGAGTTGTATGAGTTCTTTATATATTTTTATATTAACCCCTTATCAGATATATGGTTTGCAACTATTTTCTATCATTTTGTAGGTTGCTTTTTCATTCTGTTGATTGATCCTTGAGAACTCTCACTTCTCACCATCACTGCCTTAAACGTTTTTCAGAGTATTCTTTCCAACATCCTATAGGGCTCATCATGAGAAGAGTTCTGGTAAATGCAGTTTTCTCTATTGTATTACATTTTCCTTGGTGTTTTAGTGTTCCTTCTAGACTGGCATGTTGGGAGGTGGTGCCCAGGAAGTCTTTGTCTCTTGTTGGCCTTCTTTTCTTTCCTCAGCCTCTTCTTATTGCTCTTTTTACTCTGCCCTTTCACTGGGATTGCTCTTGTCTTGATTTCTACCAGTTCCCATGCTGTCAAATCTTATTGCCACTTTTTGGCCTCATCTCACTTGATCCATGGTACTGCATGCTATACAGTTAACTATTTATTTATTTATTTATTATACATTAAGTTCTGGGATACATGTGCAGAACGTGCAGGTTTGTTACATGGGTATACATGTGCCATCGTGGTTTGCTGCACCCATCAATCAATCATCTAGGCTTTAAGCCCCGCATGTATTAGCTCTCTGTCCTATGCTCTCCTTCCCCTTGTCCCCCACCCCCCGACAGGGCCCGGTGTGTGATGTTCCCCTCCCTGTGTCCATGTGTTCTCACTGTTCAACTCCCACTTATGAGTAAGAATATGTGGTGTTTGGTTTTCTGTTCCTGTGTTAGTTTGCTGAGGATGGTGGCTTCCAGTTTCATCCATGTCCCTGTAAAGGACATGAACTCATTCTTTTTTATGGCTGCATAATATTCCATGGTGACCAGTGTGATCATCACATTCTTCTATATATTTTTTTTATGCCTCATTGGCTATTTCTTCTCCATCTCCTTTACTGGCTGTTCATCTTCTAGTTGACATCTCCATTTTAGAGGATCTTAGGGCTTCGTCCTGGGCCTCTTCTCTATCCAAATTTTAAGTGATTTAATCTGTCCCAGGTCTTTGTCTTTTGTCTCAATTCAAGACACTAGAATGAGGATATATGTGGCTTTCTTGAATGAATTCTTTTTGGGGTTTTCTAAACTTCCTGAATCTGTACATTTTTGTCTTTCACCAAATTTGGGAAGTTTGGGGCATCTTTTTTTATTATTTTCCTCTGGCCAATTTTTAAATCTTCTTCTGGGACTCCAACTACCTTATGATAGACCTTTTGAAATTTTCCACAGATCTCTGAGGATCCTTAAGTTTTTTTCAACTTTTTTCCCCTCTGTTCTTCCCATTAGATGATTTCTATGATATCTATTTTCAAATTCACCAAATCTTTCCATAGTCATATTCTTTTTGTGGTTAAGTCCATCAGGGAATTTTAAATTTCAGGTATAGTATTCTTCAATTCTAAAATTCCTATTATGTTTCTTTTTATATTTATAAGATACAAATATATTTTATATTTACCAGCTGAAATTTCCTGTCTTTTCATTCATTATGAGCGTGTTTTCCTTTATTTCCATAAGCACAGTTGTAATAGCTGCTTTCAAGTTTTTATCTGGTAATTATGATATTTGGGTTAAGATTGACTTGTTGAGGATGGATCACATTATCCTGGTTTTTCATATATATCCTGGACGTTATGAACAAGATATTGCAGAGATTCTAGATTTTGTTATGTTACCCCAAAGAGTATTGATGTTTTTTTATTTAGCTGGCAATTAACTTGATTTATAGTCTAAATATAAGCTGTCATGCATGTGGTGGGTGGTCGCTCAGATTTCATTTTAGTACTTTAAGACAGAGCTGCGAGTGAAGGGGTCATCCAGACGTTTGGACTAAATTTATACACTGGTTCAGGGTCCTTCCTCACTCCCTGGTAACACTGGATGCCCCAGGATTTTCCCCTGGTTCCTTCAGCCACAAAAATGGCGGCTTTCTATTTGTGTCTTCACTGTTTTCTCCCCTACAACTATGATACCCTCAGAATGAAGCTCCAAAAGAGGGATAATTTACTCTGTACTGGTGACTTGCTCCAGTTTCAACTTCCTCCAAAATCTTCCTGCCTTTATCTAGTCTCCAGAGCCTTCAGGTAGTTGCTTTTTAAATTCTTTCCAGAGTTTATAGCTGTTGTTTGCTAAGGATCACTTTTTGCTAAGGATCATCTTTTTGCTAAGATCATGCTCTTCTGTATGTCAGAAGCAGACATAGCTCATGTCTTTAAATGCTGTATATATGTCCATGACTGCCAAATTTATATCTTCACTTTGCCCATCCCACCTGCACCCTCAACCCTAGCTTTTCAGTTCTGGACTCAAATATTCAACTTTTTATTTAATACTTCTAATGCATGCCTAATAGAAATCTCAAATTTGAGATATTCAAACCAGAACTTATAATTTTTTTCCTAAATCTTATCTCTCTTAATATTCTCTATCTTAGTAAATGGCAGCACTCTTCACTTCACTTTTCAAATAAAAAATAAAAATCTAGGAGTTATTCTTGATTTGTTTTATCACAAATCCCACATCTAGTCTAATACCAAGTTCTCACTAGCCATACTTCTAAAATATATCTTCAGTTTGCTCTTTTCTCCACTCTAGTCCAAGCCATCCCCATTTTCTTTTTTTTTTCTTTTTTTTTCTTATTATGCTTTAGGTTTTAGGGTACATGTGCACAATGTGCAGGTTTGTTACATATGTATCCATGTGCCATGTTGTTTTGCTGCACCCCTGAACTCGTCATTTAGCATTAGGTATGTCTCCTAATGCTGTCCCTCCCCCCTCCCCCTACCCCACAACAGTCCCCAGAGTGTGATGTTCCCCTTCCTGTGTCCATGAGTTCTCATTGTTCAGTTCCCACCTATGAGCGAGAACATGCGGTGTTTGGTTTGAAGGAAATAGAGACACAAAAAACCCTTCAAAAAATTAATGAATCCAGGAGCTGGTTTTTTGAAAAGATCAACAAAATTGATAGACCGCTAGCAAGACTAATAAAGAGGAAAAGAGAGAAGAATCAAATAGATGCAATAAAAAATTATAAAGGGGATATCACCACCGATCCCACAGAAATACAATCTACCATCAGAGAATACTACAAACACCTCTATGCAAATAAACTAGAAAATCTAGAAGAAATGGATAAATTCCTTGACAAATACACCCTCCCAAGACTAAACCAGGAAGAAGTTGAATCTCTGAATAGACCAATAACAGCTTCTGAAATTGTGGCAATAATCAATAGGTTACTAACCAAAAAGAGTCCAGGACCTGATGGATTCACAGCCGAATTCTACCAGAGGTACAAGGAGGAACTGGTACCATTCCTTCTGAAACTATTCCAATCGATAGAAAAAGAGGGAATCCTCCCTAACACATTTTATGAGGCCAGCGTCGTCCTGATACCAAAGCCTGGCAGAGACATAACCAAAAAAGAGAATTTCAGACCAATATCCTTGATGAACATTGATGCAAAAATCCTCAATAAAATACTGGCAAACCGAATCCAGCAGCACATCAAAAAGCTTATCCACCATGATCAAGTGGGCTTCATCCCTGGGATGCAAGGCTGGTTCAACATATGCAAATCAATAAATGTAATCCAGCATATAAACAGAACCAAAGACAAAAACCACATGGTTATCTCAATAGATGCAGAAAAGGCCTTTGACAAAATTCAACAACCCTTCATGCTAAAAACTCTCAGTAAATTAGGTATTGATGGGACATATCTTAAAATAATAAGAGCTATCTATGACAAGCCCACAGCCAATATCATACTGAATGGGCAAAAACTGGAAGCATTCCCTTTGAAAACTGGCACAAGAGAGGGATGCCCTCTCTCACCACTCCTATTCAACATAGTGCTGGAAGTTCTGGCCAGGGCAATCAGGCAGGAGAAGGAAATAAAGGGTATTCAATTAGGAAAAGAGGAAGTCAAATTGTCCCTGTTTGCAGATGACATGATTGTATATCTAGAAAACCCCACTGTCTCAGCCCATTTTCATCTGATTACTAAAATATCCTTCTAACTGAACTGGACTCCTTGATTCTATTCTTGCCCCCAACAATTTTCTGGGTAGCAACTTAACTGATATTTTATTTTATTTATTGTCATTGTTGTTATTTTTGAGACAAGGTCTTGCTCTGTCACTCAGCCTGGAATGACGTGGTCTGATCCTGGCTTACTGCAGCCTTGACCTCCTGGGCTCAAGCCATCCTCCTATCTCAACCTCCTGAGTAGCTGGGACTATAGGCATGTGCCACCACACCCGGCTAATTTTCTTTTTCTATTTTTTTGTAGATATGGTGTTTTGCTATGTTGCCCAGGATGATCTTGAACTCCTTAGCTCAAGAAATCCACCTTGGCCTCCCAAAGTGTTGGGATTACAGGTGTGAGCCACTGCGCCCTGCTTAACTGATACTATAAAAGTCAAATATGTATCATGCCACTGTATTGCCTAAAACCTTCCAATGGCTTCCCATTTTGCTTAGAAAAGGGTCTTTTCTCCTCACCTTGACCTAGGAGGTTCTCCATGGCTGGCTTCTGCCTGTCTGTTTCCTCCCACCTGGATCCCGTTTGCTGCTTGCTCACTGGCCTCCAGCTCTGCTGCTTTCTTTCTGTGCCTTGGCTCTACCAAGCTTCCTTCTGCTCAAAGCCTTACATTTAATCTTTCCTCTGCTTGAAGCACCCTTTACTTAAGTCATCATATGCTGGCTCCTTCTTGTCATCAGCCGTTACCTCAATATTATCTTCTTAGAGATCCCTTTCTTAACCATTCAAACAAGCCAGGTTTCCCAGTCATTGTCTGTTAAATCATTTCCTTCTTTTTGCCATCGCACATTACTACTACTACTACTAGTGCTACTACTACTACTACTATTACCACTACTACTTCTACTATTGTTTTCTAACTTCTTTGTGTCTCCCAACTGTAAACTCCATGAAGTTGGAGTCTCTGTTGTCACATTCACTGTTGTGTCCTCAGTGTTTAAAACAATGCTTGGTTGTGGTAAATGAAGAGGTGTTAAATGAATGAAGAAATGAATGTGAAATCATTTGGAAGGCAATGTCTCTAGTCTAGAGGTGAGAAAAGGAGAAGCTGAACTAGGACAATGGCAATCAAGAGGAGGGAAGATAGACCCAGTGGGTTATCTTATCATGAATCATATTGTCAGATCAGTTTGAAATTCAATGTAAGTAAATTATCCTAAGGCAAAGTTTGAATTAGGCCCAATAGGACTCATTGACTCTAATGAGATGGTTTCATCAGGGCTTCTAAGGGTCACTGATTCGTTAATGGAGACTCAAGGAAGCTCTGATACTTCCTTCTAAGTATTTAAATATTTAAAATTTTAAATTCATCCATCCACCCCATCAACCAACCAAACAACAAATAAATCATTACTGAGAATCTACCATGAACTAGGTTCTGGGCCAGATCCTGGAGATACAGAAGTGATTAAATACAGACCTTGTGTTTCCAGACTAGTAGAATCAGATATTCAAAAATGTCTATCTGGCAAAAATGTCTGTCTAGCATTCAGTGCTATCTTGCATGATAAATGCTCTAATGGGTGTGTGTGACAGGGGCTCTCACTCCAAGAGTGAGTGTAATTGCTTCAAGAAAAATTTTGAAAGGAGATGCTTGAATTTAAAACTCCTGAGACACTAAGAGAAAGGCATGTGTACAGGTATATGTAGAGAAACCATGAAGAGATCCATAACCTGTGGGAAAGTTCCAGCACTCTATGGTGGAATGTGTCAGTCTTGATTCACATAGATTTATCCTGACCTCCTTAACTTGAAGGGACTTAAAGGGAACATGAAACAGGGTGTAGAGCAAAAAATGCCCAGTAAAAGTTAGCAATAAGTATATACTTATTACCATTATTATTATGATGGGAGTTGGGCAGATCATGAGATGAGGAGGTGCTCTTATACTTTTTGTCATCACTTGCCCAGTTGGAAGGGAGTAAGGGGAGAGAGGTTACTATTTTTTAGGATTGTTGACTCTCTCCTTTTCTTCAACATGATGTGCATGGTGATGATATTTAAGTTCTTCATTATCTCCTGCACCAGAGGTGGCCAAGCAAAGGAAAGGCATGTGGGAGTCTGTTTTCCTGCTGGCTAGATTTTTTGGTGAATACTACAGGGACAAGAAGAGTTTGTAAGATGGACCATAGGGAGTAAAGGAAATGAAGGACTGTGGAGATTATTTTGAGGTTGAGGAACAAGAGAGCTAAAGAGAGGAATTCATTATGCTGAAATTACACATAGAAATAATGACCATACTAGGACAGTAGTACCTGAGTATCCTAGCTCTTAGGAGAGTGAGGCACTTTTTCCAGAATACCACAGGAAAAGGAGGGAGAGAGAAAGCAGGGAGGAGAGAGGAAGGAGAGAAAGGGAAGAGAGGAGAAAGTCCCTAATGAACATTCATGTCTTGACCTAATTTGTAGTGTACTTTCCTTGTCTTAATTACCTCCTATGTTTTGTAATGAAGAAAGGTTAGTTTCCATTTATTCCAGAAAAAAATCTGTGGCATTTTTCCATCCAAAGGTAGATATAGATAGCTTCTGCAGTGAGAGAGAAAGATAGTTGTTTTGAATGTGAAAGGGATAACTTTTCTGTTGGTCCTGCCTTTTCTGTTTGCATATTTAGGCACTATTTTCTGAAAATAAAAACAAACAACAGCCAAAAAGAGAAATCTATATTTTAAAACAAAAAATAATCAAAGTAAGGAGTTAGCTTGGTTTTTGGGCTTGTATATTAAAAATATGTATCCACTCTTATTGTGGGAGGTACATTGTTTCCAGGTAACAGTGAAGAAAAACTTGGAAGCTTAAAATCATAATTTTATAATTCTCTAACTTTGTAAAGTACCATGTAAAAGAACGTTAGGACTAATTATATTGGAACAATGTGTGCTCTATTTTAATACTAAACTGAGATAACAGAGTCATTGGAAAAATTATTTCTGTCTTAACTCAGTAGAAGAAAAAAACATAAATCCATTAAAACAATTTGGAGTCTTTGAATGAAAGCAATAAAGAAGTTATACTATTACAAGACTATTTATGTGTTTTTTCAAGCTAATGTAGAGTGACTTGAAAGTACTTGCAAAAAGTTTTGAATCTGAGCAAAGCTAGTATTAACCTCAAGGTAACTGAAAAAAACAAGAGTGAGTTTGTTGGCATAAACTTTTCTTCTTTTGATAAACCACTACTGATGTTAACACCATGATAAAGAGAAACTTGAGGGTTATTTATTATATTTTAACAAATTTGAAATTATGTATTTTTATTACAAAAATGTTACATTTACATTAATATGCTGAATTTGATTGGCAAATAAGTATATATTAATATATTGAAATGAGCATAAATTAATCAAAAATAAAATTTAAAAAATGTAATTCCAATACCCAGATATAATCATTGCAATATTTTTTATATCTTTTTACTATTTGTGTATGTTTTCTCAAAAACAAATAAAAGTGGGATTACTCTGCCTGATAATCTTCTCTTTGCATGAGTGCCATATTTTCCTGTGTTAGTAAATGTGCATCTTCAGTATGGTGGTCTCTACCTTTTTTTTTTTTGTTCTAGGACAACCAACAGATTAAACACAGTCTTGACAGTGATATTTTATGTCAATCCTGTTTTTTCAAGGTATAAGAGGTTGGGACAGAGGAGGAAAAATGGTCTATTTTTGTAGAAAATAATTCACATGACTAATTGTCAACATCACTTATAATGACTGCACAAATTATATTGTTTTATAAACATATTCCCAATTGTTGGCTGTTTAGGTTGTTTCTCATTTTCTTTTTTCTTTTTTAAGATTTTTCTTTATATATATATATTTATTTATTATACTTTAAGTTCTAGGGTACATGTGTACCATAATATGTAATATCGTGATACATATTGTTTTATGGCAAGCTTCCCCCTGCAACACATATGATTACTTCCTTACAATAAATTCCTAGATGGATAATTACTTTATCAAAGAGCTCTTCTTGCACTAGTAGTACATTGATGTTAGGCCACTGATAAATTGTGTTCCAGAGCTGTGATACCCGTTTACACTATTACTAGTAGTTTATGAGATAGTCCATGTTCCACCATTTAGGCTGAGATCATTAAAAGAAAATCCATGCTAACTTGACGGTAGAGAAATGTTTATGATTTTATTTACATTTTATAACTGAATAATGAAGTTAAACATTTTTATAGTCTTACAGACAATTTGAATTTCTTCTTTTATATGTGTTTCTTAACAATATATGTTTGTCTTATTGAAGTGTAAGAATTATAACACTATCCTACTTATATGTTATACATGTTGCAATTTCCCCATTGTATGTTTTTTTACTTTTAATTTTATGTTGTGTGTTGACATATAGGATTCTTCGAAAATCAAACTTCTCAATTATTTATGTTTCATGTTTGGAACATATTTTCCACTGCATATAATATAAATATTTCTTTAACTATTTACTTTATAGTAAATAGTTAAAGCATTCATTTGGCTCTATGCTTTTCATTTATATCTTTAATACCCTGGTGTTTATTTTGGTGTCTTACATACAATAGGCACTAAATTAATTTTTTTACTGAATTGTTATGTAACTAATATAATACCAATTCTTAAGATTCTATCTCTAGTAATGTTAAATGCTACACTTTCTTACATTAAATTCTAAAGTTTACTTCTATTCTTCCTTTCTTCAATTCTAATCCATGTATGTGTCTGATTTGTCCTACATTAGTATAACATTATTGTATTTACTATAGCTTCATAATGTACATATTATCATCAGATTGGGTTTCTTTTCATTGCTGTTCTTTTCTTTTTCCCAGAAACAACATAATCAATGTATACATTTATTCTTCAAGGTAAAATTTAGAGTATCTTTGACATACTTCTAAAAAGTCCCATTGAAATTATATTAACTTTATAGTTAAATAGGGGATAATTTACATCTTTACAATATTGAGTGTCACAGTCCAGGAACTGATGTGTTCTTCTTATACTAGTCCTTATTAATTTTTGATATGATTTTTGTTATGCTTATTTCTAGGCATTTTTTATTGTTGCTATTAGAAGACTGTCTCCCCCTATTATATTGTCTTGCTTATTGTTGATATATGAGAAAGTAATTTTTAAAATAATAAATTTGCTACTTACTTTTCCTGACTTCTTCTTTGGTACTATTTTTAGTTTTGCTGGTAGAAAATTGTAGCATTTGAAGATTAACCCAGGAAAGTTTTTTTTCTATTATGTCTTTGGTTGTAACTCTTGTTTCATTGGTTCTGTCTTTTCTTCAGGAGTTCCTATTATAATAAAGTACTCTTTCGGTTATTTTCTCTGTATTCTAAAGAGTATTTAAATTCGTCTTCTACATTATTGCCTGTATTAGTCAGGGTTCTCCAGAGATACAGAACCAATAGGACATATATGTATGCAAATATAGAAAGATATTTATTATAAGAAATTAGCTCATGGAACTATGGAGGCTGAGAAGTCCCAAGACCTGCAGTTGGGAATCTGGTGACCAGAGAGAGCAGATGGTATTATTCTCTTCTGAAGGCTGGCAGGCTAAAGACCCAGAAAGAGCTGATGTTTCAGTTGAGTGCAAAGGTAGAAAAGTATTCATGTCCCAACTCAAGCCAGTCAGGCAGGACCGACAGCTTTTTTTGTTCTATGCAGGCCCTCAGCTGATTGGATGAGGCCCTTTCACACTGGGGAGGGTAACCTGCTTTCAGTCTACCAATTCTAATGTTAATCTTCTCCAGAAACACTCTCACACATATAATCAGAGTAATGCTTGGCTAAATGTTTGGGCATCTTGTGGCCCAGTCAAGTTGACACACAAAATTAACTGTCACATTGTCTCAATTATCTTCAAGCTTCATTCTATGCTTTACTTCTAATTTGATTTTAATTCAGCCATTGTACTTTTTATTTTCTTGTAAGTCTTCCTTATCTAATCTAGTACTTCTCTTTTTTTGTGTAGTAAAATTTTAGTTTAGTTTATCCCTATTATTTCACTCTTCTATTTCATAGAGACTATGCCTTTTTGTACTGTGATATTGGGGATGACAAATAGTTATCTAAAATTGTTTTCTGCTTCCATCATTAGATTATTGTCACAGATATTCGCCTTTTCTGAGTTATGCAAATTGAGCTTTCCAAACTCTGTAATACATCAGTTTTTCATAGATCCTGTGTTATTTACTTTTTCCTTAGTTATCTATCCAGACTCCCTGTTGGTCAGTGAACAAAATTAGCAGGTTACCTTTCATTGTGCTCTTTATATACTTATGAGTGACAGCTATAGTGTCATATAGTGGTTAAATGCCTGGAGTCTGCAGCCAGACTGCTTGAGTTCAGAACCTGGCTCTGCCACTCTTCCTTGAGTAAGTTACCTTATTTTTCTTGGTCTCAGTTTCCCATTTATATAAAGGAGATAATCACAGTGCATATTTCATAGGGTTGCATTGATATATCTATCTATCTATCTATCTATCTATCTATCTATCTATCTATCTATCTATCTATCTATCTATCTAGAATAGTGGATTGGGTTTCTGTGATTCACAGGTTCTTTCAGAACTTTCTTTTATGCAGGAATAATGGTTTTCCAATGACCAGAAGGGTTCTAGGAAAACAAAAACAATAATGATTAACCATGATTCCTGTTTCATTCCTCAAGTTATCAAAAGTAAACTTCTTCATGAGTCAAATTTCTCAATCATATTGGGACAGGTGTGTGTCTGTCCCAATAGTTCCAATTCTGTGTCTATTAAGGTTACCTATAATGTGTAGGTCCAGTGTCTTGAGGCATGTGACCAGCAGGGGCACCCAGAAACTGTTGGAGAACAGCTTGCTTCTTAATTATTTTATCTCATTATGTTTTTTCTTTTTTAAAAATTTTACTTTAAGTTCCGGGACACATATGCAGAATGTGCAGGTTTGTTACATAGGTATCCATGTGACACAGTGGTTTGCTGCATCTGTTGACCCATCCTCTAAGTTCCCTCCCCTTGCGCCCCAACCCCCAACAGGCCCTGATGTGTGTTATTCCCTTCCATGTATCCATGTGTTCTCATTGTTCAACTCCTACTTATGAGTGAGAACATGTGGTGTTTGGTTTTCTGTTCCTGTGTTAGTTTGCTGAAGATGATGGCTTCCAGTTTCATCCATGTCCCTGCAAAGGACATGATCTCATTCATTTTTACAGCTGCATAGTATTCTATGATATATATATATATGCCACATTTGCTTTATCCAGTCTATCATTGATAGGCATTTGGGTTGGTTCCATGTCTTTGCTATTGTAAATAGTGCTGCAATAAACATACATATGCATATGTCTTTATAGTAGAACGATTTATATTCTTTTGGGTATGTACCCAATAATGGGATTGCTGGGTCAAATGGTATTTCTGGTTCTAGATACTTGAGGAATCGCTATACTGTCTTCCATAATTGTTGAACTAATTTACATTCCCACCAACAGTGTAAAGGTGTTCCTATTTCTCCACAGCCTCACCAGCATCTATTTTTTTCTTGACTTTTTAATAATTGCCATTGTGACTGGCTTGAGATGGTATCTCATTATGGTTTCGATTTGCATTTCTCTAATGATCAGTAATGTAGAGCTTTTTATCGTATTTTTTTTGGCCACGTAAATGTCTTCTTTTGAGAAGTGTCTGTTCATATAATTTGCCCACTTTTTGATGGGGTTGTTTTTTTCTTGTAAATTTATTTAATTTCCTTGTAAATTCTGGTTATTAGATCTTTGTCAGATGGGTAGATTGCAAAAATTTTCTCCCATTCTGTAGGTTGCCTGTTCACTCTGATGATAGTTCTTTTGCTGTAAAGGAGCTCTTTAGTTTAATTAGATTCCATTTGTCAATTTTAGCTTTTGTTGCAATTGCTTTTGGCATTTTCATCATGAAATCTTTGCCCATGCCTGTGTCCTGAATGGTATTGCCTAGGTTTTCTTCTAGGGTTTTTATGGTTTAGGGCTTTACACTTAAGTCTTTAGTCCATCTTGAGTTAATTTTTGTATAAGGTGTAAGGAAGGGGTCCAGTTTCAGTTTTTGGCATATGGCTAGCCAGTTTTCCTAGCATCACTTATTGGATAGGAGATCCTTTCCACATTGCTTGTTTTTGTCAGGTTTGTCAAAGATCAGATGGTTGTAGATGTGTGGTGTATTTCCAAGGTCTCTGTTCTGTTCCATTGGTCTATATGTGTGTTTTGGTACCAGTGCCACGCTGTTTTGGTTACTGTAGCCTTGTAGTGTAGTTTGAAGTCAGGTAGCATGATGCATCTAGCCTTTTTTCTTTTTCCTTAGGATTGTCTTGGCTATATGGGGTCTTCTTTGATTCCATATGCAATTTAAAGTTTTTTTTTCTAATTCTGTGAAGAATGTCAGCGGTAGTTCGATGGGAATAACATTGAATCTATAAATTATTTTGGGCAGTATGGCCATTTTCATGCTATTGATTCTTCCTTCCCATGAGGATGGAATGTTTTTCCATTTGTTTGTGTCCTCTCACTTCCTTGAGCAGTGGTTTGTAGTTCTCCTTGAAGAAGTCCTCCGTGTCCCTTGTTACCTGTATTCCTAGGTATTTTATTCCTTTGTAGCAATTATGAATAGGAGTTCATTCATGATTTGGCTCTCTGCTTGTCAATTGTTTGTGTAAAGGAATGCTTGTGATTTTTGCACATTGATTTTGTATCCTGAGACTTTGCTGAAGTTGCTTATCAGCTTAAGGAGTTTTTGGGCTGCGATGATGGGGTTTTCTAAATATAGAATCATGTGATCGCAAACAGACACAATCTGACTTCCTGTCTTCCTATTTGAATACACTTTATTCCATTCTCTTGCCTGATTGCCCTGTCCAGAACTTCCAATACTGTGTTGAATAGGTGTGGTAAGAGAGGGCATCCTTGTCTTGTACCAGTTTTCAAAAGGAATGCTTACAGCTTTTGCCCATTCAATATGATATTGGCTGTGGGTTTGTAATAAATAGCTTTTATTATTTTGAGATATGTTGAATCAATGCCTAGTTTATTGAGAGTTTTTAACATGTAGGGATGTTGAATTTTATCGAAGGTCCTTTCTGCATCTATTGAGATAATCATGTGATTTTTTTCTTTGGTTCTGCTTATGTGATGGATTAAGTTTATTGATTTGCATATGTTTAACCAGCCTTGCATCCCAGGGATGAAGCCAACTTGATCATAGTGGATAAGTTTTTTGATGTGCCAGTGGTTTGCCAGTATTTTATTGAGGATTTTCACATTGATGTTCATCAGGGATATTGGTCTGAAGTTTTTTTGTTTGTTTGTTGTGTCTCTGCCAGGTTTTGGTATCAGTATGATGCTGGCTTTATAAAATGAGTTAGAAATGAGTCGCTTCTTTTTAATTGTTTGGAATAGTTTCAGAAGGAATGGTACCAGCTCCTCTTTGTACCTCTGCTAGAATTTGGCTGTGAATGCATGTGGTCCTAGGCTTTTTTGGTTGGTGGGCTACTAATTACTGCCTCAATTTCAGAACTTGTTATTGGTCTATTCAGGAATTTGATTTCTTCCTGGTTTAGTCTTGGGAGGGTGTATGTGTCCAGGAATTTATCTATTTCTTCTAGATTTTCTAGTTTGTGTCGAGGTATTTATAGTATTCTCTGATGGTAGTTTGTATTTCTGTGGGTCAGTGGTAATATCCCCTTTATCATTTTTTATTGTGTCTATTTTATTCTTGTCTCTTTTCTTCTTTGTCTAGCTAGCAGTCTATCTATTTTGTTAATTTTTTTAAAAAACCAGCTCCTGGATTCATGGATTTTTTTGGAGGGTTTTTCATGTCTCTGTCTCCTTCAATTCTGCTCTGATTGTGGTTATTTCTTGTCTTCTGCTAGCTTTTGGATTAGTTTGCTCTCACTTCTCTAGCTGTTTTAATTGTGATTTTAGGGTGTCAATTTGAGATCTTTGTAGCTTTCTGATGTGGGCATTTAGTGCTATAAATTTCCCTCTTAACACGGCTTTAGCTGTGTCCCAGAGATTCTGGTATGTTGTGTATTTGTTCTCATTGGTTTCAAAGAACTTCTTGATTTCTGCCTTAATTTCATTATTTACCCAGGAGTCATTCAGGAGCAGGCTATTCAATTTCCATGTAATTGTGTGGTTTTGAGTGAGTTTCTTAATCCTGAGTTTTAATTTGATTGCATTGTGGTCTAAGAGACTGTTTGTTATGATTTTAGTTCTTTTGCATTTGCTGAGGAGTGTGTTATTTCCAATAATGTGGTTGATTTTAGAATAAGTCCCATGTGGCACTGAGAAAAATGTATATTCTGTTGATTTGGGGTGGGTTCTGTAGATGTCAATTAGGTCCACTTGATCCAGAGCTGACTTCAAGTCTTGAATATCCTTGTTAATTTTCTGTCTCGTTGATCTAATATTGAAAGTGGGGTGTTGAAGTCTCCCATTATTATTGTTTGGGAGTCTAAGTCTCTTTGTAGGTCTCTAAGAACTTATTTTATGAATCTGGGTGCTCCTATATTGGATGCATATATATTTAGGATAGGTAGCTCTTCTCGTTGAATTGATCCCTTTACCATTATGTAATGCCCTTCTTTCTCTTTTTTTATCGTTGTTGGTTTAAAGTCTATCTTGTCAGAGACTAGGATTGCAACCCTTGCTTTTTTTTTGCTTTCCATTTGCCTGGTAAATTTTCCTCCTTCCCCTTATTTTGAACCTATGTGTGTCTTTGCACATGAAATGGGTATAGCACACCAGTGGGTCTTGACTCTAGCCAATTTGCCAGTCTGTGTCTTTTAATTGGGGGCATTTAGCCTATTTATATTTAAGGTTAGTATTATTATGTGTGAATTTGATCCTGTTATCATGATGCTATCTGGTTATTTTGCACACTAGTTGATGCAGTTTCTTCATAGTGTCATTGGTCTTTATATTTTGGTGTGTTTTTACAGTGGCTGGTACTGGCTTTTCCTTGCCATATCTAGTGCTTCCTTCAGGAGCTCTTGCAAGGCAGGCCTGGTGGTGACGAAATCCCTCAGCATTTGCTTGTCTGGAATCACTTCACTTACGAAGCTTAGTTTGGCTGGATATGAAATTCTGGGTTGAAATTTCTTCTTTTAAGAATGTTGAATATTGGCCCCCAATTTTTTCTGGCTTGCTTGTAGGGTTTCTGCTAAAAGGTCTGTTGTTAGTCTGTTAGGCTTCCCTATGTAGATGACCTGGCCTTTCTCTCTGGCTGCCCTTAACATTTTTTCCTTCGTTTCAACCTTGGGGAATCTGATGATTATGTGTCTTGGGGTTGATCTTCTCGTGGAGTATCTTGGTGGTGTCTCTGTATTTCCTGAATGTGCATGTTGGTCTGTTTTGCTAGGTTAGGGAAGTTCTCCTGGATAATATCCTGAAGTGTGTTTTTCCAACTTGTTTCCATTCTCCTCATCTCCTTCAGGTATTCCAATCAATCGTAAGTTTGGTCTTTTTACGTAGTCCCATATTTCTTGGAGGCTTTGTTCATTCCTTTTCATTCTTTTTTCTGTATCCTTGTCTGCATGCCTTATTTCGGCAAGGTTTTCTTCAAACTCTGATATCCTTTCTTCTGCTTGATTGATTCAGCTATTGATACTTGTGTATGCTTCTTGAAGTTCTTGTGTTGTGTTTTTCAGCCCCATCAAGTCACTTATGTTCCTGTCTAAACTGGTTATTCTAGTTAGCAGCTTCTCTAATCTTTTATCAAGATTCTTAGCTTCTTTGCACTGGATGAGAACATGCTCCTTTAGCTCAGTGGAGTTTTTTGTTACCCATCTTCTGAAGCCTACCTCTGTCAATTCGTCCATCTCATCTCCAGTTCAGCTCTGCACCCTTGCTGGAGAGGCAATGCGATCATTTGGAGGAGAGAAGAGGCACCTAGCCTTTTGGGTTTTCAGCATTTTTTTCATTGATTCTTTCTCATCTTCATGAGTTTGTTTAGTTTCAATATTTGAGGCTGCTGAACCTTGGATGGGGTTTTTGTGGGGACTTTTGTTGTTGTTGATGCTGTTGTTGTTGCTTTCTGTTTGTTTGTTTTTCTTTCAATGGTGAGGTCGCGCTTCTGGAGGGCTGCTGTCTTTACTGGGGATTCACTTCAGCCCTGTTCATCCGGTTCACCTGTGCCTGGAGAGCTCACTCAAGGAGGATGGAGAACAACAAAGACTGGTGCCTGCTCCTTCTTCTGGGATCTCTGACCTTGTGGGGTACCAACCTGATGCCAGTAGGAATGCTCTTGTATAGGGTGTCTGACAACCTCTATACCAGTTGGGTGGCATGGGGAACAGGACCTGCTTGATGAAGCACTTTGACTGTTCCCTGGTGGAGAAGGTGTGCTTTGCTGGGGTGAAGCCCTCTTGTCTGGGCTTCCCAGATTCCTCAGAACTACCAAGAGGAAAGGTGAAGTGTGCTGGTCTGTAGACTGCAGCCACTCTTCCCCCTAGGGGCTCAGGCCCAGGGAGATCAGGGTTCTGTCCCTGAGCCTCTGGCTGGAGTTGCTGGAGTTCCTTCAGGGAGGCCCTGCCCAGTGAGGAAGGATGAGTCAGAGTCAGACCTGAAGAGGTGCTCTGGCCACCGTCTAACACAGCTAGGGTGTTGGGCTGTGGGGGGCACCTCTAGGGACGAAGCTGTCCAGCCTTCCTGGCTCTAGCAGGGGAAAAGCGTGACCTGGAGCTATAGAGATGGATGCTGCCCTTCCCCCACCCAGGGAACTTAGCATGTTAGGCAGTTATGAGTCCCAGTGCTGGCTGTGGCCCCTCCCGCAAGGAGCGCAAATGGCTTTGACAGCAGGCAGCCACAGCTGTGGTGCTGGTTGCCCCTCCCCCAGGGAACTTGGCTGGCTTAAGCAGATTCTAGCTGAGAAGCTGTTGAGAATCTGCATGGCTTCAGGGTTGGGACCCTATGCCCTGGGGGCATGGGTCCCTGAGTGGGATCTTCTGATCTATGGGTTGCATGGCTGGGTAGCAGGCTTACTTACCGCCGGCCTTGGCTGGGGAGTGGGGGCTTCCTTGCCCCGTGTGGCTCTCAGGTGGGCTGCTGCACCACACTGCTCTTCCTTCCTCTCTGTGGATCATGCCAGCAGCCTAGTCATTTCTGATGTGAGAACCTGGATACCTTGCTTGCTGGTGCAGGATTTACATGCTATTATGGTTCTTTTTGATGGGCGCCTCTGATTGCAGCTGTTTCTAGTCGGTCATCTCTCATTATGTTTTGAGTTGCCAACCACCTGAAACTTTCAGTGTTTGGAAAGTTTACCAGCCTTGTAATTTAGTTTCAGGCTGTTATGGAAACTAGGACATTTCCCATGAAGCTGTTGCTTTCCTGAGACCCCTTTGGCAGCTACCAACAGGAGCCTGAAGTGAGGCAAGCCTGGAGTTGTAGTTAAGACCTTGGCATAACCTGGGGCTTTTCAGTGTCATTTTGTAGGTTTTCAGCTGGCAGTTTTGGCTTAGTAGTTAGAGTGTTTGCAGTCTCCCTTCCTTCCAGTTTTCTCAGAATCCCCTTGAGTTTTTTTGTAGACTTGGAATTTGAGCGTAAATAGAGGATGTCCAAGGATATCCATGACTGATGTGAATGGCAGGGATTCAGTGGGAGAGAGAGAGAGAAGGGAAAATAAAAACTAACTTCCAGCTTGCCATTGAAGCTGGTTCCTTTGAGCTTCCCAGCTTCCCTGTCCCCATGCCTTGGACACCCTCCCACACATTATCTGGCTTGATACTGCCCCTACCCCCCATCCTCGAGGAATTCTTCCAGAAGTTTCGGGAAGGAGCACAGTTGGCCATATTACCACAGTATCACAAATGATCTAGAGAAACTGCAAAATGCTTTACAACTTAGAGGTATGCTGTGGTTTGAATGTCCCATCTGAAACTCAGGTTGAAATTTAATTGCTGTCATGATGGTATTAAGAAGTAGGACCTTTGAGAGGTGATTAATTCATGAAGACTCTGCCCTCATGAATGGATTAATGTTATCTTGGGAGTAGGCTGGTTATCACGGAGTGGGCTCCTGATAAAAGGATGAAATTCGGTCCCCATTCCCTCTCTGTCTTGTGCGCTTGTTTGCCCTTCCACCAGATGCCAGCACCATGCTCTGTGGCTTCCCAACCACTAGAACAGTGAACCAAATAAATTTCTGTTCACCATAAATTATGAAGTCTTTGGTAATTCTATTGTAGCAGCAGGAACAAGACTGTAAGATAAGATAAAGGAAGGTCACGTTTTATTTTTATTTTTGAGAATAAAATCAAACTTGGCTCTAAGCCTCACTAGCTACGGTTAGGGGAAGAATTCTAATATTCATTTTTATTGGTGCTTTTTCCTCTCTACTGAATCATGCAAGGACCTTAGCACTTACATATTCTTGAACAGTAAAGAAAGAGCCTGGCCTTAAGTCCACGGTGATCACATTGTGAATATTTCTCTATCTGCTCACAGATGTTCCTCTTGGGACCTGGTCCTTTATGCTGTCAGGTTCTGCTTCTACACTTGTCTGTGGTGATGCTCACAGAATCCTTCTGCACTGACTGCATATTTAACCATGGCGATGCCATGTAACCCTCCACTGTCTCCTTAGCCCTTTTTCCCCAAAGCACTCAATGACTTCCCAGGCTCTGGGAATCCAACCCTTAGGGAAAAGACAAGTCTCTCTTCCTCTTGTTGCATCAGTGTCCAGCTTGTCCTCCTCTTGCTCAATCTCTCCTGTTAAAGCTTCCTTTAGGGTAACAGAAACCAGCCCTCAAGGATGCAGATCCCAGCTGGCTCCCTCTTGAGAGTGGATGGGAAGAAGCCTGAATTCTTTTGGCTGATGAGTTCACAACAACACCCCTTCCCCCAACCTTTGAATTAAAAGTATGAGACCAATTTAATTTATCAATAACTCACTCTATTCCAGAATTTCTTTAGTCATTCAGGAAAGAAAAGTGAGCAGTAGAT
The DNA here is from genome assembly GCF_009828535.3 of Hylobates moloch. Classification (NCBI taxonomy): domain Eukaryota; kingdom Metazoa; phylum Chordata; class Mammalia; order Primates; family Hylobatidae; genus Hylobates; species Hylobates moloch. The sequence goes on from NW_026652276.1 coordinate 136,830,479, forward strand.
TTTGAACACTCTTGACTGCAACCTGCCATAAGAAACACACCTCTAGCCAGAGTGATCAAGAAAATAAGTGAAAGGACAAATTACAAGCATTAGGAATGAAAGACGGGACATTAATGTAGATCCTGATATGTACATGTGTATATGTGCACATGTGTGTGCCCACATTTGTGGTAAACTGAACAACTGTTATAATAAGGGTAAAAGACTTGACAACATAAAGAGGAGAAAGGGTTCTATACTGTAGTTAGAAGACTTAGGTTCCAGTTATGGCTCTGATAATAATTTTGAGCAGGTCTATAAACTGCTAGGGGGCTCAGTTTTATTATCTATAGAAGAGCCTAACAGATCTGCATTCATAGGCCCTGGGGCCCAAAAGGAATCACATATGTGAAATCATCGTATGAACTATAGAGTTCCGGTTACATATGACATAGTTTTCTTATAGGTGTTATTATTATTAGTGGAGTGTGGCCATAGCTTTTCGTCAAATAGTTTTGAAAGCCTATCTAGCCAAACTGCTTGAGATTCTTCATATTTTCCTTTTGACCTTTAAAACAAAACCTCTGCAAAGGTTTGGATAGAAAGAGAAGTTGACCATATCAAAATAGGTAGAAATTTCAAGGATGTTTTCCTACTGGTGGGCTTCTAGATGCCTACCAAATGAAAGTTTTGATTTCTGCCTTTTGCATCTACATACTCTGAGGAGCCAAGAGGTAGAGATTTTTCACTTGTGTAGTTGAGCAATAACTTGTGTATAAAAGTGCTTTCCCCATATGGTTCAGGAAGTCATAGTGAGATGAGGAGTGTTAACACTCTGGATGCTTATTGCCATGAAATGGTCTATAGGGTGCTGTAGATGAACTTGTCCAGAGATGTGACTAAAGCTCTGGGAAGAAATGACCATGTGATTATAAGGGACATAAACTTTATAATTCCATAAATTTGTAGTTCTAAGCAATAGCAAAAGGGGACAAAAATTATCTAATAGGGAATGTGGACTGACAAGGCTTTCAGACCAACCTCCTGTATTCTGGCTTCTCACTCTCTAGCTCACTGCTTCCTCAGCTTCCGGATTTTCAAGGTTACTGCACCTTCTGTGGTTTCCAACAGCTCATCATTCCTCTCCCCAGGTGGTGAATCAGGAGAGGAAAGTACAGGTGGCAGAAAAATTCTGGCACCTTCTCTTTTGCTGTTTTACATATGTATGCACCTATTATGAGCAGGCCCCCTGCCATTTGGGGAGGTCATTAAGGTGTTTACTTGGAATAAATCTGACAAACCCCTGCCTGCTTCTTGGTTATTATGATGTGTCAGCTTTGATCAGAGGCAATAAGGACACTCTTCTCCTATTCCCCCGAGAATAGCAGGTGTATTATCTTATGGGGTTTTCTGAGTACAGTTAGAAGCATCCTTTGGCAATGAAGTAAGTATAGCTCTGTGCTAGAAGGAAGATAAGTGCATCAAGTCTTCTACAAATTGAATAGCATATAAGCATGACATTACAGTTGTAGGTGCAGAAATAAAAGCAGAAATGCATTGACTAAAATGCTATCAAATCATCACATGAAGTTTCAAAGCGCCCTGTAGTTCCATCCCAGGGAAGGGTCATATTTAAGGACAATACCTTAATTGTGCTTATGCCTCTCTAATGTTTTAGGAATCTTAAGGGCTTGGTCTAACAAAATTCTTTTTAAAGTCTCTCATTGTTTCTCTTTGTAGTATCCCAATTTCCTGAGATTTTTCTCATACTTGAGTAGACCTCTCTCACCCATGCCATTTTTTCCCTGCCATCTTGGTCCCTTAGTCATGCACAACTTTGTGTGATGGATTGCTGACAAGTCACATCTTTCCGCTGGGCAAAGTCTCGGGGGTAGAATTCTTGCCTCTGATGACAGTTCTCTTCAGCATCTGTCTGTATAGTTTTCATTCTTTCTTTCCTCAGAGAGCTGGAGACAAGAAGCTAAAAGGGCAAAGAAATTGGGGAATGAAGTCTCCTACATTTATAATTGTATCCCATAATGATTAAACTGTTACACTATTGTCGACCAACTATTTGGCAGATTGTCTAAAGTTTTTGGCATTTTGGCTTATCTTTTCTTTTTTTATTGTACTTTAAGTTCCGGGATACATGTGAAGAATGTGCACGTTCATTATATAGGTATACATGTGCCATGGTGGTTTGCTGAACCTATCAATCAATCATCTAGGTTTTAAGGCCCACAAGCATTAGCAATTTGTCTTGATGCTCTCCCTCCCTCACTCCCCTCACCTCAACAGGCCCTGACGTGTGTTGTTCCCCTCCCTGTGTCCACATGCTCTCATTGTTCAACTCCAACTTATGAGTGAGAACATGTGGTGTTTGGTTTTCTGTTCCTGTGTTAGTTTGCTGAGGATGATGACTTCCAGCTTCATCCACGTCCCTGCAAAGAACATGATCTCATTCTTTTTTTATGGCTGCATAGTATTTTGTGGTGTATATGTACCACATTTTCTTTATCCAGTCTGTCACTGATGATGGGCATTTGGGTTGGTTCCATGTCTTTGCTATCATAAATAGTGCTGCAATAAACATATGTGGGCATGTGTATTTATAATAGAATGATTTATATTCCTTTGGGTATGTACGCAGTAATGGGATTGCTGGGTCAAATGGTATTTGTGGTTCTAGATCCTTGAGGAATCACCACGCTGCCTTCCACAATGGTTGCACTAATTTACATTCCCACCAATAGTGTAAAAGTATTCCTATTTCTCCATAGCCCTGCCAGCATCTATTGTTTCTTGACTTTTTAATAATTATCATTCTGACTGGCATGAGATGGTATCTCATTGTGGTTTTGATATGCCTTTCTCTAATGATCAGTGATGTTGAGCTTTGTTTCATGTTTGTTGGCTGCATAATGTCTTTTTTTGAGAAGTGTCTATTCATATCCTTTGCCCACTTTTTGATGGGGTTGTTTATTTTATTCTTGTAAATTTGTTTAACTTCCTTGTAGATTCTAGATATTAGACCTTTGTCAAGTGGGTAGATTGCAAAAATTTTCTCCCATTCTGTAGGTTGCCTGTTCACTCTGATGACAGTTTCTTTTGCTGTGCAGGAGCTCTTTAGTTCAATTAGATCCCATCAGTCAATTTTAGCTTCTGTTGCAATTGCTTTTGGCATTTTCCTCATGAAATCTTTGCTCATGCCTATGTCCTGAATGGTATTGCCTAGGTTTTCTTCTAGGGTTTTTGTGGCTTTGGGCTTTACATTTAAGTCTTTAGTCCATCTTGAGTTAATTCCAAAGGTGTAAGGAAGGGGTCCAGTTTCAGTTTTCTGCATATGGCTAGGCATTTTTCCCAGCACCACTTATTGTATAGGAGATCCTTTCCCCATTGCTTGTTTTTGTCAGGTTTGTCAAAGATCAAATGGTTGTAGATGTGTGGTGTTATTTCTGAGGCCTCTGTTCTGTTCCATTGGTCTATATGTCTGTTTTTGTAGCAGTACCATATTGTTTTGGTTACGGTAGCCTTGTAGTATAGTTTGAAGTCAGGTAGCATGATGCCTCCTGCTTTGTTCTGTTTGCTTAGGATTGTCTATATGGGGTCTTCTTTGATTCTATATGAAATTTAAGTAGTTTTTTTAATTCTGTGAAGAATGGCAATGGTAGTTTGATGGGAATAGCATTGAATCTATAAATTACTTTGGACAGTATGGCCATTTTCACAATATTTATTCTTCCTATCCATGAGGATGGAATGTTTTTCCATGTGTTTGTGTCCTCTCTTATTTCTTTGAGGAGTGGTTTGTAGTTCTCCTTGAAGAATTCCTTCACATCCCTTGTTAGCTGGGTTCCTAGGTGTTTTATTCTCTTTGTAGCAATTGTGAATCAGAGTTCATTCATGATTTGGCTCTCTGCTTGTCTATTGTTGGTGTATGGTATTATCTTTTCTCATCAGGACTATTTGGTCTTATGGATTTTAGAAATTAGAAATATAATAAGCTCAACTTTGCAAATTTTTGTTAAAATTTTTCTCAGAAAATATACTGTCCGAGTAGGGAAAAACAACTACTGCCAATCTCATTTCTCAATATAGATGCAGAAATTCTAAAAGCATTACTAAATTGACTCTAGCTATATCATGACCAAGTAAATATGCCAGAAATGCAAAGATGGTTCAGTATTAGAAATTAATTTCATTACTAGATAAATTGATGTTAAAAGGTAATATTTATTTCTAAGTAATCTCATAAAATTAGAAATAAAAGGACAGTTATTTTTAAGAAACAAAGAATATAATGAGGGAGGATTTTTGCTATTAGAAAAATATGTTATAAAGCTATAAACAATTAAAACACTGTGCACGGATTCACATGTAGACACACAGAGATGAATAAAACAGAATAAAAAGCCCAGAAATGGATATATATATATATAATATTTATATATGTAAATGTAATAAATATATATATGGATCCAAATATATCCATATCCATATATATATATATTTATATTTAAAGACAATATGTTTATATTTATAAATATAACTCTTCCCTCGGGTGGAACTACAGGGTGCTTTGAAACTTCATGTCATGATTTGATAGCATCTTAGTCAACACATTTCTCCTTTTCTTTCTGTACCTATAACTGTTATGGGGGTGCTCATATGCTATTCAATTTGTAGAAGATTTGATGCACTTACCTTCCTTCTAGCATAGAGCTATACTTACCTCATTGCCAAAGGATGCTCCTAAATGTACTCAGAAAACCTCATAAGGTAATGCTGCTATTCTTGGGAGAAGAGGAGGAGTATGTCTTTACTGCCTCTGATCAAAGATGAAGCATCATGATAACCAAGAAGCAGGCAGGAGTTTGATATATATATATATGTTTTATATGTAATCAAGGAAGCTTTTTAAGGCTGGGCATAGGGGCTCTTGCCTGTAATACCAACATTTTGGGAGGCTAGGGCAGGGCGAGAGAATTGCTTCAGGCCAGGATTACAAGATCAGCCTGGGCAACATAGCAAGATCCCATCTCTAAAAAAAAAAAAAACAGCTAGGTGTGGTGGCATGTGTCTGTAGTCCTAGGTACTTGTAAGGCTGAGGCAGAAGGATCACTTGAGCTCAATGTTGCCATGAGCTATGATTCTGTTACTGCATTCCAGCCTGGGCTACAGAGCGAGACCCTGTTTCAAACTAACAAACAAACAAAACAAAGAAAGAAAACTAAAATTAGGTTTTTAAAATTGGTGGGGAAGGGATTGTTATCTCAATAAAATGTGTTGCGGCCATTGGCAAAATATTTGTCAAAAATGAAGTTGGATCATTTATCATTCACATAATAAATTTTGGAAAAATATATAAAAAGAAGAAGAGGAGAAGGAGGAAGGAAGAAGATGAAAAAAGATGAAGGAAGAGGAAAATAACTTAAGGAAGCAGGAGAAGATAGAAAACATCATTTTGGAGGTGACAAAGGCTGAGTAATGGGGGCTCTCCAGCAATCTAAGATGAGTTTCTCAAGTCCTAGGAAAACCCACAAGAGATCTCATGTCCATCTTGAGAGAGACACATGCTCTTCAATACAAGGATTCCCTTATGATTCTCAGTGTGTTTAGAAAGTTTAGGTTTTTAATGGCCCATCTGTTTGGGAACAGAATTATGGTTTCACAATTGAAGGATAATATTATTGCCATAAATGAGTTAAGGCAGAATTGTAAGTAACTCTCACTTTGGGTGAAGATACCAAAATGAGACTGGGAGAACATCAAGGAAAATCAGCTTCATTTATTTGACCATCTGTATTATCTTGTAGAGTGGACACGCAGGTAACTGATGTGGATTTTTTACTGAATTTTGTTTTGTCTACCCTTCTTCTTCTCTTTAAGAGAGTGTGTTACACTCTTATGGCATTCATATGCTGATTCATAAAGTGAGCTACCAATCTCCACATAGTAGGGGTAAACCTTCAGCATTTCCAAGCTTTTTTTGCTCACAATCTGCCTTATTAACTCTGAACTTAGTTCTGGCTGCTGTTTGACTATGGTCCAGAGGTCTCCTGGTCTGAATCTCAGTTTCCCCAACAGACATTGACCTGGTGGGCTCCTGGCTCCCAACACCTCTGTGGCTCCAGAAGAACCCAAATCCCAACAGTGGTTCCACAATCCCAGGCTAATTGGTTGTGATCAAGCTATCCTTGCCTGCCACCTCATCCCACCCCTGTTTCCTGCACCATCTCATGATAGGGGAAGGATTCTGACACGTTTAATATAACCAATCCTTTGTACCTTATACAATTTTGTGTCTTTAGAATGCTGTGAATGTGGTACTATTCTTTAGAAGACTTTAGAATCTGTGTTCAAACCTACTGTCTTTAGTGTCTCAGAAACAGATTCTTATCATCACTTCACATCTGCTCCTCTGCTCAAAGCTTGAAAATCTAGGGATGGTGAACTAGTTATATATAATTTTGGTACTTACTGATTTAATTTTCTTATATTTTTGCAGGCTTTTAAGAGTTTTGGTCCTTATGAGCCTGATTTAGAAAATGCCCTTGAGTTTTCTCTTGAAAAGAGACAGCAAGACCCGAGTCTTTTAAGATGGGAATAGCTCCTCACTCTCAGAAGCCCTGTTTTGCCATCTGGTTTATGTGAAACCCTCTTCCCTACTGTGGTATGTGTGTGAAAGGCCTCACTATCAAGTTTAATTTGTGTCAGTCCACTGCCTCCCCTTGCATTCCCTAACAGCACCCTCCAATTTGTGAGAGTATGTTCAATGTGAGATGTGTTCAATGTGAGAGTATGTTCAATATGAGATATTTTACTGGTAGCTATTTTACTGGTAGATATTTTCATGCATCTCAATGTGAGATATTTTACTGGTCGCCAATGTGTAGTTGTGCTCAGAGCTGCTCTGGAGTTTTTGAAATTTCTCTGGGGAGTTCAAGGAGAATTTTAGTTTCTTCTCAGGCAATTAAAGTCATCTTCCAATAAGCTCAGTTGTTACTTCCCACCTGCCTCTGATCTCAGAATTCAGTGCTCAGAAAACACCACCCATCTCTGGGGCTTAATCAGAGGGAAGTCTCTGAAAGGCTGCTAGGTTTGTGGTAGAAGTACCATCTTGAGGGATGATGATTCATTGGCATCTTATTAGAGTGGTGCATAGACTGAGGTTAGTCCTTCAATGATATGGTTTGGCCATGTCCCCACCCTAGTCTCATCTTGAATTGTAACTCCCACAACTTCCATGTGTCATGGGAGGAACCCAGTGGGAGGTGATTGAATTATAGGGGTGGGTCTTTCCTGTGCTAATCTCATGATAGTGAATGAGTCTCATGAGATCTGATGGTTTTAAAAACGGAGGCCACCAGCCAAGGCCTAATATCCTAGAGGTGATACCTGCGCATGGAAAGAGGATTGGCACACTCCTTCTGCAAGGGGTCACACAGTAAATATTTTAGGCTTTCTGGGACATACAGTCTCTGTGGCAACCACTCAGTTCTGCTGATGTAGTGTGAAAGCCACCACAGACCATTCCCATGGTTGGATTCCAAAAAATGTTATTTTCAAAAGCAGTAGCAGGCTGGATTTGACCCATGGCCTTAGTTTGTCTACCCCTGAGCTAGAGGAACGCTAGAGGTCTTTTCCAACTCCAAAATGCTGTTATTCTCTGAATTTAAAAAATCATCTCTTTCAAATATATCTAAGTTGAACATCCCAAGTCCATGTGCAGAAATAGTACATTTCACTTTGAGTTTATTAACAAACTCTGTTGACCAAATGAGTTCTTTGTTTCATATTGACTGTGCAGTATTTTTAAAATAAAAGCTTCTCAGAAAACCTATGCTTATGCCATGAAAATCTTTAAAGACACCTCAGAGGCCCTCTTCCCTCTAAAGAAAAGAAAAGAAAAGAAATGAAATGAAAAGACAAATCACCTGTTATTCTACCAAGCAGAGAGAACAGCCATGGTGAAGACTTTGTTGAATAGTGAGAATCAAAATCTCTGCTGCGTGCCCTTCCAGACTTCTTCATTTAGACCAGTGATTCTCAGCCGGGGACAGTTTTGCCTCCCAGGGACATCTGAAAATGTCTGGAGACATTTTGGGTTGTCATGACTGGGGAGTTACTACTGGCACCTATTGGGTAGAGGCCAGGATGTGGCTAAACATCCTACGATGCACAGGACAGCCCCCACAATCCAGAATTATCCAATTTAAAACATAAGTAGTGCTGAGGCTGAGAAATCCTGATTCAGACGTATTAGATGGACTCTCTGTGCTTTTTTGAAAAAACAAAATTGGAATCAAAAATAGATTCTATTTTGCCATCTTTTCCCTTGCTCAGTGATAAACATCTGTCCTTACATATAAATCCATCTCTCTGTGATTATTAAAGCCTGTGTTATCCCTTTCTTCCTATGGCTCTACCATGATTTAAAGAACCTTTTTCAAAATTTTCAAATATTTAGTTTTTATCTAGTTTTTCTGGCCATCATAACAACACTGTGAGGAGGTCCCTTGTCATAAATATGAGTACATTTTGTTAATTTTGTACCGTCAGTGACTCATGCTGCGTCCAGAGAAGGGTGGGCCCTCAGTAAATGTACCTCAATGCCGAGCTTCCATTTTTCTTCATTCCTTTGCTCCTATAGTATTTGTGGCCAATTTTATGCATGTTCTTTTGGCCAAAGGTCCTTATTTTACCTCAAGTCCTGGAGTGAAGGCCAGATGAATCAGAATGTATATGTGCCAGGGGTAAGGCTGAACTGACAAGAAAGCACGAATATTGGCATAGAAGCTTGTGTTAGCTGGCATACTGTACTGAGTGACTCAGATACCATTTACAATCTCCATGCTCTGGCACTGCTTGCAGGCCTGGGTCTGTTGGCATGGACCAGGCCAGAGGGCACTTGGGCTTATATCTGGCAATGTGAAATTCAGGAGGAAACCATGGCTAGATTTTCCAAATCATGAACATTCATGCAGTGCACCTTACACGCTTATTAGAACAAGGAAGGAACAATTTCATACGAGTTTTGTGTCAAATGTTGGTCTTTGTCATGGTACAGGTATGAAATAAGTGCCCAATAAATGTTTAGGGGAGTCTTGAGGTTGTGGTATTTTGAATCTCTAGAATTTTCTTCTGGAATTATGGCCTGGGAAATACTTTTAACTTTCACTGTGACCTGGATGGATTTTCTAATTTTCTTATTTTTTTCTATTTCTGCTTCTGTGTATGTGTGTGTGGGCGGGGGGGGGGTTTCTCTACTCTATGGAAGATTTTCTCAACCTATATTTCAATGTTTTGACTGAATTTTTAATTGCTTTTATCATATTCTTAATTTCTAAGACTTCTTTTTTATTCCTTTCTCTCAATGAAGGTAAACGTGATAGTTTCTGTTGTTTTTGTTGTTGTAGACAACATGCTTTTTTGTTTTTGTTTTTGTTTTGTCTTGCTTTTTTATCCATGCTGACAGTCTCTGTTTTCAAATTAGCATATTTAAGTCAGTCACATTTAAAGTGATTACTGAGATAGTTGGATTAATGTCTACCCTATTTGTAACTCTTTTCTATATGTCTCCCTTCTTTGTTTCATTTTTATCTTCCATCTTTTTTGTCTTCTCTGGTTTTATTTTAGCATTTTACAAAATTTTATTTTATTTTTTATCTTAGTATATTAATGATACTTAAAAAATTTCCTTTTGATTGCCCTAGAATTTGCAATATACATATACAACGGATCTAAGTCCACTTTTAAGTTAACACTCTACTGCTTCATGATTATAATGGACAATTCCCAATCATCCCTCCTGTCCCTTATAAGATTGCTGTTATTGATTTCACTTTTTCATAAGCTGTGATCCTTAAATATATGATTACTATTATTACTTTTTTTTTAATTTTTTTTTAGTAATAATTTTTTTTATTTTTTATTTTTATTTTTATTTTATTATACTTTAGGGTTTTAGGGTACATGTGCACAATGTGCAGGATTGTTACATATGTATCCATGTGCCATGTTGATTTCCTGCACCCATTAACTCGTCATTTAGCATTAGGTGTATCTCCTAATGCTGTCCCTCCCCCCTCCCCCCACCCCACAACAGTCCCCGGAGTGTGATGTTCCCCTTCCTGTGTCCATGAGTTCTCATTGTTCAATTCCCACCTATGAGTGAGAACATGCGGTGTTTGGTTTTTTGTCCTTGCGATAGTTTACTGAGAATGATGTTTTCCAGTTTCATCCATGTCCCTACAAAGGACACGAACTCATCATTTTTTATGGCTGCATAGTATTCCATGGTGTATATGTGCCACATTTTCTTAATCCAGTCTATCGTTGTTGGACATTTGGGTTGGTTCCAACTCTTTGCTATTGTGAATAGTGCCGCAATAAACATACGTGTGCATGTGTCTTTATAGCAGCATGATTTATAGTCCTTTGGGTATATACCCAGTAATGGGATGGCTGGGTCAAATGGTATTTCTAGTTCTAGATCCCTGAGGAATCGCCACACTGACTTCCACCATGGTTGAACTAGTTTACAGTCCCACCAACAGTGTAAAAGTGTTCCTATTTCTCCACATCCTCTCCAGCACCCGTTGTTTCCTGATTTTTTAATGATGGCCATTCTAACTGGTGTGAGATGGTATCTCACTGTGGTTTTGATTTGCATTTCTCTGATGGCCAGTGATGATGAGCATTTCTTCATGTGTTTTTTGGCTGCATAAATGTCTTCTTTTGAGAAGTGTCTGTTCATGTCCTCTGCCCACTTTTTGATGGGGTTGTTTGTTTTTTTCTTGTAAATTTGTTTGAGTTCATTGTAGATTCTGGATATTAGCCCTTTGTCAGATGAGTA
>NW_026652276.1:136866315-137039359 GCF_009828535.3 Hylobates moloch
CTTGAGCTGTGGTGGGCTCCACCCAGTTCGAGCTTCCTGGCTGCTTTGTTTACCTAAGCAAGCCTGGGCAATGGCGGGCGCCCCTCCCCCAGCCTCGCTGCCGCCTTGCAGCTTGATCTCAGACTGCTGTGCTAGCAATCAGCGAGACTCTGTGGGCATAGGACCCTCCGAGCCAGGTGCGGGACACAATCTCCTAGTGTGCCGTTTTCCAGGCCCGTTGGAAAAGCGCAGTATTAGGATGGGACTGACCCGATATTCCAGGTGCCGTCTGTTTCCCCTTTCTTTGACTAGGAAAGGGAACTCCCTGACCCCTTGCGCTTCCCGAGTGAGGCAATGCCTCGCCCTGCTTCGGCTTGCACACAGTGCACTTCACCGACTGTCCTGCACCCACTGTTAGGCACTCCCTAGTGAGATGAAACCGGTACCTCAAGCAGAAATGCAGAAATCACCAGTCTTCTGTGTCGCTGGGGCTGGGAGCTGGAGACTGGAGCTGTTCCTATTCGGCCATCTTGGCGCCACCCCGCTTTCCTCCAACATTTTAAAATTATTTTTATTGTGGCAAAATATATATAACATAGAATTTACTATTTTAACCTTTTTGAGTATACAATTCAGTGGCATTAAGTACATTCACATTGTTGTGCAACCAACACCACTATCCATCTTCAGAACTTTAAAAATCATCCTAAACTGAGACTCCTGTCCTCCTCAGCCCCTGGCTGCCACCGTTCTACTTTCTTTCCCTGTGAATCCTCAGCATTTCAAATGAAAAATTTCAAATATATAGTCAAGGTGATAGAAGAGAGATGATGGGGATGATCCCAGAGGAAATTACTTGAAGGCCTGCTGCAGGCCCAAGATATATAAGTCTGGATGTACCCTAGAAAGTCCACAGGGTGCATAAACAAAAACCCCAACAAAACAAAAACTTAGTTCAACTAAATCTGTCCAACGTAGTAAAGTAAAAAGAATAAGAGCTTTGGAATCAGTTAAACATGGATTGTCAGTCCAGATGTCCTGTGTGTCTACCTTTCTACTTCTCTTTCTTTACTTTGATTCATGAAGGATTTGATGTGGCTTGCAAGAACACAAGAAAAAATAGAGATTAAATAAAATCCATGAGCAGGGACTGTGTTAAGATCATTAGAATTTGAGTTTCCTATTATTTTTAATGAAGGACAAATATAATCACTTATATGATTTCTCTGTCCTTAAAGAGAAAGGCTCGCCGAGGTCATATAACCTTGGGCAAATCACTTAACTTTTGGGAACTTCATCTATAAAATGGAGAAAATAAATGATTACCCGCCTCAGGGTTGTGGTGAAAATTATGTGGATTTACGTCTTTAAAGGGCTGGGCACAGTGTGGCATATGGGCACTCAGCATTATTAGCACCTTTCCTTATCTTGTGACTTGTGTTCCTATTAAGAGTACCATAGGATGAAGGCTTACTTTCGTTAATCTCATTAATTGAGGTTTTAGTGCTTCTAGCAGCTACGCTTTTCTGTTTACCTACCCATTTCCCAGTGTGAGTCTCAGTTGCACATTTTTATCAGTGCTGGCTGAGGTTAGCTGGGAGGCTTCATCATTTTTTCTTTTAAAATGCACCAACAAGGTAAGGTTATATGATTAAAAGAAAATAAAACAAAACATCCCTCTCACCATGGGATGCTTTGTCTGGTGGCTTAGAGCATTTTCCCTCTCATTTATAGTTCTCCAAGTGTTGGCAATGAAGTTGGAGCCGTGATCTACTGACCTTTGAGGGCCAGTCAGTGGGCAGCAGACAAAATTGCTCAAGAGTTTACTCCAGCTAGGTTATTGAATGTTTCCTGCAGTTATTTAGGCATCTGAGCACTGGAGTTGGGTTGTCATTTGGCATTCCAACTTGCTGTTTGGCACTTTGGTCTTCTGACAGCCCCAAATCCCAGATTTACTCAACCTAGTTAATTCAGTAGCTATATTTAGATGTTGTGATAGTTAATTTTATGTGTCACCTTTACTGGGCTGTGAAGTGCCTAGACATCTGGCCAAATACTGTTCTAACTCTGTCTGGGAGGGTGTATCTGGATGAGATTAACTTTTGAATCAGTAAACTGAGTAATACAGATTGCCCTCCCTCATGCAGGTAGGTCTCATCCAACAAACTGAAGATCTAAATAGAACAAAAAGGCTGAGTAAGGCAGAGAACCTCTCCTCTCTGATTTAAGCTGGGACATTGGTCTTTTCTGGACTGGATGTGGATGGAAAGATTAGCTCTTCCTGAGTCTTGAGCCTGCTGGCATTTGGCCTGGACCACCACCATTGGTTCTCCAGGGTCGCCTGTTTGCCCATTGCAGATTTTGGGACCTCTTATTTTCCATAATCTTTGAACCAATTTGTTATAATAAATCTCTTTATGGCTGACTGTCGATCCATCTGTCTGTCTGTCTGTCTGTCTATCTATCTATCTATCTATCTATCTATCTATCTATCTATCTATCTATCTATCTATCTTTTTATCTTTCTATCCCTTACTGGTTCTGTTTTTCTGCAGAACCTTGACTAATACAAATTTGTCCTGGACCAGGACATACACCACAGCTTGCAATAGAACAATTGCTTCTATATAAATAAAACATGGGTTATGTGCAGAAGACATAGTGGGATGTTTTCCATGCCATAGAAACATAATAATTTTAAGACGTGTTTTAATTGCTTAGTATTATGTAATAGTGTTCATTTAATTCTTAATACAGCCCCACAAGGCAGTTTAGAACTGGTGAATAGGTGCAGAGCCAAGATTTGAACCTAGGTATACCTAATTCCTAATCCTATAGTCTTTCCACCATGGTAAGATTGACAAGATGTCAGGGGAAATAAACAGTTTATTCTCTTGACATTTTATGCACCCTATGGCCCTACAACTAAAGATTTAAAAAATTTGTTTTGGAGATACTTTGAGATTTTCTGTTTAGCATTCTGTTGTCTGACTTCACCCTCTGACATGGGCTTTAAGAAACATTTTCCAAAACCCACTAGTACTTCCTCTCCCTGGCTTTGGTTGAAGTGCACTGCCTGCTTAGTGACTGAATGAGCATGAAGGTAGAGCACAGTTCCCAAAGTTATACTGGGAGCACATCAGTGCTTCAAGATGATCCATAAAAGGCAGGGCTGAGTAGGGTTTTCCATGGTCCATGAAGTCTTGGAAACACTGCCTACTGTACCCTATTTTGGAGGTTCATAATATGCTGTAGTAAGTTAAAGCTCTCAGATGTCATGTAGCAAAGGTACCATCTTAATATTTTGTAACTCGGCATTTCTGTAACTTATTTGAGCAAAGGCCATGTTTGTGACGCCAATGACTAATTATATGCAACATAATATTATGGGAAATATTGGCCTAAGCATAGGGTCGATGTTGGGACTTGGCACCTGTTGAGACTGGAGAGGAGCCAGGTATGAGGGACCTCACATCGTTCTATAAGTAGACTGCCTTGACTGCCTATTCTGCAGGCAGTGTTCAGTTAGGTCTAGTTTGGGGTGAAGGCCTGGACAGTATATTCACATCGCATAAGGATAGTCAATGTGTGAGGCACCCTGTTTCTCAAGTTCAAGAAACAGAGAAGCACCCCCAGCAGCAGCTTTCTAATTCTGTAAACTAAACTGATGAAGATTACCCATGCTAGAAGCAGCATATTTGGTATATTGAAAGGATGAAGAAAAGCCACAGATATATTTGAGGCCCAAAGTGGGCTGGAGAAATGTAATAAGAACGTTGTGTCCCTCTTGGCATTCCCTTGGCCCAGGTCAGGGCTGGTATGATTCTGGCCAACCCATATACCTCTGCAGCTGCAACTGAGACAGTAGCAAAGGGCGAACCAGTTTTAGCAAGGAAGGCTGCTAAGCGTGACACATCTCGAATGCCATTGTCTGGAAGGAAGGGACTGAGGATGAAGGTAGGAGTCCATGTCCAGCCATGGAAGGGTGCTGGATCTGCCTGTCATGGGCACACAACCTGATTGTTGTCTGACTTCACACTGTTTTTCCCTCTGACAAGGGTCTGCCCCTCATCAGAGATGCCACTGATGGGATGTCTGGTTTCTTTCTCAAGATTTTCAGTCTTCAGGCAAGCTGAGCATGGAACATTCTTTTCGAGAAGCAAGCCTGTTTTTTTGTAATGAAATAGAATGATTCAGCAAGCATTTATTATAAATTTCCTATATATTCTAGAGGACACATTGAGTTTGACCTTGGCCTTCAAGGAGTTGATTTATAGTCTAGAGGGGCACATTGCTTTCTATAGAAATAAGGACCATAAATTAGTGGAAAGATATGCAGATCTTAGCAGGGGCTGGGAGAGGGCACAAGGAGAAGTGTTCCAAATAATGGGGAAGTAGAAGGTATAGCTAGAGGCCAGAGCCACGAAGGAGCTGCTCATGCTAAGGGAACTCCAAGCAGTGTGGTTGGAGGTTAGACAAGTTTGCAGGGCTGGTGAGGAGATGGGCAGAACAAGAGATGGAGCTGGAGAGAAGGTGGGGGTCAAGGCAAAGACCGCCTTTATGCCGTGCTATGTATCTGGGACTTCATCCTATGAGTAATAGGAAGCCACTGAAAGCCTTAAAACTGGGAGCCCATCATCACACTCACTGCTGACTGGACCACTGGACTCTTCCTTAGGGAGATGAGGGGGGTTCTTGCACAAATGAGTAAAGAAATAATGATAGAGCTTGGGACTCAGATTTAGTTGTTTGGTTGGCACTCTCTTAGCCACTCTCTGAGGCTGTTTGCTTATCTGTTTAACAATAACTGCTGCTTCTCTTTCACAGCAGTTTGTCAAGTTGCTCTGAAATCATATATGTGAACTTGTTTAGCAGTAAAGGGAGAAAGTATTTAAAGTAGTAAAAATCCACATGCCCTCCGCTACAGTCAAGCAAAATATCATGTGCTTCCTCATGTTTTTACAAGCACAAAATTTCCCTCCTCCCTCATTCAATAATTGGAAGAGATAAGGGGTTGAGTTCTTGGTGTAGGTTTTTGAGAGGAGGTGGGCTGGAGGCAGCTCTGGAGAGGACAGCATCTTTTCCTTACTCCTTGTGGCATCTCTTCCCTACTCTGTATTCAGTGCCATCATGTAGGTAGCTTGGAATTGGCTATGGTGGGCCACAGGTATCAGTAAATGCTACAAGTAAGAGTTTCTTCCCCCACTTCCAATCTTGAGAGCCAGTTGTTAGACATTTACCAGCACATCTATGCCATGGGGGACACTTGCATGAGTAAGACAGTGATAGGCAGAGTGGCTCACACATTCCTGCTGGAGAAGGAGGAGCCCTTTACCATCTATTCCTGGGTCAGAGTGACTCATTCAACCTTCTCTCCCTTTCGGGTATTATCCCTGAGATTGAGAGGTGATCCAGAGGGTTGTGCCTTCCTGTGCTCCTGGCCTGTGGAGAGAAGTGTAGAGAGGGCCCATCTGGTGCAGCGCTCTCCTTGCCAGCACTGTCCCAGAGCACACAGCAGCTTTCAGCGAGGGGTTCTGGCCCCTGGCACAGCTGGGCTAGCTGCTCAAAGCCACAGGGTCCATGGCAACACTTCAACTGTTTCGGCTTATTTTTTGCAACTAGTTTCTTTGAATCATACCAATGAGACTCCTTGAAGATAGGGCTCTTTGCCAATTGACAAAATCATGTAAAGATAACAGCCCCAGGCCTGGCCCAATGTTGGCATAAATGTTTGTGGGAGGAATGCATGAGCAGGGCCAGCAAATGGTGCAGCCCAGGCTCCGGAGAAGTAACACCACATTTCTAAGCAGTTGAATCTTATCCCAAGCCACTGAATTCATTGACATTCCCTCAACAAGATACTGGGTCAGAGTCCTTGGGTAAATGAGTCAGCAGTATAAATTATAATGACCAAAGCAGGAGATGCAGTTGACATTTTGCAGCAAACAGATGCAAAAGGGAATGGGATTTTGGAAACACAAGTGGCAAGCTTGCTTTGAGAGTCAGCTGGAAGAGGTAATCCTGGTGTGGGGTTGAATGTTTGGGAAAATGGGGATTAATGCTCTGCAGTAAATTCTCACGAAGGACTCCACTCTTGTGACTGCAGAAGACTGGCCATTAACTAGGTGGGAAAGAGCTTGCTCTTCTGAAAGGTAAACCCTCTAGACAGTCATTCTGTATACGCTTCTAAGTATTCTTGAAATGACTGCACTTTCTATGTGCGTACTTTAGTTTAATGAGACAGATAGGGCGATCGTCTTGTTCTGGTTTGCCAGAGACTTTCTTGCATTTAAACCTGAAAATCCCACAAACCCTCTTAGTCCCCAGCAGACAGGATAGTCTGTCACCTTAGCTGTAGTTTGAAGTTAGACATCTGTACTGACTAATGGATCACTTTGGGCCAATTGCTTGCCTTTCTAAACTTTCCTTAGAAAAAAAAAAATTAGTAATGCTGAATTCACAACTACAAGTTGTGTAGATTCAGCAAGACAATCCTGGTAAGAATACTCAACATAGTGCCTTGCACACAGTGGATGTGCAATACATTTTTTCCTTACAAAACTATAGTTTTTGTACCATCTTGGCTTTTCCATTTTAGTATTTTAAAAGGCAAGTCCTGAAAGCAAGTAAGTGGGAGACTTATCCTCTGTAAAACCTTTGGTAATTTCTGCTTTAACTTCCCATAGACTATCTTCCTGGCTGAGCAGTGGGATCTGGAAGGGACCTCCAGATTCACTCTTGATTGTGTTCAGAGCTGATGGCTCAACATGTTCCTGGCAGCCTAGGCTAGCCAGAAATGCCTGTGTTTTTTATGCAGAGGTCGGGGGACAGGAGAGAGGAGCCCTGTCCTCTCAATCTTGGTGTCAGATTTGGGTCACTGGGAAGTCAGCGTCTGCCCAGAGCTCCTAGCTTTAGAAAGCTGTTTGAGGCCCCAGGGTTTAATGACCAGCAGGGCTAGGTCCGGGTAACCCAGCATCCAGTAGTGCAGGAGAGAAGATTATGAAGCCTCCGACATGAAGGGAGGGAACATTTCAAAGCACATACTTTACTCACAAAACTCAAATCCAGTGAAAAACATGCTCTTTAAGGAACTCTTTCCTTCCTCTTTTTCTAACAGGCTACACAGAGTAAGTATCTCTCTCTCTCTGTCATGAACAAAAGGAAACATCTTTGGAAATGGCAAAACATCTTCTTCTTTCTCTCAGGTTGGCCTTGGAGCCTTGGGAATCGGCCCTCAGGCTTCTGCCCTCTTAGAACATAGGGATGAGCCTGAACATATGTTGGTTTTGTTCCTTGGGCCAAAAACCTTGGAGTCATCCTTAAGTCCACTCTTCTCCCACGTATCCAGAATATACTTCTCTCTGTTTCCATGGCTACCCCCTGACTGAGCCACCACCATCTTTTGCCTGGGAACTAGATGTAGCCTCTTACCTGGACTTTCCCTTCCTGCCCTTGCCCCTATCATGATCTATTCTCAACCCAGCAGCCACAGTGGTTTTTATAAACGGAAGTCACATCATGTCTCTGCTCTGCTCCAAGTCTTGCAATGAGTCCTCATTTCACTCTGAGTAAAAGCCCATGCCTTTGCAATGACTGGAGAGGTAATGGTTTTTGCTTAGCCTCCATTTTCTCTCCAGCCTCATTTCTTATTACTCTCCACTGGCTCTTCCAACTCCAGCTACATTAGCCACCTTGCTTCTTGAGCCACCAGCCATACTTCTGCATTTGAGGCTGGTTCCTATGCCAGCCTCTAATGATCCAGCTGTTGCCCCTTCCTGACTTACTCTTCTGCTCACTTGCTCACCTCCTTCGAGGCTTTGCTACCATCTCACCTTCTTGATGAGGCCAACTCTAACCACCCTGATCAATATTGCAACGTGTCCTTCCTGCTCTATATACTCCAAGTCCCTGACCTTACTTTGCATTTTTTTCCCACAGCTCTGGTCGCCAATGTAGCACATTATTTGGCTATCTATTATGTTCATGTCTTTTATTTAGTTTCAGAGAAGATTACATCTAAAGTTCATTGAAGCACTGGGGAAAGTTGAACAGAAAGACTTGAGTTCAAATTCCATCTCTCCCATTTATTCCCTGTCTGATTTGTATAAGTTACTTAACCTTCCAGAGGCTCAGTTTCCTCATCTACAAAATACTAATAATTAATTCATTCAAGGAGTATTCAATAAGCACTATTGCTATGAAAGGCACTGGAGATAGGTGAATATGAAAGGCACAGTCCTTGCTGTTATGCAGTTGTAAAGAGGATGTAATGCAAGAACACATATAACATGCCTGGTAGAAAACAAGGCATATATTTGGTGCTCATTAAATAGTTCCCTTTCTGAAGAACTTGAATATATCTCTGTTAGTTATCTCCCCCTTTTAGTTTATGCCATTTTCTTGTAATGCTAAAAAGAGCAAACTAGGTTAACACACACACCACATGCACACATATGTGCTGGCTTGCACGTCATTGAACTGCAGCAGGATTTTTGGGGAAGGCAGCTTTTGGATGGTCTCCAAGAGGGTCCAAGAGCCTCCTAAAAATATATGCAAATCATAGTATAACTTATTTTGTTCAAATAGGCAGAGACAAAGTTTGTAACTTTTATCAGATTCTTAAAGGGTGTCCTTGATACATCCATCCAAGGACATCTTAAAGGGCATCCTTGATCCATCCTTGATCCAAACCATGGGGTTTCCTTTCCCAAACTCCATTATTGGTCTGCTATCTGGGTTTTCCTAAAACAACGATTTGAAGTGGAAACTCTGAAATAATGATTAATTCCAGAGTGGAAGATGGTTTTTGGCTGATATTGGTGCTGAGCCCCCTGCTTCCTGGGTGGTGAGAAGAAAGCCCATGCATGTCAAGGTCATTGCCTTCTAAGTCCCTGGTACTGCTGGAATTCAGAGGCTTGCTCCCATGTAGATAAAACCACCCCTGAGATGGCTGGGAAGGCAGCATAAGAAATGTAAGCACAGGTGTTAGGAATGCCTCATTAATCTAGGGTGAGCACAGATCACAGAGGGCAGAGCCCTTTAGGCACTCAGCATAATTCTGTGCTCTGATTTGGGAAGCCTGTGAAAAGAACTGTCCTGAAGGGAGATAAATGTAGGAGTGTTGTTATTTTACTATTATTTTTATTTATGTTATTAACAATAAGGCTGCTGGCTCACTTAGCTCCATGCATTATTTTCAGCTGTGTAGTATTTAATCCAAGCTCCCTTGTCTTCATTTCCATGTATTGTATCAGGAAAACACTTTCTTTTGATTTCTTGCATCTCTTGCTAGATGCAAGAAATAAAAACTAGATAAAAGGAATAGGATAAGTTTAAAAGACAAGAAAATGGTACCAAGAAACTATTTTTGTCCTGCTTTAGTGAAGCAGGCAAGAAACATTTTTACTGTGGTCTCGACTCCTTGTGGAGAGAAGGAAAAATGCTGTTGAGGCAAAAACAAAAAAATGGATTGTGGTGATAGTTTCCCAGATATGTGATTTGTAGGTTTCTTATCTGGGGTCCCTGACTCTGCTTCCAAGATTCCACACATTGCTCAGCATGCCTGGACATTTTCTTTTGTCATTGGAAACTCTTGTGAAGACAGCATTGCCTCCCTGTGAAAGCTGTGCAGTATGCACTCCCTGAGGTCTTGGGAACCATTATAGCATGGGTGTGCAGACCCTCAAATCAATGATTGAAGCAGTTCCTATCACGAGAACTGCAGGTTCCTTTTTATTTCAGCATTGCCAGTGTCTGCACTTGTAGCCTTCGACTAGTGGTTTCCTCTCTGCTTTGTCTCCTCATTCTCAAATCTTTAAAGCTGCTTAAAGATAGCTTGATGTGGTTGGTAATTGCAAAGTCATAGTACCATTGTCAGAGAGCTTTGAGTCAGAGGGCTGTTTGTTGATCAGACACAGAGCTAGCCTCTCAACTCACACCAAAATACCTATTTCTGAGAGACCCCAGGGTTCTGTAGGTCAATGACAGGCTTTAGTTAAAATCCACTTCTACTACCTACTATATGACCTTGATTGAGTTACTTAAAGCTTCTATGTGAGGTTTTTCTAGGATATTATGCTTGTAAAAAAAAATAGTACACACAACATGCCAAAAATAAATAGTACTATACTTCTATTACTACTACTGCATGTGTTGGTGGCAGTATTTATGTTTGGGGAAAGAAGAGACTTTGGGATATGCCCTCTGGATACCATCCAGGGTTAAGCCTGCCCTTTCAGTATCAGTGATGGCTCTGTCCACACATGGCCTTTGAGAGCTATATTTTGGCAACTGTTCAATTACTCAGATAGCTGAAAAATATATCAGCCATGGGTCCCAGAGCATTATTGATGTTGGTTGTTTTCTTTCAGCTGCATTGCACAATCCTTGTCTGCTGAGAGCAAGAAAGGTATTCTCTCTTGTGTCCCTTGGAGGCAAGTTAGAGTGCCATCCTGCTCCAAAATGTTCCTTCCCTTCAAAGGTGAACAGCATGAGTCACATCTGGTCATCCTGGTAGGTTATTTCCTTGCAGCCTCTCCTCCACACTGCTTCTTTCCTGCACCATTTCATGGGTGATTAAAGACAGGCGAGTGGCTCACTGGAGGGAGGTCAGAACTGCTGGTGCATAGAGGGATTTTCCTCTGCTTTGCAAACACCCAGCGACATCACACAGCCTTGGGAGCGCCATCAGTTGCAATTGTTGCCAGCAAAGTGCCGTCTGATGGGATATTGATTTGGCGCCGTGCTTAGCAGCATCTGGGCCAAATGGGGCCTCCTCGCCACTGCAGGGCTCTGGCCACCTTGGCGGACTAGGCAGATCAGAAAAGCCCGGCCCCAAATACTTGCGGTTGCCAAGCGAGGTGGGCTCAGCCAGCAGATCCGTATTTCAGGCAGCACAAAAGGATATGGTGTGAGGCTGTTACCAAGGTGCCCAGAATCATGCCTTCAAATGTACTTTTGAAGAGCAAACTCTTAAATTTAAACACCTGCTTAACTGGTATTAAAAAAAGTCCAATTACTACATTTTCAGAAGTCTTTTTGCCTTGAAATGTTCTGTAGCTTTTTTTAGGAGCTTTTTTTCTTCATGTTTAAGTGATTTATGATGATGCATTTATTAGTAGTGGTTTCCAGTGCGAGACAGTAATGGTGGAATGTAGGCTATCACTGAAATGCTATTCAAATTTATAATAAAATTGAATGATGTAAGTTTTCCTGCTAATATTTTGACATAAACATATTTTCATTTTGATGTGAATGTTGCTTCTAAAAGCCATGGTTATTAAATAAATCTCCTGAGGTCACCAGCAGTCAATGACCAGCCCTCTATCAATAAATCCTTAACCAAGTTAGATTTCACTATGGAAGGCAGAGGGGTTTTGAAAAGGTCATGCATTAAAATTTCCTCTATTACCAACTAATTCCAATACATTGTTTGAGATGATGAATCTGGCAATAAATGAAGAGAAAAAGTGGTCAAAAGTCCCAGGTAATAGCAGCATCCTTAGGAATTGCTGAGCATTGATCTGGCAGAATGATTAGATTCTGATAGGTTGAATTCTGTGTAGAATAGGAGTATAGGAAATATCCAATTATCAGTAGGAAACTCCATGGCAAATAAGTCTGATTTCAGGGCAGGATGCAGTGGGTACTTCTGCTATGTTATATGAATGGGTGAGAATGGGACTGATTTTCACAAATGCTCTTTATGCCTAGGTGGGGGAGGGAAAGTATTAAATGAAATATTTCTTAAAAAGAGACTCATTGATTCAGAAGGCTCTGTTGGCTCTGCCCATAGTGAAGGCAGAATGGTTTCTAACAGGGTCTTAATTGACTTGATGGGAGCTATTTTCAAGGACTCAGCACTGTTTCCTTTCAATGCTTTCGTTAAAATTCCGAAGTGCTTCCTAAATCCCATTGAGGAGAATAATTTTCATTTCTTCATTTACATTTAGCTAAGGCAGCAGGGAAGCCACATAGCTCTACGTGTGAGAGTCCACCTGTTTCCATGGCGGTACTGGCAGCACATAAGCAGTTTGAGAGTCTTTTGCTAAGATTGGCTTTCCATGTTAATTACTTTTAAATTGTGTCCATAAGTTTCCATGCCTCTCCATAAATCAAGTCCCACTCCCTGCTCATAGAAGCCAGTTTATATCTCAGAAGTAGAAATATATGCACATGTCAACTTCTGATGGGTCTGTCAGTCTACGAGTGAAGGATTATGGGCCGAGTCACAGTGCCTTCAGGGTCTTTTTTATTAGCATGAATCTGTTAAAAGCATGTGGGTGGAAGGCATTCATAGATATGTTATTCTTTTATATTCTTTTATTCTCCTGAGTATTAAAATCCTTTCACTTCTGAGAATCACAGGGACTAGCATGGACCATTTAGATGTCCCCAAGGACAATTTTGAAAACACTGTCAGGAGTAAATATCCCTCATTCCCCTTGTGTGCTGAGTCACATGAAAAGTAACATTTCATTTATCTGAAGCGTACAAGGAACAGTAATTCTCTGCCAGATAACTGAAAGGTGCAGCTAACTGAAAATTAACCCTTTATGCACTGAAAGGTAACTCTGGTCAGTGCTTTTTGCCTTTCCCTGAGTAGCTCCACATCTTCAGGTCTAGTAGAAACTCAAGTTTGTGTCCATGTCTGAGGTTTGCTCTTTGAGTATAATGTATGTGCTAGGAATCACTAACCTTGTGCCATAAATGAAGTAAATTTCACAGTACTTGTCTGAGAAGCCCAGTTGGTCATTGGACAATTGGTATGTTAGGCATAGAGGGTTGGAGGGAAGGTCAGGGGGACAGGGGACAGTGGTGAACAAGACTTTTGTGATCTCTGCCCTCTAGAAGACTACAGTTGAATGGGTCCCTAAATCTGTCCCCGATATTCTTCCCTTGTCCCCACCCGCCTGCCTCCTGACCTCATCACAGGCCACTCTCCCCTTGCCACATTTCTCCTGCCACAACTTAGCTCCTTATGAGCCCTTCAACTCCTCAAGCTTCTCCCTGCTTAATAATCTTCGCACAAGTTGTTCCCTTTTGTCAGAAATATTTTCCTCCTACTCTTGCCTGTTACCTGGCTGTCCCCTTTTCCTTCAGGTCTTAGATCAAATGTCACCTGCTCGTGGAGGCCATCCGTGACCACTTGGGTGTATTAAAGGTGGCTGCAAATATCTGTGTCACTCCCTCCCCACACCCTGCATCAAGAGGTGGGGTTTATTTCTTCTGTTGAATCAGGGCTAGCTCTGTGATTGCTTTAACCAACCCAGTGCAGCAGAAGTGATGTTGTGCCAGTCCTAGGCCTAGCCCATAAGCTGACTGGCTGCTTCTGCCTCCCCAGTCTTGGCACACTTGCACTTGCAATCTAGCTGCCATGTACAGGAGCCTAATCTAGCTACATGGTGAGACCAGGAGGAGAAACCATGTGGAGAAAGAGAGAGGTCCTAGCCTTCCAGCTGTCCCTGACAAAGCACCAGACATGTGAGTGAAACATATTGGATATTCTAGCCCGGGTTGCCATCTGGCTACAGCTGCATGGCAGACCCCAAACAAGACCAACAGAAGAACTACCTGGCCAACCCACAGGATCATGAGAGAGAAAAACTGGTTGTTTTAAAAAGCCACTGGATTTTGAGGATAGGTTGTTACACAGCAATATAGCTGAAATGCCACCCTATTTATAAATAAATCATATCCCTTTTGTTCTCTGCTCTGCACCCTGTTTTTCTTTTCAGCACCCTTTACCTTTACAGTGATGTATCTGTTGTCTTATAATCTGTTTAGTATCTGTTTTCCCAATTAGATTAAAGATCCATGGTGCAAAACTGGAGTATTTTAATTGACCATTGCATACCTAGTATCACAGAGTGTGCAGCACATAGTAGGCACTCAGCCAATGTTTGTTGAATGAATGAATGAATTTAAAAGGTTCCAGCATTTATTTGTTTTGTGAGATCATTTCCCTCCAGATACAGAGAAAAGAATCTGTAACATCACCTTTGGTGGCCTTTCAAAAACAACCTTTGAAAATCCTGTTTTTAAATCCTTCTTTGCAAATCAAACTTCCACTTTGCATCTCCTACACACCTGCTCAACGGATTTTAATGCTTCCCTACTGGCAAGAGTATAAAGCCTTAGCATTTTTTTTTTTTTTTTTTTTTTTTGAGAGAGTAAGTCTTGCTCTGTTGCCCAGGCTGGAGTGTAATCCTGTGATCATGGCTCATTGTAGCCTTGACCCCTGGGCTCAAGCAATCCTCCTACCTTAGCCTCCCTAATAGCCAGGGCCACAGGTGTGCACCACCACACCTGGCTAATTTTTAAAAATGTTTTGTAGAGACAGGGTCTTCCCGTGTTGCCCAGGCTGGTCTCCAACTCCTAGCCTTATGAGATCCTCCTGCCTCGGCCTCCCAAAGTGCTGGGATTATAGGTGTGAGCTGCCATGCCTGGCCAAGCCTAAGCTTTAATGTGGTAGTCCAGGCCCCTTCAGTCTGCATATACAGCCGTTGCCCAGTGTCCCTTTCTTGACCCTCTTACACCCATCACATCAGGTTCTTTGTTATTATCTAGGCTGCTGTGGACCTTTCCACTTTCCTGGAGCCTTTCTTCTCTACTTCTACCAATTCCCCAGGAGAACCCCTTTCTTCAAGAGGAATTTACCAACAGCCTATGCTTTTTAGTGGGCATCTTTTCTTAACTGAGCAAACCATTGGACCAGTCCTCAGTTGGAAGTGGGAACCATTCTTGATCCCACAGAAGAAAGAGACAGTGGAGCGCTGGGCTGGGAGTTCAGGGACATCGCTTCTGGTCCAAGCTCTGCCGCCAACTTGTGTGGTGACTTCATGTGATTAAGCTGCTCATTCCTTATCTGAAGAATTAGGAGCTTGGATAAAGATCCCTTTCAGCTCTGAGGTTTTTCCATATTCAAATTTGCTTTACAGTGATAGGAAGAACAACCCGCTGATTTATGTACCTTTGGGTCAGAATTTGGCTGACTTGTAGCATCAGCAGTTTTACGTGAACAAAAATTTCAATTTCATTAGTACAGCCAAGTTAATTCTGCTGGGTTGGCAGTGTATTCTGAGAGGCAGAATGGCCACGGAGCCAGAAGTCAGGAGGCCTGCACTGTCTTGCTGCCCTGCCACTAGCTGGAGGAGAGCAGACCAGCCCAAGGGAAGCCGGCAGACTTCCCGGACCTTCGCCACCTCATTTCTAAACTGGAGGTAATAATAATAATAAACTGTGCCTGTAATCCCAGCATTTTGGGAGGCCGAGGCAGGTGGATCCTGAAGTCAGGAGTTAAAGACCAGCCTGGCCAAGATGGTGATACCCCATCTCTATTAAAAATACAAAAATTAGCTGGGTGTGGTGGTGGGTGCCTGTAATCCCAGCTACTCAGGAGGCTGAGGCAGAGAATTGCTTGAATCCGGGAGGGAGAGGTTGCAGTGAGCCGAGATCACACCACTGCACTCCAGCCTGGGCAATAAGAGTGAAACTCTGTCTCAAAAAAAGAAATAAAATAAAATAAATTAAAAAAATAAATAAAGTGTTTCATTCACTTCAGGCTTGTTCTGAGGGGTTAATGTATGTAATATATCAATGATTCGATAGGTCATTATCAAAATGTAACTGAAAGAAAATTATTGGTATATCTATTTATCAAGATAATACAGGCTTTTTCTATTTACCTTGGGTGCTCTGCCCACCCCTAGATCCCTTTATAGTGTTCCAGTTTCCGTCCCTTTGTGTCCTGCCAGATGGATGAGATGGAGGAGGAACTACTATTTTATGAGAACCTCCAATGTACAAGGCACTGGCCATACATGATTTTTTTGTTTGTTTGTTTGTTTTTTAAGATAGAATCTTGTTCTGTTGCCCAGGCTGGAGTGCAGTGGCATGATCTCGGCTCACTGCAACTTCTGCCTTCCAGGTTCAAGTGATTCTCCTGCTTCAGCCTCCCGTGTAGCTGGGACTACAGGAATGTGCCACCACGCCTGGCTACTTTTTGTATTTTTAGTAGAGATTGGGTTACACCACCATGTTAGCCAGGCTTGCCTTGAACTCCTGACCTCAGGCAATCTGCCTGCCTCGGCCTCCAAAAGTGCTGGGATTACAGGCATGAGCCACTGTGCCTGGCCCAGTTTTTTTTTTTTTTTCCCCTTACAACATTCCTGTAAGGAATAATTGTATTATTAGTTGGCATTCTTTTAGTTGTCAGTAACATAACTCTGACTCAAACTAGTTTAAGTTATTTTAAAAAATGGGTGGGGTACATTTATTTTGTTCATATAACCTAAAAGTCAATGGGCATCTGGCTTCAGGCATAGCAGGATCAAGGGGCTCAACGGCTCCTTTCACATTGTTTTTCCTTTGTCTCTCTAGTTCTTCTCTCAGCTTTTTCTGCGTTGATGTCATTTTTTTTTCTTTTTTCCTTTTTTTTTTGAGATGGAGTCTCACTCTCTCGCCCAGGCTGGAGTGCAGTGGTGTGATCTCAGCTCACTGCAACCTCCGCTTCCCAGGTTCAAGTGATTCTTGTGCCTCAGCCTTCTGAGCAGCTGGGATTACAGGTGTGTGCCACCATGCCCAGCTAATTTTTATATTTTTTTCGTAGAGATGGGGTTTTGCGATCTTGGCCAGGCTGGTCTTGAACTCCTGACCTCAGGTGATCGGGCCACCTCGGCCTCTCAGAGTGCTGGGATTACAGGCATGAGCCACTGCACCCAGCCCTGATGTCATTTTTCTGGTATATTCTCTCTACATGGTGAAAAGATAACCCCATGGGTAAGATAACTTCAAGCCATATGGCTTGTTTCTCAAAGAAAAGAAAAATAGACCATTTCTCTCCTAGCGGCCACATCAAATCTCCCATAAGGACCAGATGTTTCAGTCACATGTCACCCCCTGGACCAATCACTCTATCCATAGGTATGGGGTCCATGGTTCTGGTTGGACAATCTAGGTTATGTCTATTATAGTCAAATCTGGCCTGGCGGGGCCGACTCGGGTTTTCCTGCAGCTTTTTTGGGTCCGTGAAAAGCTTGGTTAGCCCAGGCCAGACTAACCATGCCTCTGTTGATGGAACATTAGGGTATGTGAGCATTGGAAAGGGATCCAGAGGTCCCTGAGCCCAACCCAACCATGGCCAAACAAGAGAAGGATCTTGTCCTAGGTGGCATGGTGAGGTAGCACCACTCCAAGTCCTTTCCTTTGCCTGTGCCACCTCTATCGGAAGGAGTATGTGAGCTTCTCCTGTGGGAGCAACTGAGGGATCCTGGCAGAGAGAGGCGCAGAAACTGTGGGTCACATGCAGGCTACATCCGGCTGCCCCTGAGCTGCCCTATCTCTTCTATCTCTTTGTCTTCTCACTTCTCTGGGCCACTACTTGGTAATGTAGTTGAGATTCTGGCTGTTCAGAGCCCCATTTCAGAGGGAGGTTAGAGTGGGGGTACCTCTGGGCTTAGCCAGTCCTCTGCCTTTTCTTTCACCTCTTTTTTCTAGGGAAGGTAGTTCCTGAGACAGAGTCTGCCCCAAATTATAAAATCAAACAGAAAAGATGTCAGAGGGAGAAGCAGGGTAACAGTGTCGCCAAAGAGGCCCCTTTCCCCACAAAGGAAGCCAGTGAGAGAGAACAGCCTCTGTTGACAGAACATTATGGGGGCCGACTCACATCTGGTGTGGGCGGGGAGGAGGGGTTGCTGTGCCTGGTGGTGCTACTTCTGATGTCCTAAATGTATCTCCAGAATTTCCCCCTCAACAGACTCTCTTCATGATGCCACTGCCAAGTCGTGAAAAATGGATCAAGGGCACAGGCTGGCTTCATGGAGGTCAAAGCAAGTAGTCATTATCTCGTAGCTGGAAGAAAAAAAGCTTTGCTTTTTCTGAGTTTGCCTATTTTCCTTTTTCTACTCTTCCTTGTTTGTAAGCGGAGGAGCTTGTTTGCAGTTGGTCACTGGATTTCTCTTCTGCAGCCCTGGTTATCGTTTGCACCATAATTGTTGCATGCTTCTGTGGCAGGTTCCTGGAGAGCTGACCTCTGTGCACAATGCCCTTGGCATATTCAGGGCAGCAGGTACCCTCCACACGTGGCCATGCCTCTCACTGTTTAGATGTGCCCATGGCTCCCTGACATCTATAGGAGAGGGCCCAAGCTTCTTCCATGACAACAAGAGAATGGCTGATCCTTCCAGCATTTTCTCTTTCTGTTCCTAGTCACATTCACAAACACACCACACAAAACTGTTTGTGGATTGCAGGACACCCTACCCCTTATCATGTTTCTGTGCCTCTTTTCATGCAGTGGCCTCTCTCTGGAATCACCCGCCTCCACTCACCTTTCATGCAAACAATTTCTATTCCACCTACTTTCAAGATCCAGTTCAAATGTCACCTTCACTATGAAGCCTTCCTAATTTCCCCACAGCATGAATGACCCCCTCATCCATGCTCCTGCTCCTTTCTGTACCTTCTCTATTATATACCTCTTTACTAGAGTTTTTGTGTGTCTGCAGGGAGGTGGTATAGCAAAGGCAAAAGAACATAAGCTTTGCCTTTTGGTCTGGGTTTGGAACCTGCTGTGCCATGTGTTAGCTGTATGTCTTTGCAGAAGTTATCTGACCATTGGGAGCCCTTTCTGTCTTTACTTGTAAATGAGCATAATTAAACTATGCTAAAGTATTTTGTTGGGGATGAAATGGACCAACCTGTGATGTGCCTGTCATGGTGCTTGGCAGATGACAGTTCTCAAAAACTGGTAGGGTGGTAGATGTGGTTATTGTGATTATAAATGAACCATGAAATCTTAGCAATGAAAGAGACCAGAGGCGTCATTCTCATGCCTTCAAAGCCTGATTCCTATTCCTTTATCAGATTAACATCTAGCTTCCCCTTGAACTCTGGGACAGGTAGCTCACTTTCTTCCTAATCTTTTATGATACTTAATTCTGACAGTGCAGAGGTTAGCTAGTCCATAGACTTAGTTACTCTATGTGTATTTGCAGGAGTACTTTAAATTGTTGGTTATATGTATGTATGCATGCAAACATGCATGTATATGTGCCTGTGCATATATATATATGTATGTATGTATGTATGCATGTCTATATGCATTTAGTGATGTTTGACCATGTAATGTTTCCTAAACAATTTTACTGAAAAAATCTGGGTTAGGAAGAAACAAAGGAAATTAACCTGTAAAGCAAAGTTGTGAGTGACTTTGTGTTTTCTTAGACCTTTTGTTTCCAGGTCTATTTGCATCTGTTTATTTTTTCTTGCCTCTGAGCAGAATGCCAGTAGAAATTGTGGCTTATGGTGTTGCTGCAACTATCAAGCATACTTTGGCTGTGATAGATGAAGAGAGAACACAATCTGAGTGACGTAGTAACATGGTGCATCTAAAAATAATAATATTTTGTTGGCAGAGAGAAGACAAAGTTGTTTTCTAATGTGGTTTAGGAGCAAAGAATCCTTAGTTGTTTTGTGGTATTTTGGCCTCAGTTTTCTCATCTGTAAAGTGGGAGCATTGGGCACTAAGAGCTGGGGTAAAGAGGAGGCAGAGGTGGACTCTGTACCTGAGAACTAACTACTTCCCTTCCCTATTCAACTGGAGCCACTCTATCTTTATTTTTTAAAGCTGAGTTATGCATTTGAGTTCCTTATATTATTTAAAATAAAATACTCTGTTGCTTCAAAAATTTGAAAACCTCCAAACTGTGTTGTCTTTTGGGCTCCTTCCTGCTCTAAAGACTATTATGGATGTAGATAAAGCAAAGTTATATTTTCCTGACTTTCTAATACACATTAATTTTGTAAGAAAATTTCTCAAATGAAACAAAATCTAGCTTTAAAAACTTAAAAAATTTTTTTTGGTCTTTTCTCTCTGATTTGCTTAATTGCAGCAAAAGTCGATTTCTTTCCTTTTTCTTCCAAAATTTGCTTTTCTCTGACAATCAAAATTCCACTAAGAGTAGGAAAAAGTCATAGATGTGGTATGGAGTGAAAGGTAAGTATCATGCTTAATATTCCTTTGTATATTTTCATTCTAGGCCAGTACTTAGATAAACTATGACATAGTTAAAATGTGAATTCAGCATCATTCGTCTCTCTTTTCAGCAATTTCTTTTTCCAAGTCTCTCCAGATGACCTCAATGAATCATAAAGATGAAAACAACATAAAAATATTTTTGCCTAAATGTATCACTTTATAGATGTGGAAAATGGGACTCTGTGAGGGGGATGTATTTGTATAGGATAAGATAATCAGCCATAACTCAAACTCTGGTCTTTTCTAGTTCAGTTCTCTCTCTAGTTGGTCTAGGAAGCCTCCTGGTGCTTCAGTTTTCTTACTGTAAAATGGGGATGATAATAATAGTATCTACCTCTAGAGTAGTCTTGAGTATTACATGACAGTAGAACACTTAGAACAATGCTTGGGCTATGGAAAGTTTCCGATACTTGTTTGCTGTTATTATTATTATACTTCCACATTGTGCCAGCAGGCTGCCCAAGGTGCACACACTAATGGAAATACCCCATTCGGGGACCATGCTGCTGTCTTCCATTCTCAAAACACGTCACTATAAAAATTTCCTCTTGTGACATTCTGTTCCCCCAGGGCACTGTTTCTCTGCTGGGTGACATTGGAAGGGTAATTGGTTTTATTCAGATAGATGAACTCCATGTTAAAATATTGCTTAATGTTACCATTGCCTAGTAATAATACCTTAACTCAGTGAAAATGTATGCGCCTCCATAAACCTTAAAGGGCTGACTTTAATGGGGCGACTTCAGATTTACCTGGCAGGTGAGTAGGTAAGTCGTTTTTCATCAAACAGGTCTTTTGTCTTGCCTTGAGGTACTACCTTCTCTGCTAGAACGCATGGGGCCAGCCAAGCATCCTCATCACTCTCACCCCTAATTTCTGGAAAATGAATGCCAATTACGAAGTGGGTGAGCATTTATGATTTAGAGACCATTTTATTCCTTTGTTAAGGTCAGGTGAATGGAACTTTACTTGAGCAGTGAAGAAAAACTAGTCCTCACTTCTAAGTTTATCATGCTTTTGGGAAGCAGGTAATCATATAATGGATAGAAAAATAATTCTGAGAGTGTGATGGAAAGAAGTATTACCTGTCATTGAGGAAAAATACTGTATAGGGCATGCCCCACCCTGAATCTCAGGAACCCTGAGAGCTAGGTTTGAAATAGCCCCTGGTGGTGGCTTCACCTAAAAGGAAGTTTGAGGGACCCTTCTGTGATGTCGCTTGCAATCATCTTGGGCATGGATTCCCCCAGTCTTTGGTTCCTCCCTTCATCTGTCCTCCCTCCCCGACTCCCAACTTCATACCTGGTCCTGTTCTTCCAGAGCATTCTACCTTATTGACATTGTTCATGAACTAGGGGAACCCTGTCAGTGAGTTGCAGCTTTGTGGAGCTGAAAGTTTGTCACCATCCACAGCCGCCCAGCCAGCACCCAGGAGGGACCCTCTTGAGTAGCGTGTGGCATTGATCTGAAGAAACTTACCTCCTCACTGTTGGTATATTTTCTCCTTTTCTTCCGCACAAGGAGAGAGGTGGGGGTTGGGGGGGGAGAGGGAGGGAGGGAGGGAATGAGGGAGGGAGAGAGAGAGCGAGCAAGAGAGCCCCTTTAGCAAGAAAACATCAAGAGTTTTTGAGTGTGGTGTGTGGTTCCCTTCGTCCCCATCAGTCGCTTTAATATTTCAAAATGGACCCAGTTCTGTGGCGGGTCCGAGAGTGAGGCTGTGGGGGACCTCCAGGCCTAACCTCCACGGAGCCTCGCGGCTGCTGCGTGCCCTGGCCCTGGGAGGATAAGGATTTCCCTTCCCTCCTACTTGCGCGCGGAGCCGAGCTCTTGTTGAGGTGCGGATTCCGGAAGCCCACGCAGCTCCGCAGGTCTATGGTGGCCGCGGCTGCCCTGCGGGGGCGAGTGTGCCCGGCCGGGGTCGGAGCCGAGCGTGTGCCCGGCAGATGGCGGTGCCCGCGCGCCCCTCCCTCCGCGCCTGCGGTGACAGCCCAGACGCCAGCCCGGGCGCTGACAGACGACTTTTCTCACTTGTCAGTTTTCTCGCTTGTCAGCAGAGCTGCTGGTAAGTGAGAGAAAACAGAGGGGCGCGAAGGCAGCGCGGCCACGGAGTGAGCGGGGCGCTGGGCGCGGGGCGGAGCCGGGTGCGCGGCGTCCGGGTCAGGCCCCACCGCCCGCGCCGGCTCCCGCTTGGCTCAGCCGCTGCTTTTCTCTCCCTTCTCACTTTCTTCCTCCTCCTTCCCACTTTCCTCCCCACCCAGTCCTCCTTTTCACCTCCAAACCCTTTAGCTGCGCGCTGATCGCTTCTGTGGCTTTGTTTGGGGGTTGGGGGAGAATACGAATAGACCCGAGGTGCTTTCTCTTGGAGCAGGAGCCCTATCCCTATCCCAATCCCAGTTCCTATCTCTATCCCTATCCCTGTCCGTATCCCTGGGCATTAGCCCGGGACCATGGCTGGTTCCCGCAACTGCCTCCGGGGCGCACCTGGGGCCGTGGTTTCCCGCGATCAGAGTCCGCTCTAAGTCGGAGTCTGGGGGCGCAGAAGGGGGAGCGCGCCGAGAAAGTGCCCGGCAAACGCGCGCCGCGCCTGGCTGGGCATCTCGAGCTGGGCGAGGAGACGGGGAGGGGATAGCCCAAACTCTCTCAGCTTCACCGCCAGTGGTCACCTACCTGCAGCTATGGAGTCCCCAACCAAGGAGATTGAAGAATTTGAGAGCAACTCTCTGAAATACCTGCAACCGGAACAGATCGAGAAAATCTGGCTTCGGCTCCGCGGGCTGTAAGTACACCTATTTACTTCTCCTGCCCCATTTCCCGCTCCCATCCTTATTTTACTACACAGCTGCAGTCACGACTGCTCACCCCGTTCCTGCATGGGCTTTTAAATACAACCCTAGAAGTTCCACAGCTGCTGCTCTGTTAATTACAGTCACTGCTACTTTTCTTCCAACACGGAGAGGGTTGTCTTTCTGTCTTAGAATGCCTTGCTGTTCCAAGTCATGCTTTTTTGGGGGGAAGGAGAGATGTCCTTTGATGAGTCAGTTATGGTGGCCCAATACTCAATGAGGTGTTTCTGATCCTTTTTGCCCAGGGAGAAAAGTTTGGGACCCAGACAGGGACTTTTAATTGAAGGAAGAATTTTTCTCTGCAAACTGCTTGCATGCACTTGGGCAGGTGGTCCAAGAACTTACCAACAGTTAAAATTCAACATGCATTCTGGCTGCTACATTTCTTTTTTCCCCTCTCTTTAGCCCACTCGAACTTCTGACATTTCCTGGAGTTCTTTTTGGTGGAGAAATGTTTACTAGAAGGAAAGGCTGTTGTGGAGAAAGTGGGGGGCAGAAACGATATTGGAGTTTTCTTGCAATATTTGAACAGTGAAAGAGAGTGGCCAGAATTCTAGTTGCCCTGATGGATGGAGATCTCTGAATTTCATTCACGTCATTGGGTTCTGTCTGCTTTGGGGTACTGAGGAGAGGTGACCTGAAAATACATGGTATTTTCTGTAAAAATATTTCATCATCAATGAACTGCTGGTCACTCCAGTCAGAAGCTTGAGGGATAGCTGTACATTCACAGCTTGCTCCTCAGTCACTGGGCAGGTCCCAAAGACACCTTCCATGACTACTAAATACTACTTTCATCAGACATTTGGCATCAGATATCTAATGTGGTTTAAAAATATGGTTTTTCTCCAAGCATATTATCTAGACATTCTGTTTCTAACAAGGGCACTGATGGGAAAACCAACTTCCTGCCAGTTTGTTTGTTTTGCTGCTGTTATTGTTTTTGAAAGCACACACACAAACAAAAGACAAATAAATGTGTTGATCTAAGTTAGCTTGATATTCAAAGTTTCTAAGAAGAAGCATTAAGGTAATATGTGTTTCTTTAAGGGGTCCTTATTGACAGGTGCAATTTATAAAGGCCATTCCATATATAGTCCAAGTGAGCTTCATTGCCATTGATTTCAATGGGAAACCATGCCAAATAATTTGATTTTTGACTTGTCTAGCCACCGCTAGTGGAGACTGTAAATTTATTTGGGAACCTTGTCTCTGGCTGGCAGGCTTTCCTGACAGTTTAGATGCCTGCAACGCAGCAGCTCTCGGAGTGGTGTTTACAGTAATCTCATGTTATATTTAGTGAACATTACGTCCGATTGTATTGCGCTGCACACAGAAAGTTTGTTGTGTCCACAAAGTCTGGGCCCGAAGTGTATAACGTGAAAATGTTGTCGAGCTGGATTCCGTGCCATGCTGACTAGAGGGATTCATATCCATACACCCAGGAACTTCTTCTCTTGGGCTGCTTTTCAATTTAAACCGACTCCACGGAGACATCTGGGCTACAGACAAGTGTTTGGTCAAATCAGCAATGCTGAGGCGGGAACTTGTGTGGAAAAGCGTTAGCACTTACAACACTGTGTCGTGTAGCTTTCTCAGTTTCATATCTGCTAGGCTTCTCTCTCCAAGGTGTCGCAGTGTAATGTAACTACATTTTCATTTTCTAGTCTCTTGTATCTACTCAGAACCTAGTGCTTTTGAACATGAAAAGTGTGCGGTGATTATACCTTCACTTTCTAATTTGAAAAGGAGATGTTATTATTTGTTATTATTATAAATATTTTTACCAGTATGTGATCCTTACCTCCTCCTCCTCCTCCTCCTCTTCCTCCTCCTCCTCCTCCTCCTCTTCTTCTTCTTCTTCTTTCTCCTTCTTCCTCCTTCTCCTTCTCCCTCCTTCTCCTTCTTTCTCCTTCCTTCTCCTCTCCTTCTTCTTCTTCCTCCTTCTCCTTCTTTCTCCTTCCTTCTCCTCTCCTTCTTCTTCTTCTTCTTTTTCTTCTTCTTCTTCTTCTCTTCTTCTTTTTAAATATAACAGCAGTACTACAATAAATAGCTAAAGACTCTGGAAACCAAAGCACACACTCTTTTATACAACTTGGAATAACATTTTTGCAGTCCACAACTTGGAATAACACTTTGCAGACCACAAAATAGAAACCCTTAGGAGAAGGAAGGGTGTGTGCATATTTGTCCACACAACAGATTGTCAGTAAGAGAAAGGAAGCTGCTCTTTCAACATTTTAGAAAGGCTCAAACCATAATTGGATTTTCATACCAATTTATTACCATGACACCTTTATAGAAAGGGCTCTGTAGGTGACCACAGATGGTCAGGAATTCAGTTCAGCTTCTCTGAGAGATATCTCACTTCAGGATGTGATCATCATCTCATGCCTGGATTATTCAATGGTATCGCATCTCCTTCTTGTTGGTATCTCCCGTATTTAATTTATTGTTGAATTTTTCGTCTCCTCCATTAGAATGTAAGTTCCATGAGGAGAGATACTTACTCACTGCAATACCTACAACAGCATTTAGCACATAGTAGATGCTCAAGCAATAGGTGATGAAGCATAAAAACCCAAATGTGAGCTTTTAAATATTCAAAATGAAGATAAATATATATTTAGGACAGCTTATGGCCATGAGACCTGTCAATGCAATGTGCCATGAGCTAGCTAGGATGCAGGTTTTATTAACATCATTGCCTAGGTTGGGGCACAGAAATCTAAACTGAGGTGGGAGCTGGGCAAGATGTGTGGCAGAGTTGTGGCCCAGGGCTGAATCCCACTGTGGTGATCATGCGGGCTTTCTCTTTCCCTTCTTTATAGCTCCTCTTTCACACTGGTGAGGGGTAGTCTTTACCAGAGCAAGAGGATTTCTGTGGTTATCACCTGCAAAGAATCAACAGCCAAGGATACTGCAGGGAAGTGTCCCCTATACATTCCAACCCCTACCCATACCCTGCCATGCTTTATTTTTCTCTAGCACTTCCCACCATCCGAATGCTGTGTAGTTTATTTATTTTTAGGTTTATTGTCTGTCTCCCCCAGCTAGAATATAAGCCCCATGAAGACAGGGTTTTTGGTTTGCTTTGGTCACTTGCTTTTGGTTTGCTTTTTATCCCCAGTGCCTACACTTCCACCCAGTATACAGTAATACATATTTGAAACATAGAGCTGTTTTACATATTTCTCTAAGAAAGAATTGGGAAGAACTCTTAGCATTGTAGCATCGTCAGCATACTAACAGTACATCAAATATTGGAGATGTGAGTTTTAAACACTCTCTATCTTAGCTGGGATTATAGACACCTGCAAGCCCAGGTGTCTGTTGTGATGATGGTGCCCATGCCCCTTGAGCGAGGTGCTGCACACTAATGCTCAGAGGCTAGCTGCGATTCCAGGGTGGGTGCTGGTCCTCAGCCTTGCTCTGTGGCCCTGATGCTTCTTATGCACATGCTCCTATTTCTCTAAGTGAGAAGAAAACAAATACCGCACACCTGAGCTTTCTTAATTGAAACTCTCAGAGGGATGCTGTCCTCTTACTCTTCGGAGAGGAGCCTCATTTTTCCTTTTCCGTAAACCTTAGTTCCTCCCAATGAGCTGTTGTCATATCTCTTTTCTCTGGAGGACTGGGTAGAGTTTTTGAGTCCCTCTCAATTACTTTTTTGTTACAGAATCTTCCAGTCAGGGAAACAGGGCTGTGGGTGTTCTATATACCCCTGATGAAGCCTCATAGGGCTCCTTGGGTTTGAGCAATTGGGTTATGACTGTACCTTGGGTCCTGACCAGAAAGTTTTTCTATTGCCAGCCTGCTAGATGGTGACAGAAACGTGTTTCTATGCTGCATTTTTGAAAAACCGAGAGCAAGAGAGCAGGTTTTACTTATTCCTTGGCATTTATTATCACAATTATAATTATCTAATCTCATATTTATTTTGCCCAACTATGAGGTAGTCGGTATAATAAATTTTATGCTTATATAACACTCCATGAAGATGATGATGCTTTTTTGCACTACCTAAAGTAATATTATTAATATAAAGGCAAGAGAATGGCTATTAAGTTAATAGACTGCAACAACTATTGTTTTTGTCTATGCAGCAAGCTTCCCATCCATCTTACTATGCTAACAGACTCTACTCCTCACCCCAGCATAGTACAGGACTGGCCAATCACAGAATTCACCTTTCAGGCAATAAAAGTTGGTCTCAAGTAGGGTATGGATCCCAAACAGAAGCATTAGAGTCCCTCGTTGACATTTCTGTCATGGCTGTGGGAAAGGGAGGCTTTTCTTTTCTTCTGGACTTTCATGGGGCTGCCGTTGGATCCATTTCCCACCTCATAGAGAAGACCTTTTATGATAGGAGGCAGTGAGGCCAGTGCTCAAAAGGAAGCAGAAAACACGGAGTGGGAATTCCTGGGTCAGCTCCTGGAGGTCCCAGTTCCTGTAGATGTGTCTCCAGTTCTGTCAGCTCTCCCAGCTACATGAGCTAGTTAGACTCTGTTTTTGCTTAGGATGTTTTGAATTTGGTTTCTCTGAAACAGTCTTAACTAATACCCTATCGATGTACAGAGAAGTTAAGTAACTCTTCCAACCTACACAGCAAAGATGAGGAGAAAAGCCATAGGTGACAAAGCCTGGACCTTTGGTTTTAAATTTCTTATTTAAGCCCTCTCTGTGTTTTCTTTCTATATAACCGAATTTTTAAATGATATAATTAGTGTTCAGGCAACATGGGATTACTCAATTAACATTTACTGAGTGTCTATTAGGTGCCAGTCAGTTTGCTAAGCCCTGGGTTTGCAAAAGTAGGTAAGATACTTACTTGACTTTCAGCAACTTGAAGGCTAGTGGCAGAGACTGATATGAGTACCTGGAGATGATGAATATAGTTCCAGGGGGATGCAGAGGAAGCTACCTCTACTTGGGAGGGCCAGAGAAGGTGTTACAGACTACAGTTAATTGTGTATTCATTCTAGCAGACTCATTAGAGTCATAAGGAAGAAACTTGCTTAGACTCTTTTCATTGATGTCAGCCTTTTGCAAAAATGCAAAGAAACCTTTTACAAAGATGAGAGAAAAACAAGGAGTCTTCTGGGCAGCCTAAAATAAACTAGTTGAGATTTCTGAGCTGTTCTTATGGACTACTGGCAAAGCTGCTTGCACTTAACTGAGATATGGCTTGAGTTCTAGTGAACCTTTTCTATGTTCACCACTCATTGAGAATTCCCTAAGGAGAGAGTATGGTTGGGTCTATTTGCTGTCATGCAACATGGAGCTATTGGAGATAAATCTCACTCACCCCCCGCCCCCCACTCCCCCGCCGTCCTGTCAGAAGTAGTTGGCCCCTGAATTGGTCTGGGTCACAGGATTACCTTCCCCTATTAATCAATTCCCAAGAGCCTTACTTTCCTTAAAAGGTTAATGTGTGGTATCCGCTTGCAGCTCATCCAGTGCAAATACTAAGGGACAGACAGAAGTGTAGTCATGAGAGGTGCTGCTGGAAAGGAAGGCAGGGGCCGGATAGTGATACATGACATTTAAAAATTTTACTTTTTGTTTTACTCAAAATAATATATGCTCAAAGTTTGAGGAGGTGAGTAATTGAACACATTTTACTATACAACAAAAAAGTGCTGTGTTCTAGGTGTCCTTTCATATCTTCTAGAGAAGTACATATATATTTTATGATACATAATATTTTTAGAAGTTTGTGTTTTATCCTTTCAGTTATAAGAAATTGTTAAAAGATGTTAAGCTGGAGAGTAACAAAATTAGATTTGAATTTTAGGATTGTAATTCTGGAAAAAGGGTGGAGGACAGATTGGAGATGCGACTCGAGGCCTGGAGACCAGTTGGGGAAGATGCCTGATTTGGGGTAGCGCTACTGAAGACGAAAGAACAGGGGCATGTTTGAAATGAGAATTGACAGAACATAGATTTAGAGTAGAGAAAGAGGAGCAGTTGTCTTCTGAGTTCTTTCAGCTTAGATGTCTCAGTGAATTTGGCGTTATTTGCCTCGTTAGGGACTATGGAGATAAGAGCAGGCTTGGATAAAGCAGAATGATAAACTTGGGTGTAGATATGTTAAATTGGTAGCCTCTGGAATGTTCAAGTAGCTATTGGTGATGGCAATATGGAGCCATGGAGAGATCTTTGACCTGGAGCGGTGGGTCTGAGATCTTGGTTCTTATTTTTAAATCCTTGCAAGGAGATGACCCAGGGAAGAGGGCATTGACCTGAATCTTACCAGAAAAGCAATTCCAGAAGAATACTTTAAAAAATTGTTGTTTCCCGCAGATTACATGTTTAGTGTATTAATTGGTCCTTTTACTCTCCCATTCAATTGGAATTGCCAGATTGTTCAGCATATTTTTATTGGGTTTCCATTATGTACTCGGTGCTAGGAGCTTCAGAAGGAATGTGAAAATATCAGAAGAAAATCCTTACCATCAGGAAACTTAGAATATATTGAGGGAAACAAGATACTTCTTATACATGTGAAAAGGTTAAAAATCAACAACAAAAGAGACGGCAATAATTAATTGCTGACTAGGTGATATGGACGCTGCATGCTAGGATTCAGAGAAGGGAGACATTTGTGTTTGAAGGATTGTTTTTGAGTCTTTCTTTTCTTAATAAAGATCAAATTAAATCTCTCTGAAATACATTCTTAATTTATATTAAAAGGGAAAAATGTGAATATCAAAAGGAGTAAGTAGATTCTCACATTTACAGTGAAATTTTCTTTACTTGAATACTCATGTAGTTTACTGGTACATCATCACTTGATTATTGTAATTTGGTTATGCTAGTGTATTAGTTAATTACAACTCAATATTTAGCAGCGAAGTGCTTAATATTTTGACTGAGCTTTACAGCATGCCTCTGTCAGTTGGGAAGCAGCCCTCATCAGAGAGGTTTCTGCATTACCATCTCTAGTTTTCAATCTTTAATTTTCTTTGGCTCATGGAAGACTACTTTCCTTGGTTTCCATTTCCCCACATGGAAGGATAGTGTTTATAGGACCTATCTCCTGGATTTTTGAGAAAGAACTAAAAGAAATAATTGTTACCAGGTTAATGCAAAAGTAATTGCGGTTTTTGCTATTAGTTTTAATGGCAAAAACCACATTACTTTTGCACCAACTTAACAAATATGAGGCACATTAAAATAGACTGGGACAGCTTTGAGAATGACCATCATTGGAGTTTCCCACTAGCAATAAAAATGAATTCTACAACAAATGCAACACTCTATTTCTGGAGGAAGTATACTGAATTCATGTAAAGTGTTGGTATTCTTCAGGCTTTTATTGTACTGTTTATACAGAGTCCTCTTGACAGCTGTTATTAAACAAAATAAATGAGTCTTAATGACCGTAAGACAAAGCTAGATGTTCCTAGCTTGTGAGATTATGAAAAAACTAAAGAGAGTCATTCCATCCAGAAGATATAAAAATTGATCATTTTAGGTAATGAGTTTTATTCATATAGTTGAAGCAATACACATCTGTATGCAGAAAATTCATTCATTCATTCACTTACCAAATATTTCTGTGGCACTTACTATGTGCCTGGTGCTGTGCTAAGCACCAGGGAATTAGTGGGAAACAAGACAAAGGCTCCCTCCCTCGGAGGATGTTCAGCCTACAGTAGAGGAATATATTAAACAATATTTCCATAAATTACTACCTGCTGTGACGAGTGCTGCACGAAGTCCAGCACAGGGAGCTGTGAAAACATAGAAGAGAGGACCCAAACCTGGTCCGGGATTCAGAGAAGGCTTCTTTGAAGAAAAGAGACGGATGCTGAGACATGAAGATTATGTAAATTGTAGTTAAGTAGAGTTAGGGAAGCGTATTCTAGGCATTTAAGGACTGGGATGTTTATACCTGCAAAGATCTAAAGACAAGAAGGAGCATGGCCCTTCTGAGAAAATGAAAGAAGGCCAAGTGGCTGCAGCGCAGACTGGAAGGAGGCGAAGGCTCTAGACACAGCTGGAGAGGAGCCAGGTCCGACTTCATCCACCAGGGAGCCTCAGCAAGGGGAAGCCATTATCAGTAGGCACGGATGTGAGAACTTTTTAGGAGGTAGATCCAACAGGACTTGGATATGGAGGATGAGGAAGAAAATGGAATCAAGGTCAACTCGCAGGTTTTTGGCTTGAATCCCCAGGTTCTTTTTTCTTAGATTAGGATCACTGAGGGAGGAACACGTTTGCAGGTCTTGTCGTGAGTGGGAACAGAATAAATGGGGGGTAGAGAGTTCAGTATGGGATGAGTTCAGTGTGGGACATACTGACTATGAGGGGAGATATGGGGAAGGCAAGAGCAGTTGGATAAGTGAGTCTGGAGATTAAACAGAAGGTCTGGAGATATAATCTACAGCCCAGCAGAGTAAGCAGAAAAATTCTGCATGTATCTGAATGATGCCAAATTAATATATCTATAAATTTTGTAAGTAGAGAATACAGTTTAGTGTGACCCCTAAATAGTCTGAAGGAAGGTTTCAGAAAACCAAAAATTTATGTATATTTTCTCACTGGCATTTACTTGTTCAAAATATTGGCATTTACTTAGGCCAGCTAGTAATCATGACTTGAAACTTATATTGACTGCTTGGTATCATGCCCATTAAAACGTAGGTTTGGAACAGAGACAGAAACCAGTATGGTCATTCCCAGTATTCCAAGTGCAGAAAGAGGCCATGACCCAGGGAGCCTAATGGGTTGAGCCCTCATCACGGACCTTCTGGGAGGTCGAGGGCACATGCCATGGGGCTGACACCTGAAGCCTGGAGCCTAGCCCACTGCAGAAGGGCCAAGTGAAGCTTGGCTGCGTGGAGGCTCTCTGGCTCTGGCAAGAGGCCCTTTTGCAGTTTAGGCTCCATTGATGGGGCTTGGCCTCCCTGTGCCTGCTCCAGAGGTGCCTCCATGGATATGGCTGGGCCTTGTCTCCTGGAGCAGTCCACAGTTCTGGCCACAGTGCTCACTCACTGTACCACCTCTGCCCATTGGCGCCCTTTCTCTGCTCTTTAAGGCTTTCCTTCTATTTCTACCCAAATCCAAGGACCCATTGCAAGGACCCGGTATTCAATATTCTGCCAAAATACAGCTTCCTTTCCCTTAAGGCCACCAGAAGAGTGATAATTTAGACAATCAGTATAAGAGTGCATGGAGCATTTTGTCTGAAAGTCACAAATGGATATC
The DNA here is from genome assembly GCF_009828535.3 of Hylobates moloch. Classification (NCBI taxonomy): domain Eukaryota; kingdom Metazoa; phylum Chordata; class Mammalia; order Primates; family Hylobatidae; genus Hylobates; species Hylobates moloch. The sequence goes on from NW_026652276.1 coordinate 136,898,392, forward strand.
CAAAGACCATTAAACTGTTGTTTATCCAGATTCCAACCAAAGAAAATGCTTAAATAACCAAGACGTTTCCTACACTCTAGAGATACATCTAGTAAATATGGTAGTGAAAGATTAATCTTTGAAAGCTCCTTCCAGATGTTTTAGGAGTAGTTCAAATTCACACTAACATCCTGCCACTTATTTTCATTTGTCTCTCTGACTTTTGTCTAAGGATGACCCACAAAAGTTTATTACATTTAGTATACCATTCCATGTGGGTGTCACTGGAAACCATGTCTGCTAACTGTGAGGAATTTAAACACTTTCATAAATAAGGCCTTTCCTAGCTTATTAGTGAAATAGAAGGATTAATTATCATAAATCAAGCCTCATAAATGTTGTTTCAGAACTGCCATTTTGACTATAAAATCACTGACTGAAATTAGTCATTGTTTAAAAAAAATGAAAGAATTGTTGAAAGCACCAATTTCTGGGAGATTTGGCATAGTTTCAGTGAAGGTAACTACTATAGCTCAGGAAAATTTGCTTCCAATGCTCATCTGATTTCAGTTGACAGAAAAGCTCAAAATGGTCCCAAGAAATGCATCTGCTAGTTGGCGTTTTTTTTTTCCCTGTATTTTGGACAATGGGCTCATTTTGCCATATTTAAATTGTTGAGATTTACAGAGCGTGTGTTCAGGGAGGCTCACACAGATGATGCTACTACAAGATAGGATTTTAGAGGAAATAGGAAGGACTCATGTTCCCAAGGAGCCATGGCGCTGATTCAAATTCACCTGGAATTGTAAATGACCAGCAGCTGCTTTCTGCCAGGAGTCAGTTTTGATAAGAGTTGGGAGGAAGGGTACAGAGTGGGGAGAGGGAAGGAACACTGCAGGAGCAGGTAGGCAAGACTTAGAAAAATTAGACTGACATTGAAGTGAAACTCAGCAGAAGATTACAGTTTTTGTTCTGGCTAAATCTACAAGGGGAAAAACAAAGTAGAGAATTGAAACAGCTCTGTGGATAATTCAATTAGAAAAAACCCTACTCCTCCCCTAATTACAGGGATAGATCTGTGAAGAGGGAGATTTTGTCTTAATCCTTTGGATTTATATCTACTTTGGCAGTGCCATCACAGATATTAAGAGATATTTTTGCTTTTAGCTTTTCTCATTGATGTTTATTTAAGTAGGAGACGGGCTCCCAGGAAGAAGGTCGCAAAAATTGCTTCCATTCCCACCCACACAATTTTGCAGTACTTATAACACAGCAAGTGGTTGTAAATACGTGAATAGAGGACTAAATCAGTTATGCAAAAAACGTACTACTTGGGCTTCCACAAGCATGACATTTGCTTTCTATTTTCTTTCTCTAAAAACCTTTCCCTGTTTTTTCACTGGTGCCACTGATTAGCTCATTGCCCAGCTTTAAGCAATAGGCTTTTAGCTAGAAGGAAAGAAAATTGTGTTTGGTTTGCTAAAAAAAAAAAACAACAAAAAAAACTTGCCTTCCAAAGGAAGAGTTCAGCTTTCTTTGGGGAGGGGTCCCATTTGGGGCTTCTTAAATAGTAGTCCAAGTGCTGGGATTTTTAACCCAGGCTCATGAGAGAAGCAGGCATGAGCAGGAGATTTGATTTCTGTTTCTGGCCAGCTGTCTGCAGGCAGCCGAGGGGATGCGGAGGGAGATCAGTGAAGAGAGGGGCTTGCTTTGGGAGGACAGGAGCCCTGGGGCAGCCTGGATCTGCCATGTGAGTTGGTGTAGCCCCAGGTGGGGCTTCCTGTAGGGTTGTTTAGTTTGGAGTTTGTTACCTTCTCCTAGGTTTCTCTACTTTCCACTGCCTGGCCAGCTCTAGATAGAAATGCACTTGCTCCTAGGAAAGAGTAAAAAATTGACTGTCTTATTTACATCTCTGCTTCAGATTTGCATTCTCCCATTCTTTAGAGTCACCATCCCCACCCTCAAACCACACTGTCAAAGGCTTCCTTCATGTGAGTTTCATCCATCACTTTTGGCTAAACGTACTGGAGTTCTCTATGTTTGGGAGCTGGCTATCTCTGAATATGATCTTCCTTTCCTAAGATAATTCAATGACAGTATGAGTCTGCAGAACAATTTTCTCTACTAGAAAACCTAGCTAATAAATTCCCTAGAATTTTTTTTAGTTGTTTTTCTTTCCTAATGATTGGACTATTCAAGGTAAAAATGAGTTTGTTTTTTTTTTTTCCATTTTATAATTTTTTTTGTTGTTGTTGTCTTGCTGTGGACCTTTGGCCAAGCAGGAAAATGAAATCATTGTGCACATGGAATTTCATTTTGTAGCTCATCAGTTAAATCTTCGAGCTAGTAAGACAGGAGATTCTCTTACTCTATTATCTCCTTTCTCACCCCTAAATATTCTTGTGGAAGGTGCCAAGAGACCACCAGTTTATACATATATTTTTATCATTAGCATTTACTTGTTCAAAGTATGGGAAAGGCCAGGAAGCAATGGATAGCTTTGCAAAGTTAGTTTTTAATACATGCATCATGGAAATGAAATCACTGATAGGAATGAGAAGAAATGTACAAAGACCTTCCGTTCTCAGTAGCATGTAGATTAATTCATACAAATGATGTAAGAGATCCATTAGAAGTTTCTAAAGATATCCAATTCTTTTCAATCTGTATCCTGCATGCCAATGAAAAACAAAACCAGAGGATCAGATGATTGTTCAGATCCTCACTCATTTCATGGTTATTTGTGACATTTTATCTCAGTCCACTTTCCCATGAGTGAAACACATGTGATCTGTACTTGTAAGAACCTGTAGTTAACTATACAAGCCTTGCTGTGCATTTTGTTTTTATCTGAGCCTGTCTTTCAACGTCCTGTCCCTTGAGGGAACTGAGGGCTGAGGACCAAGCTTTCCGAAATGGTCTGTGTGTTGGCGGTGGTAGTGGTCTCTGGAGAAAAGAATGGAGACAGGATAGGACTTGGAGAAGAGTGAGTCATTGTTACCCAGAAACCCTGGAGAACACTGAGGGCAGAATTGGAATTTGCATTGTGTGTATGCAGTTGTTGAGTATTCAACTTCCCATACCAGGAAATCTTGTGCCCAACTGGGAGGTATCTTTCTGTCAACTTAGAAACAGAGCACAAGTTTTGGTTTTTCAAAGCCAGCTTGTTAGAATATTAAGCCTATTTATAAACCTCATTATTGCAGCACCCATATGGCTCTTGTTCAAAGATACTCACTTTAAAAAAGTGAAAGACTGCTAGGCGCTTCATAATTTAGCATCAATGTTTAATCGACTCTCACTTATCCAGGCTATTAGAAATGATTTCCAAATCATCTGTTTGATTTTGGAGTACTTGATGCTTACATTTGACTGCAGGTGTGCCCAGTACTCTGGGAACTCCTAGCCATCAAAAAGCAAATAAAGACCCTTAAAAGCGTCCTTGCCTCCCACCTCACTGTTGTTTCTCGCTGTTTGCCTGCTTGTCTTTACTTTGCCCCTGACTGTGGACAGAGTCACCCCTTAAGCTTGCTTAGTTTCATTCTTTATCTCCCTGACTGAGGGCAGGAGATGGAAAATGAAGTTCAGGGTCTAGAAGCTTCCACTTTATGACACTGCTGTGGAGAGCTTTGGGGAACCTATTTAAATACTGGAGGTCAGTGTTCTTTGCCCTTTGATGATGCTCCTGTTTCAGAATCTGCCTGTCAGGATGTGACCAGCTGGCTGTAAATGGACTGAAGCTGTCGAGGGGGGTTTTGGGGTTCATTTCCCCTGTTGTGCACAAGTGCATGCACACACACACACACACACACACACACACGCATCATTTAATACTTGGGTAATCCACAGTTCCATTGAAACATTCCGGACGTAAACAGACATTGATTTTCAGCAAGACTAGTGGTCTTTAAATTTACTTAAGAGCTAAATGAGTATGGGTTAATCAATAATTCTAGCCATAGCACATGAGATCTCCGCATTGAGTTACAACTTCCTGAGACTGCTTAAGGATGTGCATAAGCAAGTTAGTGGGCTCAGTTTTTAGGGAGTTATTGATAAAAAGGACTTGTTTTGAAATATAATTTTAGATATTTCCAAGGATTATTGTGATATCCAGTTCATAAGTATCCAGTTTTACTTTCTTTTTTCCTGCCTTTTGGGCAATGGCTCAGCTTTGACATTTAAAGGGAGTGTGTGGCTCTGCTAGGTTAAGTGGGACATTGCTGGGGTGGGTGGCAGGGTGTACAGGCAGGCACAGGGCCCCTTAGGCATGGGAAAAGCTGGGCAGTGTTTCAGCTCATCCTCCTCTTAGCAGCGCTGAGATTAGCACCTGCTTTCTTTGTGGTTCAAGTGTTCCAAGACAAGGAGAATTGGGAGTATCCAATTTTTCCGTTCTGGAAAAGTAATCTTCAACCTTTTTTTTGTGACTTTTATAATTAATGAAAGATTTTTGATCAAGTAAGTTTTGAAAACCTACTGAATTATAATGCCATTATTATTTATGCAATACCACTGTTTTTAGTACAGTAGCTGACACTTGAGCATTTCCAGGATGCCCAGCACTATGCTAAATGCCCTGCAGTCATCATTACATTTAACTCTCACATCACCCCGTAAAGCAGGCACTGCTGTTACCCAAATTTTACAGATGAGGAAACCGGTGGTTGGAGAAGTGATATAAGTTGCTAAAGGTCATGCAGCCTGTCGGACACAATAAGTTGGAGAAGGGATTAAAGCTCAGGCAAGTGATCTTAAGCAGTATGCTGTAATGCCTCCCCTTAGAAAAACAGAAACAACAAACAGATGAAGCCGTGTGTGTGTGTGTGTGTGTGTGTGTGTGTGTGTGTGTTTCAGTGAGAGAAAGAGAGAGAGAGAACGGTAGAGCCCATTCCAGGGAACAGACTTTGCAAAGTGCCACTCTAGACCTTCTATGAGGTGGTGTCCTCAGCCTGGCCTTGTGAAGATGCCCTTGCCTTCTCTCCCAGCATGAAGCTGGCCTCTCCATCTCCCACCCTGCCAACTTTGCCAGGTCCCAGAACACAACAGCTCTTTGTCATTCTCTACTTTCTACATCAGCTTGGTCTAGTTACATGAAATCTTGAGATTTGTAGTGTGTTGTTTCAAGTTTCAAAATATTATAAATTTAAATTAAGTTTTAGAAACAAATTTTAAAAACAGGCCAGGAATGGTGGCTCACGCCTGTGATCCCAACACTTTGAGAGGCTGAGGCAGGCAGATCACTTGAGGTCAGGAGTTCGAGATCAGCCTGGCCAACATGGTGAAACCCCATCTCTACTAAAAATACAAAAATTAGCCGGGCATGGTGGTGTGCACCTGTAATCCCAGCTACTCAGAGGCTGAGGCAGGAGAATCGCTTGAACCCAGCAGGAGGAGGTTGCAGTGAGCTGAGATTGCGCCACTGCGCTCCAGCCTGGGCGACAGAGTGAGATTCCCTCTCAAAAACAAAACAAAGCAAAAAAAAATTCCCTTTGTCTTGCAGATTGTGAGTCAGGGATTCTGTTGAAGTTCTTAAAAATAGAAGGCCAAGAATAAACTGGGGTTTTTTTTCCAGCTCATTTCCTGCATTTTGGTGGACAGAATGCAGTATGTTTTATTGTTATTAATTTTATTTTGGTTTTGTCTAGTGTCTAAGTTTCTTGGTGGAATCTTTTGCCTTCTTTGTATACATTCCTTAATTTTCTTCGAAGGCTTCAGAATTTGTCTTCTGTCTCAGCCACTTTAAGGTTCTGTATCCTTAGGCAAGTTACTTAACGTCTCTGAGACTCACTTCTGTCAAGTGGAAAGTAGGTAGAACCTCTCAGGGTTTGTAGGAGTTGTAAGTGAGTTAACTTGTGTAAGAGGAATGGAACAGAGGAGTTGCTCAACAAATGTGAGCTCCCCAGCCTTCTCATTGCTTTCCCTCTGTGTGTAGGAAACCACAGCTGTGGTGGATGTCCTCACTGCTCATTATAAATCATTGCTTAGTTGAAGGAAAAAGAATAAAAAGAAAGCATTTTTGATCAATTTTTGGGTAAATGCATTCATGAATTCAATAACGACACATTGAGCAGTTGCCATTACAAGGAAGAAACAATAGCAGATGTCAGGTAAGCCATCATTCCTTCCGTAAGAATAACAGATCATGACCATGAGCAGTCATAAGTGCACTGTGGTGGGTAAGCTCTGGCCACTATGGGACACACAGAAGGAGTATTACCCAGTTTGGGAAGCCCTAGAAGGTCTTTGGAAGTGATGTTTCAGTTGAGAACTGAAGGATGAGTAGGGCTCAGTCAGGCCTCACCAATCTTGCCCATTCAAAATAATCTGAGAGTTGGGTCTTGAATAATTTTTATGAGTTGCATTTTCTCTTGTGCTTTAAGAGCTGACCTCCAAACTCCATTGTAAGATAATACCATTTGGGTTGATTTTAGGGCTATGTCTAAATGGGAGAAGATTGAAGGGGGAAACTTTACAATATCCGAAGCTAAGAATATATCTATGAACGTGGGGAGTGTCAGGAAGGTGAATTGGACTGAAAATCAGACTTCTGGTCTTTCTTTCTTTGGGTCTAACATATGCACAACCCATCTTTTGATGTGTATGGGTGACAGTTGCAAATAGTTCATTTAGTTGGCCAACCATGTGCCAGTTAATGTGCATGCCCTTGGATAGATATAGAGATGCATATGACAGACCTCTGACCTCAAGAAGCTCAGAACTAGGGACCAAGGGGCCTAAAAGTCTTAGAATGCCTCTTACATGGTAGGCACACTAGATGACAAATTTAATACATGATCTCATTTGAGATCATCTCATCCATTTCATAGATGCAGAAATGAAAGCTTGATTTAGCACAGAGCTTGCCTGAGGTCTCACAGCTAGTTAGGGTGAAGTTAGGTTTTGAGCCAGGTCTATCACACTCCAGAGCTCGATGTTGCCTTTCCACAAAATCACAGACATGAGAAAATGCAATGCCACAGAGAATGGTGTCAGAGAGATTTCAGCATGCTGTGGGAACACAGAAGAGGGTGTGTAATGTGGCTTCCCACAAGAGGTGACCCTCCCCCTGGGTATCATCTTTTTCTAAAATATAAATTTTATTACTCTTCCCGTTTAATTCTGTCCTTAGCACTTGCCAGCCTTATTTCCTGCTACCTCACTCTATAGTCCCTGCTTGCTGGGCTGGTTTGAGACCATGAGGCATGCCCTCTGTTTCTGCTTGCTGTATACTTCCATATTTCTTCCTGCTGACATTTCACCCATCAATCAAGACTACCTCTTTCACAAAGCTTCCTTGAGCCATCCCTTGTATTTGTTGTTAAAATAACACTTTAGGTGCATGTCTTAACTTCCTTTTTAGAATTTGCGTTCTTTCAGAGAGGGGATCCTACAGAGTTATGAGGATTAGCAAAGTATATTAAGTGCTTATTGCTAGTAGGTGCTGAAAATGAAGCTTTTCTTATTTTTGTTTATCTTTGATTCTTTCAGCACTCCCAGCAGTTCCTTTATATATTTCTTTGGCAAGTGTTGGGAGAATTCTGTGGAAACCAATAGCAAGGTCTGTCTTCTTCTGACCTCTGAAGATACTGTCTGCTGATAGGATTAGTTGGGCTTCTGAGTAGAGGCTAGGGGCATTCTTCTTTTCCAACTGCCTCCTTACCTTTTGTCCCTGTATACGTTCAATGGGTTATTTTTTCATCTTGCCAGTTGTGCCTTAGATCAGTTTGTTAGACTGCTGTGCTAATGAGTCCAATGGCACGGGTCACACCCACAGCTCACTATGCTCTGTGGCTGAAGGTGAAGCCTCTGCCCTTGGCTGCTGCCTGGAAAGTGTGAGCTGTCATTGGTGACAGGGTCCAGGTGCGAGAGAGTGAGTGATCAGTGCACATGCATCATAGCTTTTGGGGAGAGTTTGAGGTAAACCACACAAAGAACTTGCCCTTGGGGAGCTGACATTCAGGTGAATTATCTCATTTGTTTCTCATAACAAGGTCTCATAAGAGGGGCTCTGATTCTTCCCACTTTATATGCAAAGAAACTGAGGTTCAGGGAGATTTAATAACTAGTCCAGCATTGTAAAGCTAAGTGCTAGAGCCAAGATTGGAACATAGGTAGTTTGCTTGAAAGGCCAAGCCTTAATCTACTGTTAGTCAACTTTCCTCCCTATTATATGTGATACAATTGAAACATGGAAATATCTCTATATAGTCCTGTATTTGTATATATTTTTATGTGTAACTATATAGGTGTATCCATATTTTAATATTTTTTTCTATTATAATGCTCACTCTTTAAAGAAAATTTGGAAAATTCATAAAACTAAAAAGGAGTGATTTGTCATCCTACTACCCTGGAGTCATGGTTGTCATTCTGGTGTGTCTCCTTTCAGATAAATAGATATCATTACATGTCTAGTCAAGACCACACTGTAGGTTCTGTGTTACTTGCTGCTTTACACACCTGACACTGCCCTGTGTGATTTCATTTTAACAGAGATGTAACAGGTCCTAGTGATTCTCAATTTGAAACCTCTTTAGTTTACAAAAAAATATGGTGCACAGCTCTCCATTAGCAAATCAGTGGTTTGCTTCCTGGGTACAGTGACTGTAATGGAAATGCAGGTGTGGAACTAAGGTCAACTGGGAAACATTGTACTTCCTGGATATGCTACAAGGAGATGGATTTTCTTTCCTTAGCACTTCCTCTCCTCTAATCCCCTCCAGTGCTGAGCCTATTGAAACTCTTTTAAGGGTCTTCAGAGTCTACAAAAATTGATACACACATGAAGAACGTTGGGATATTGGGACAACATACATTTTATGGCCATTTTCCCCTTGTCTGCCACTCTGACCTAGGTGAGACAGTCAGAGCAGATGTTACTAGCTTCATGTGATAGATTAAGAAGCCTGATGCACAAGATTTGCCCAAGGCTAAATGACTGTAAATAGCAGAGGTGGGCTGGAACTGGGTCTCTTCTGCTTCCTGGGGATGGTTCCTAATGCTGGTTCTCAACATTTGCTTCTAGACTTTCTCATTGTCCCCTTCCTCACTTCTTTTTTTGAAGACCTTATGTCTCATCTCATAGTTTAGCTGCATGATTGCACATTTACATTTAAGAAGGCACATCCTTAAAGGGACCTCAGTGCTAGATGTTGGGGATAATAGTAACGATAGTGACAACATAAATAACTGATCATTATTCACCATTTAACCCATTTAATATGTGCCAGATAAAAGAAATGTTTTGTAAGTTTGTGTCCATTTACTCTGCAAGAACCTCATGAACCTGGCAAAGGAAGGATTGAGGTTTGAACCTAGATTTTGTGGTCTTTAAAGCCTGACCTCAACTAAAATGCCAGGGAACCTTCAAAAGGAAAAGGGAAGAACATGGGAGCAGAGCCACTAAGCTCTTGGGATGCTATTTTTTACTAAAGGCTTAGGTTCTATACTTCTGACTACAATATAACACAGCATTCCCAAACTTTTAACTAAGCTTTGAAACCCATAAGCTTCACAGAGAAACCCCCCTAAGAAGTGTTGACCTCCATGCCCATCCCCACTGAAGTAATCCCTTTCTTACCCACTGCCTGCCAGAACCCTTTTCTGATATGTGTTTATGCCTCTTTTCTTACAGGAGGAAATATAAGAAAACGTCCCAGAGGTAAGAACATCTTTCTGAGCTGCAACTGGTTGATTCATTTGTGGCCCAGCTCTTCACAAGTCTGGCTCATGGTGGACTGGAACTGTAATAAACAGGCTCTTGGTTCTTTCTCAGCATGTTGCCTGCTTTATCTCCGATTGCGACTGCTGCTGTAATTAAAAATTGATTGCAGGCATCTAGTGAGGCACAGCAGGTGGATGCCTTCGCAAGAGAGTGGATCCTGTGGGCTCAAAAGCTTGTTACTGCCGTGTTGTCTAGTGATTTTCCTAAAACCTTGACCAGAGAGTGATTGGGCTGGCGGGGGCTGAAGGTATATGGATGGGGAGCACAAAGCGATCTTTATATACGTGTTTAGTGTCTGAATTCTCCTTTGTCTCAGAATCTCCTTTGCCTGATTTGCTGACAAAATGCTGTTGAGCTCAAAGCACAGGTACGGATTCCTTTAAGGGCAATGGCAGTCTTTCGATTTGACTGTGGAAAGAGTAATTTTAACTAGAATGACATCTGTCATCATCCCTCATGTGCCCAGCCTGCCTCTGGGCTGTGCTTTGCAGACTCTTTGGCATAAGGAGCTGTGAGGGATCAGGTGGTCACTGGCCCTAACCTATGTGGCTATTAAATGTTGGACTTAAATCTTCTGTATTTATAGTTCAAAAATGACTTACCAGGTTTTGGAGTGCATGGCCTCCGAGGTCCAATGGGAAGCCCATTTTTCAGTACATATGCAATTTTCATTCCCCATTACAGTACCCGTTGACAGATGTAGTTTGCTGACTTGGTGGAGCAGCATGTGTATTTAAGCATGCATACAAGTTGTGACTATGGAGAGGGTGAGTGGGTTCTCTAATGATATAATAATGAAATAAGCTTAGGAAATGTCACATACTTCTTTGTGGAATTTATTCATTGGTTCATCTTTTAAAAATTATATATATCTAAAGTGTATGATATGTTTTTAATGTGTGTGTATATATATAATATACACATACACATACTGAAATCATTACAGTCAAGCAAATTAACATATTCATCACCTCACGTTGTTCATTCATTGGTTCATCTTGTATACACTGCTTTCTGTTTTTTACAATGATTTGTTTTCACAAATTTGATTGGACAATAATGGCACAGACGGTCTCCCATGACCTCTTTTATTTCTCCAGCAATATCTCTTGCTACTTCCAACCTCCATCTTTATTCTTTAAACTTAGCTATGACTCTCCATCAAAGTTGGGATTCTAAAGGTCCAGCTGATCATTGATGCTTTCTTAGGAAGAGCTTTCATAAACTTTTAGTAAGCATATTATCTTAGGCTTATCTAGGGGTGTAGACCTCATGTATGTTAGGAGGCTTTTCTTGAGTTAGGTGGTCCCATAAGATTATAATGGTGCTGAAAAATTCCTATTGCTTAGTGACATAGTAGCTGCAGTAACATCATAGTACAATGCATTAGCTTTTCTATGTTTAGATATGTTTAGATACCCACATACTTACCATTGTGTTACAGTTGCCCACAGTACTAAGTACAGTATTATGCTGTACAGGTTTGTAGCCTAGGAGCAATAGGCTATACCACACAGCCTAGGCATGTAGTAGGCTGTACCATGTAGGTTTGTGTAAGTACACCTGATGAATTTCACACAATATCAATATTGCCTAAGGACACATTTATTATAATGTGACTCTATTGTTATATTCTGTAATATTTATTCTTTTTATTGAGAAGAGTTTGGAAATAAAGTTACTTAGACCTTTTGCTGACCAAGCATTTGAAGCCCACAATTCAATCTAGAAGGCCTGTGTCTGCTTTCATTGTGCTTGACTTGGGTGTTATGGAATTAAACAGATTACATGCAGATTAAAAAAGATCATTAATGCAATTAAAATTTGCTGGTAGGTTTCAACAATGGCATTTTTTAGATCACCGCTTTAGTCTCGCCTTTTCTAATGAGCATCATTTCACAGTAGAGATTCCTGTGGATGGTCTCCTCCGGGGGTGTCCAGTGGAGAGAATACAGTCATGAGTTCTTAGTTTCTGTTTCTATTTGGGCCAGTAAAGCCCCTTCCTCATCCCTCTTTTATTCTTATCCCTATAGACAGAAACTAAAAATCATGGCTTCAGGCTGCTAAAAGCCTAAAACAAAACAACAACATCAACAACAAAATAAAGTGGGTTGAGCAAACTTGGGTCCAAAGGAGTGGTATTATAATTTGATATGCAGCATAGAGTGCACGAGTCATTGAGAGGAAAATGAACTAAAACTTTAAAGCTTCCTGGAGATTGCTGTACTTTTCTAAATATAGTGAGAGCTTGTACAGATGGCTAAACAATTTTGTCTTGTTCAGGTTCGTTGGACTCACGGTAGTAATTGCATGTGAACCACTGAGCAGGATGTAAATTAATCACTCAGATTAGAGGGCACAGTAGTCTTGAGTAGTAAAAAGTAATTTATCATTTTCACATGTACTTAACCTGGAGTATGAGGTGCTTCAAAGTTGCCTCAATTTTATTTTAAGGAGAGATACTTAGACAGTGAGAGGAAGTTTTACAAGAGAGCTGCTCAAACCTGTCAAGGTTCAAATTACAATGTCAATTTTGTTTTGAAAGTGTGTTTTTTGCATATCTGACGTGAATGCTGTTGCATTTTTTAATTTTGTCACTGTAATGAAAAATAAACCAATTACATTGAACAAGCTTTATTGAAGTCATTTAAAGTGTGAATTAATAGAGGATCAGTTTGAGCTCTTCTATTTTTAATGAGATACATATTCTTATATGAAGTAGATCCATGTGCTTCTGATCCATCATTGAATTACAAGCCATCCTCAACTTAGTGGCTTAAAATAACTTTTATTCTGCTCATAATTTTGCAGGTCAGGAATTCAGGAAGGACTTGGTTGGCTGGTTTGAATCTGATCCACCTGGTGTCAATTGGGGCTGCTGGGGATGGAGACTCCACTTCCAAGACAGGGTCTTTGCTCACATGTTAGGAGTCTTGGTGCTTTTTGTTTCTTGCTCTCTCCCTCTCTATTTTTTCTCTCTCTCTCCCTCTCTCCTCATGTGGCTTTTGGCCTTCAAGGTGCTTCCATCTTGCTTGGGCTTCTTACTACATGGTGGTCTCAGGGCAGTTGCACTTACCTGGTTTCTTAGGTCAAATGTTCTAAGAGATAGGAAGCAAAAGCTGCTAGTCTCTTAATTATGGCCTGGGTCCAGAAGTGGGCACAGCATCACTTCTGCTGTGTCTTATTGGTCAAGCTATCACTGAACCCACCCATTCAAGAGAATGGACCATAGACTAAATCTCTCGATAAAAGAAGTGTTTTAAAAATTTTCCAGCCTTCTTTAATCCATGTAGCAAACCTTTAGCCTTTTTCAGAATAATCTTGCTTGAGACCTTCTCTGTGGATCTGTAGATTTGGAGTAGGTGGATTCCTCATTTGATGAATGGTAGACAATTTAAAATATATCTTGACACCCCCAGTCAAGTAGTGGTCTGTTTGAATGTTTGCTTGCCTACTTGATGGCTTATTTGGACTGGGAATAGCTGTGATTCCTTTTTTCATGGTAGGAATAAACACAGCAATGTGGACAACTGGTGAGTTTAATTCTAACTGCAGTTATTTGGCTGGAGTTAATAATTAGTCAAATAAAGTAGGTGGCTTAATATAGGAAAACTAAGTGATATAAATGTTATATTAAAAAGGTTTGATTTGGACATCAAAGGGAAGACAGCCCAGGATACAAAAATAATCTACGTTTGTTTACACTTCTTGCTAACTTTCATTTTATTTCACTTATATATTTGTTTACCTATCAAAACCTTGTTAAAGAAAAAAAACCCCACAGCTTTCAAAGTAATTGTCATCCTACTACAACACAATTGAGGCAGTCATCTTTCTCCAAGTATTTCATGAAGTATGAGGCATATTTTGGTAGCCCAAGGGAATGTTTTGATGATAGTGATTCTACTGAGTCTCACTCTTAGCATTAAGGAGAGTATACTAATCTCTTCCAAGACCAAATTTCAGTAGAAATAGTGATTTCATAAGTCCTCTTTATCGGGTTAGCAAGGGAATCAATAGGTAGCAGGTAAGCCTCTCCTTGCACAGAAAACCTTACTGGATTGGGTTTTAAATCCACATATTTAAGGGGAACTATCCTTTTGCTTGTGAATGAATCTTGTTCATGAGTGTCAGTCATTCCAAGAGATTTGCAGAAGTGGTGAAATGGTAATTTGACGGCTAGAGAGGATTACACTGTAAACCTGCTTACTCATAAATTTCTCATCTGGTTTCTTTTAATAGAGCTTCACCTTCAAGTTATCAGGTCTGGCTTGCAGAAGTTTATACCTTTGAGAAATACTTAGAAATAATCAAATACTTATGGGCTGCCCTTGAAGAAAGGAATTGCTATCAGAGCTGATGCTGCAAGCTGAATCTATGATAGAAGTGCTTCCAACACACACACACACACACACACACACTCTCTCTCACACACACACACACACACACACTCTCTCTCTCTCTCTCTCTCACACACACACACACACACACACACACACACATACACACACACACCCCTATTTTAGTACGATAGGGGATTAAGAAATAGAGGCACAAATTAAAGACCTATCCACAAACCTGAGGGAGTTCTACAGATACATGTTCAATTTTCATGTGTCTGGATTATGGAAATACTTTGGTCAGAATGTTTAGGAGTTGGAGTTGTGACTTAAAAAAGCCATACCAGGTAGTGAAAAACCTCATTAGCATTAACGTTTTTGTTTATTTGTTATTAATCATAGCAATGTTTAGATAGTTTAGGCAGAAGTTCTAGCTCTTACTGTGTCTGATTTATTCATTTTCTAAATCTAGACATAGTTCTGTGAGTAATTAACTTTAGCCAAAGGTGTCTCTCATGTTTTTGATAATCATATTATATTGATAGTCACATGCACAATACTTTACAAAAATCTTCCAATTTAACAAAAGTTTATTTAATACTTACTATAGTATATTGCCATATAGTTCAGTAAATACTGGAAATAACAAGATATGTACAAATGCCTCTGTTAATAGGTACACAGGCTTGTAGGTGAGATACAGGTGAACAAAGAGATTATAATAAAATGCAGTAAGTGCTATAATAGATACAAGTATTGAAGGTCATTGGGAACAATCAGGTCTGTTGGGAGGATACTTACATTATCATATACTCTTCTCTCACTAGATTACAAAGTGAGCCTCCAGTATTGCTTATTATTCGTGGTGCTTGAAAGTATGGGCATACTGAAGTCTAATAGGATAGCCCAAAATCTTTTCTCCTTGTTTTCTTTATGTTTTCAGTTATTTTAAAAATGTATGTTTTGCTGATTTTTAGGCTTTTTTTTTCAAAAAGGCAAATGGCTCAAAAATATTCTAGACATTAGGAGGAAGACAGCCCAGGATACAGATGTGTGCAGATAATTGATAATCTAGATATTGTACATATAGATAAAGTGTGGCCTCTATCTGTGGCAAGGCAAAGCAAGGAGTTATTTTTTTTCCATGAATGTCTAATTTGTTATTTCACTTGGATTTTGACGTGGCTCAGTAATCACACTTGATGAACCCAGTAATTGATTAAATCCAGCAAACGATTCCCTTAGTCAGGCCTGCCCATGTTCAGCCTTCATGAATTGGCATACCTAATAAGTCATCATCAAGAGCCACCTTTGCTGGTAATAATAGATTGTCATGTGTGAAGGGAGGGAAGGCGAGTGTTTATCACCCTGTGGGAGGCTGCCTGCTAAGCGGTTGTATCCTAGGATGGGATGTGGTACATTTTCTGCTGAACTCTGCCTCTGTTTCCTTCCCAGGATATATTAAGGCCCATTGGTTAATTCCGAAGTTCTTTCAGCACCTTTGAAATAGAATTGGTAGACTGTTGTCCCCTACTTTTGCAATTAAAAGTGGCAGCTAAGTAACTTGTTGGGAAAATTAACAGGCGTGACACCGGATAAATCAAATCATACATTTTTGCATACTTAACGCACAACCAATCCTGCATTCTACTGCTTACTTAGTAGTATTGATTTTCAGAGCCTAAGTGGTAACATCAGGGACAAGAGGATCTTCCAAGAGATAAATCCCTTTACAAATATTTTCCTATATTTGTGATGACTAATACAGTCTCAAAGTAGTAAGAACAAGTGCATCAGCCATGAGAATGTGTCCAGTTTACATTCCAAGATTGCCACCTGAATCAGGGTGACTTTATAGCAGCCACAGTGGTCTGGTTAGAGCCCCAGTCACAGATGGATGCTGAGACTTAGCCTGCAAGGGTAAGTCCTGGGGCAGTTAATGTGAGAAAGGGCCAACAAGCACTATAATTTCAAGTAAAACATGGCTGGGGGTGGGGGAAGGGGAGTGATGGAGAGTCTACATAGTTTTGATCAGAGTTCAGAGTACAGGCAGCCATCACTCATTCACTCCTTACTCAGTCATTCACTCACTTACTCTTGCTAATGTATCAGCAGGAGTCTTGGGGAGGGGGGATGGCGGGAGGGGGCAGGGCACAGGTGTAGGGATCTAGGACCAGAGAGGCTATTTAGAGGCTTTCACCTGGGAACTAGGCATGGGATGAGAGGGTGCTGGGATGTAATAAGCATAATAGCTCAGGCACTGCGTCTGGGTAGTGTATCTAGACACCAGTAGCAGGAGTGACCTTGGGATTGAGCTGTCATTTTCTGAGTCAAGAGGATCATCTAGGCACAGTTCACTTGTCCTTTCTCTTCCATCTTCCTTATGTCTGATAATTACTATCATTCTTCCATTTATCCAGGATCAAAACTTCTGAGCCCCTTTGTATGATCTTATGTTGGATGTTTATTCAACTTTAACTTTTTATTCTTCCTCTTTGACCATGATTAATGTATCTCTAACAGATTGTGGGCTTTTCCTTCGCATTACTTTCCCTCCCATGATCTTGGTCCAGTCTCATCACTTGTCTCTTAGAGTAGTGGGTAGCCTCTTTAATCTCGTTCTTTACTCTGGTTTCTTCGTCTTCTCCATGCTGCATACCTATGTCTGATTACTTTCTCCACAGCTCCTCTGATTGTGCCCTCTATGTTTGAAAAATAACAACAAATCTCCATTGGCTTCCTGTTGGCCATTAAATGCCTATCTTCTTGTTTTGGATTTTAAGGCTGCCTGCACTTGCTTCCACCTAAACTTTGCTGCTTTGTCTGTTACCTCGTTCCATTCACCCTTAGTTCCAGTCAAGCTGAACTCCTTATTGACTGTCATATTTGCCTGATTTTTTATGATCCTTTCTTCTTTCATATTCTTTCCAGTACTCTAAATGTTCTCATTTTTATCTGTTGAAATCCCATCTTTTCTTCAAGATCCAATTCAAAGACCATCCCTTTCAATGGAAACTTCTTAGGTATTTCCACCTAAAAGAGTTCCTACTTCTCTAATTCTGTATAAGAGTTAGTGGGGTGCATGTCATTCCTTGTGGCATCACTTATTTTTTTAAGTGGGGAATATGCTCCCCAAAAGCATTGGGCATGACAAATGTTTATTAAATGTGCATTGACTTTATGAATAAATCAGATTGAGATCCTTCATGTATTTCTATCATGGGTCAGAACTAGTGTCATAGTTACCAGGTGGAACTGTGAGTAAATAAGTTTGGATTGTGACTCATACTTTTAAATGGCTTTGCAGTTCACTGCATACTCCCACACGTAGACTCTCATTTGACCCTCACACTGGCCGGTGTAGAGGCCTGTGAGGTCAGCAAGACAGATGGCATGCATGGCAAGAACCAGTAAGTACATAATTGCTTAAATCATTGACTCTGCCTTTCTTTTCTTTTTTTAGTCCCTGCAACATGGAACTCAGGCTTTGGGTGGAAACACTGAGAGTATTTTAGCTTTAATCAGTGCCTCAACCTCTGTGTTTCCTCTACTCAAGCCATTAATCCTGGAGGTGCTCAGTACAGTATCAGATGTATTTGCTCAGGGTGGATCATTCTGAATATTTGATATTCAGATATCTGTGTGGTTGTGCATCATTTGGCTGTTTGGCGGTGTTTTGCCAAAATGGTTTTGAGAATAAGTTTCTTAGATTGCCTAATAAGACTGAAGTGCATTTTCAGGACTGTCGATAGCATTTATGCCCAGGCATATCAGGGTGCTTCAAAAGTTATGTCCAGACTTTAAGTTACCAGAGGAGGCAAATCTCTAAATCCTTCCCAATCCTGGTGGCTTTCAATGCTAAGAGGCACAATTGACAGGGTTGAATCAGTCATTGGTAAGGGCTGCCATGCTGGGGCCAAGTTCAACTTCCAGCAGCAGCAGCAGCTTTAAAGGCAGATTTCAGACTCCCTGGAGACACTGGTCCAATGGAGTAGATGAGCTTTTCTTAACCATGGCACTATTGATGCTTTTGCTATAGGGGCTGTCCTGTGCATTATAGGATGTTTGGCAGTATCCCTGGCCTCTGCCCACTAGACGCCAGTAACATCTCATCTTCCCCTAGTTGTGGCAACCAAAAATGTCCCATGTCTGTCAAAATCACCTCTAGTTGAGAACCATTGGTAAAGAGGTAAGATTAAGAATCACGTTTGGGTTCTGTCACATTTAGCTGTGCCAAATTGCTCCTCTCTGTTTCATTGTCCTTGTCTGTAAAAAAGATGAGATTCAATCTGAGAACGAATATGGTCTTTGGCCCAAAAACAATATTCTCTGGTTCCAGTTACTGAGGTCCTTCCAGGAGGAAGTCTAGGTCACTGAACAACATCTGCAGTGATGGGGGGCACTCTCTGCTCTTTAACTGAATCACCAGAAAAGAACAATGCTGCCGGTTAGCACAGAGATCACTGGGCGGGTAACATAGTCTGTACCCCATATATATTGTCCTTTAGCCCCTAGCCAGATTATCCTTGGTTTACAATACTTCTAAATTCACCTAATTAATGAGAAGTAATCATGGGACATTAAAAGTATTGCTAAAGCACAAACTTTGGCAAGCACATAGCTATGTCCAAAGGACCCCCTACTGATTGAAATCTATTGTGTGTCTGCTGTGTGCCAGGTACTTTACATGCATTTTCTTATTTGATCTTCACAATGATCCTGTTTTTATAGAAAAGGAACTCATGGAAAAGAGGTAACTCAACTGAGGTAACTCAAATGAGCAGACAAATGGTCGGGCCAGGGTTTAAAGGCAGGCCTTTCAGACATTGAAAGTTTCTTGAGTTCTTTCTATCCCTTTGGCTTTATAGTGTTTTTTTGTTTGTTTGTTTTTTGTTTTTGTTTTTAATGGAGTCTTGCTCCGTTGCCCAGGCTGGAGTGCAGAGGCAAGATCTCAGCTCACTGCAACCTCTGCCTCCCCAGTTCAAACGATTCTCCTGTCTCAGCTTCCTGAGTAGCTAGGATTACAGGTGCATGCCATCACGCCCAGCTACTTGTATTTTTAATAGAGACGGGGTTTTACTATGTTGGCCAGGCTGGTCTCAAACTCCTGACCTCAAGTGATCCACCTGCCTTGGCCTCTCAAAGTCCTGGGATTATAGGCATGAGCCACTGTGCTCGGCCTGGCTTTATAGATTTTTACAGCTGTGGAGCCCCTCCTTTTTTTTCTTCCCCAAATGAAGCAGCTTAAAGCTGAATAAAGTCAATGTTAAAAAGATCTGCCTTTGGTAGTTCATTTCCCTACTCTGCCAATTGTTCTTTTCTCTTCAGACATTTTATGTTTGAAAGTTTTCGTATTTGGCCTTAACCTAAAAGTTGAAGCTCTCAGGAAAGTTTAATCAAGACTTAACAAAAAAACAACAAGCTATATTTAAGTAATGTGATTGAAAGGGAAAAATCCTCACCTCCACCACCAGGTTCTTTTTTCAAAATTGTCTATTTTCGTACTTAACAGCTAAAGTGCTTTGAAGCGATGTGATCAGTCATACTTGAATACATAACTCTTTATGCATAAAAAAGTAAATAACAAAAATAGAATCAGATAAGAGAAAACATGTTCTGTATTCTTCTATCCTCTGATTTAATATGATACTGCCTTTTCAAAGTTCGTGAGGTCACTGCCTGAATTTTTCCCTTTTCTATTCCACAAGTGAAGTCACACTCAGCTCTGCTTTGTTTATTCCCATAAATTTGGGATGTCGAGGAGAGGGTACTGGAATGATGAACTTCTAAGCAAGCTGGAGGGAGTATGGCAAGATGCGAACATGCTTTGGAAGGGTGTGTCTGTAGTCTTTGCCCTGCCATGAATTGGAAGGGTATAGGGGTTTGGAGTTGTCCATACTTGGGTTGAAATCTGAGTCCTGTCGTGAACCTGGTGAAATGCTTGTGTGGGTTTCCCCTGCCTACTGGAATCTGTTTCTTTTGGTAAGTGGAAATAGTATTTGCTTCCTAGGGTTCTTGTGAACCTGGAATGAAATAGTTTATGTGAGGCACATAGGAAGACTTTGGTGTGTGGAAAGTGCTTAGTCACTGAAGGCTTGGGACTTCGGTACTAGAATTCAGTGACCACTGTGCAGAAGGCTTGCACTTTGAGATGATACAGGTGGAAGTCTTGGGTCATCTAAGGGAGCAGGTAGGAAGCACACAGGTCCTGTTCTTCAGGGGCTCTGTGAGGCAGAGGCTGGGTCTTATTTACTAAAGGGTGGAATCAGCCTTAACAAGGGATTGGTGACTGTCTTTTGGGGCACATGGAATAGGACTTAAAGAAGATTGGGGTAGGTGGGGCAGGAGATCAAGCTACATAAGGGCAATAGGCATTGGGACATGGACCTTAATTAGGAAAGGAAAAGTTTGGAAGGGCACAGTCTCTTGTGGCCATAGATTATCTTTTTACAGGAAGGCATTTATAGTTTGTCTTCATTTTTAGTTTTCTATTTTGGAGGAAAATTTATGTTCTTTAAACTATCACAGAGTAAACGGCACTGTATTTCATTGATTGAGAGTATACATTCTTGTGTCAGAATGCCTGGCTTCTGATCAATTATATTCTAAGCATATGACCTTTAGTAAGTTACTTTATTTCTCTAAGCCAGTGGTTCTCAACTGGGGGTGATTTGGCTGGTTTGGCCCTACGAGGATATTTGGCAATGTCTACAGACAGTTTTTGGTTGTCACTTCTGGATATGGGGTATATTACTGGTATCTAGTGAATAGAGACCATGGATACTGCTAAATAGCCTATAATACGTGGAACATTTCCACCACAACAAAGGATTATCCAAAATGTTAGAGTGCCAGTGTTGAGGTACATAGTTCTAAGCTTTACCTTCTTCTTTAAAAAGAGAATAACATACTTACCTTATGGGTTTGTTGTAAGCGTTAAAAGAGATAAAGATTAAAAGCATTAAGTGTATATCCTGGCTTTTAGTAAGTGTAAACATTTTAGCAATTGTTATCAATGTTACTATTTTGACTTATTGTTAGTTGTTTATGTAGTAAATTTATGAATTATGTTTCATAAATGTAGCTGACAAGATTTTATAGGTGTATTAGATACATTTACATTTCACAAGGAAAATTTTTAGAGGTACTTTTAATCATGCTTTGAAAGAGATTTTAAAGTTGTCTTGAAGGGTTAATATTGCGTGGCTTATGTAAACACAGTATACTTCGTCCTGAAACAAATTAGAAATCATAAGTTCCACATGCTATTATATTTTACTAGTCCTGAAAAGCACAAAATCACAGATCTTAAATGAAACACTTTGATATTATTGCACATTGTTACCTAGGAGGCAATAAAACAAAATACATTTACTGGGAAATGAAGTTCCATCCCTTACTTGTGGGGGTAGAGAGAGTAAATTATAATAGTGATTTCAGTGAAAATTAGTAGGTACAAAGCAAATCACAATATAAATGGGAATAGATTCCTACTTAGTATACCCTGACAACACAAATATCCCTAGAAATTGATACAAGTCCAGTGCTTCTGAAAGCATGGCTGAATGTGGAGTCACAGGCAAGTTCCTTCCTGCTGCGAGTTTCTGAATTGCAGTGCTCTGCCACCAGGGGATGGGGTCGTCCCCGTTGTCTTGTTACACTCTGGTATGTACATAAATGGAGGACTTTGTGTTGACTTTTCTACAATCAGTTCTTTAATCTTTCAGATGTGTTCCACCATTAGATCATAATCAAGAGTTCTCAGAATTAGCACTGCAATTAAAGCATGTGAGAACCCGATGTGAGCAATATGGACTGTGAGATGTGCAATCATCCTTCTGCTGCCATACCAAATTCATAATCCTACATCTTTGATAATTTTGCCATGATTTTTTGGATAATTTTAGTAACTACAAGTGTACTCTGTTGTAATAGTACTATCTTTACTGATCACCCCCACTCACTCATGACCCATTATCAAGAGAGAAAGTAGGTTAACCCTTTTGGCAATGCAAACAGTGCCTGTTTGCTGGGTAAACAGAAGCCCCATTCCTTCAGAGGACATAATGCTACTATTTGGGAATGAAGGTACTTAATAATAACAATATAATACTGGTGATGAGGATGATGATGGTGGTGCTGATGGTGGTGGCCCATGAGCACAGTTATTGCTAACTTCATACTTTCACCTGTTTGCTTTACATGTGCTTTTCTTTCCTGCTGATTCACTCTATTGAGAAATATGTTCTGGGAGCATGATTTTGAGATTTGACAGATGAGATTCTGATGAAGCCACTGTAAAGCTTAAATCGCTTCCCATTTAGCATCGTTATTTTGAATAGAAAGAAATGTTTCTTAAATTAGTTTCTTGTGTCGAAAATGAATCATGTTTAAAGGGTGCTTTTTGTCTTCAGATTGGTGGGGTAGATGATCCCCCTCTCTTTGATATCAGTGACTTACTTTTGCCATTGGCTTGGGTGGGACATTGTAGGAGCATAATTATACCAGAAGTCTGTAAACAAGGCAATATAACACTAGCATTCAGAGCATGGATTTTGGGGTCTGAGAGATGTAAATTTAAATCCATTTTCCACCACTTAAGCTTTGTGATTTTTCAGCCAGTTAAGCTTATTCTCAGGGTGGGGCTTACTAATGGTATCTAATTCAAAGGGTTGTGAGAAGTAAATGAGACAATGTATGTATGCTATATGGCCCAATTCTAGATATATATACCAGCTGTTAATATAATGCCTGCCCTCCCAATAAAAATGAATGGCCATAGAATGTCCTCCTTCATCATAATTAACTCTTTGCAAAACTTGGCCTCCCTCAGGCACTTATTCTGCTTGTGAGGGAGATTGATTCTTCAAGATCTCACTTATTGGAAGATTTGTTGGAATGGGGTCTGCAATGGGTTGGCGGGGGGGGAGAATCTGTGTCTCATGCTTCAGGATGATCCTCAAGGCTGTGAAGGCAAAACGCAGGTCTACATAAAGAGGCTAAAAGAAGAAATCCAACCCTTTTATCCTAAGATTCTAGGTGTCACCTACTACTGTTATTCTTTTGAGCCCTGTATTTATCTTCTAGTAGGTTCTGCAATGCATGAATCTGTGGGAAGGGACCTTATGTTTCCACCATAGATTTAAAAAGGGTAGGTAAGATTTGCAAAATGAAAGTCAGTCCATGTAGTTTGTGTTAATAATACTACTGAGAGATTGAACAAATTGAAAGTATTTATTTTAAAAAATAAGTCATACTTAATGTTTTGAGTTGAGTGTAATTTATTTATGGAGGTAAATTTTGACCTGACTCCACTCTCAGACTCTTCATTTCACTACAGGTTTACTGAGTGGAACTATGCAATTAATAGTCAAGCACTGTGAGATATTAAACCAAAACCAAAACAAAAAATGAGATGTGGTTTCTACCCTCAAGGAGCTAATGACATAATTGGAGAGATATAGGACCCAGACAAGTAATTTCAATGTAAGTTATTTGACAGAGGTACAAAGTCATAGAGAATTTCAATATTAAGTTCTTGGATAAAGATATAAAGATTTAGTTACATCTGCTTAGTTTGGGGGTTCAAAAAAGCCTTTCTGTAGATGACACCTGAGGCTTAAGGATGACTAAGAAAAACAGCCAGATGTGGAAAGGTGGTATGGGTGTTTTATTTAGAAGGAATACTATGAGCAGATAGTTCATTTTTATCACCGGTTTTGTTATCTGAGTCCCACTCCCTGCTCTGGCTTGAGTGAGGTTTGTATGCAAGAGTAGGGAAGGATTGCTATGCTGTGGGTATCCTTGTGGGTGAGGAGCAGCTCCCTGCCTTAGTTACCTTATAGTGAACTAGATTATCACTCCCCTAAGGGCTGCAAGCAAAAGGCAGAAAACAACTAATAAAGACCTTTCTCTACTTGAGAACATGAAGTGTGGCCATTTGGGCTATGTGGACCACTTGTCTGTCAGAATGGCCCATTTCAAAGAAACCAGGAATCACTTTAAAATAAGAATCACAGGAAAAATAAAAGACTCCTACAACTTCCATAAAAGAGTAGAGATTGACAGTAAATGATGAGATGTAATCCCTCCTTTTTAAATTTTCTCAGTTTTTGTAAGGCTGGTATGATTTCTTTCTTACATAATTGATAGAACGCATCAGTGAAACCATCTAGATCTGTCTTTCTTTGTAGGAAGATAGTATTGAAACAGTTCTCAAATGGTATCAGAATTACCAGCAAGGTCTGTTAAAACACAAATTGCTGTGACCCCCCAACCCCACCCACTCTAAAGTTCTGATTTGGTAGATCAGGGTGAGAGCTGTGGATTTACATTTCAGAAAGTTTCCAGGTGTTGCTGATGCTGCCTGTCTGCTGGAGCTGCATGTGGATAACCTCTGCCTTAATAGGTATAGGGATATTCAGAGTTCCTATTTCTTGTTGAGTCATTCTTGGTTAAGTTGTGGTTTTTCAAAGAATTTGTTCATTTCATCTAAGTAGTGAAATTCATTGACATAATATTGCTTGCCATCTTTTTAATATCTGTAAGATCTGCAATATCTCTTTTTCATTCAGGACATTAGTAATTTGTGCCTTCTCTTATTTCTTGATCAACCTTGCTACTTGTTTATTACTTTCATTAATGTTTTTAAAAATCTTCTGTCCTTGTTAACTTTTACTGTTGATTGTGTTACGTTTTATTGTGCTCTGCTTTTGTGTTTATTATTTCCTTTCTTCTACTTACTTTGGGTTTAATTTGCTCTTCATTTTCTAACTTCTTAAGGTGAAATGTAGGGCATTGATTTAAAACCTTCCATCTTTTCTAATATGAGCATTTAAGCTATACAACTCACTCTAAGCACTTTCTTCCTCTGTACATCCCTGTTGCCTCATCCATACCCCTATTGTTACCCTAATAAACCTGTAGGATGGGTATGCTGGGGCAGGTGAAGGAATGAATGAATGTAGCTGACCTGGTAGTTTAGATGGCTCTTCCTTTGTGCTTGTTTCTTGCATATGTGGTTCTCAGACAAAGGAATTCCATTTATAGGAGAAAAAGTCATTTCTGAAGCAAACGATTTGTGAATGGAGAAACCTGCATTTAGAAAAAGTGTGGTACATATGAGGCTGGCCTGACACTTAAAGAGCATGATTCCACTGCTATGTCGGCTGAATTTTCTCTGAGCTGGCCCCACTCTGGTGTTTCCTTCACAGGCCAGGCTGTCCTTCTTGTTCATTATCCAAAGGGTCAAGATGAAATTTCTCTCCCTTCAAGTCAGATTTCACAATTGACCAGGCACATTAAAGCTGAAACATGGGATTACCTTTCCTGTTTTCTCAGCAGCAGCTGGCGTCCATTGCCGTCAGAGGCAAGAGCTGCCCTCTACTAATAGACTCTATACACTTGGACAGAGATGATTCATACTGCTAGGATTTCTAGCTCCTGGGTCTCTTGAGATGAAAACTCTCAGATGCATAGATTTTCTGGCTTTTGGCAGCTCATTTAATGGGCAAATAATTTGGATGCTCTTTCCCCCTGCAAGGAAATAGGGAATTCCCTGGGAAATTTAGTTTGGGACCCATCACTATATAAATCATTTACAACAAACGTTGATCACAAAATATAATGTCTTTATCCTCTTCCTTTTAAATTTATACCATTGGTATTGATTGCAAAACAAACAACAACCAAACAAACTAGATGTAAGAGTTAAAGAAAGAGGAAAGAAACATGAAAAGCAGCTCAATAGTCAAAGACAGGTTTATTTTGGAGAATAAACCTGAGAGGGGCTTCTAGCCAATTTTTGGTCAGGAGCACTCTCTCTTACAGACTAAGAGTATTTAAGGGTTCAGGGTGAGAGAGCTTATCACAGGCTCAGAATGTTTCTGTGTGGAGGAGAAGTTTATTGTGGGGTTGGAATGTCTCTGGTTGGAGGGGAGGTTATCTTGGGGCTGGCATGTCTCTGGTTGGGGAGGCGTTTGTCTTAGGGTTGGAATGTTTCTGGTTGGAGATGTCATTTGTAGTTTATGGTCACACTGACATTAGCCATTAGGCTGATGTCCTTTGGGTTGGATTTAGGTGGCTTTTGATCAAGGGGAACTTTAAAATGGTGGTGCTTGTCCAAGCTGGTGATGCTCCTGCTCTGTCACTAGGCTGAGGAGAAACTAAACTTTGCTTTTAAATAATAGAGTATGATTGTAATAATAAAAATAGCCATAATATTACTTGAAGATGCATGATAATCATTATGTCCTTGTCACTGAGCTAAATGCTTTACACACTTATTTAATTTTTATTAAATCCTCCGAGATAGGTGCTATAATATTATTGCCTCCATTTTATGAGTGAGAAAACTGAGTCTTAGATAATCATAAGTAACTTTCCAAGGTCAGGAAATGATGGGGCTTGGTTCAATTGAGGCCAATTTGACTTTTGGCCCCAATCTCTTTTTTTTTTTTTTTTTTTTTTTTTGTTTTTTTTTTTTGAGACGGAGTCTCGCTCTGTCGCCCAGGCTGGAGTGCAGTGGCGCGATCTCGGCTCACTGCAAGCTCCGCCTCCCAGGTTCACGCCATTCTCCTGCCTCAGCCTCCGGAGTAGCTGGGACTACAGGTGCCCGCCACCGTGCCCGGCTAATTTTTTGTATTTTCTTAGTAGAGACGGGGTTTCACCGTGGTCTCGATCTCCTGACCTCGTGATCCACCCGCCTTGGCCTCCCAAAGTGCTGGGATTACAGGCGTGAGCCACTGCGCCCGGCCTGGCCCCAATCTCTTAACTCTTATGCTACCTTGCCTCTGTATTTAACTTTGGAGGTATTGGGATATAGTGACGAAGGTGGGATTGTGACTTAGTGTTTACATTAAAGTTCACATCAGTACTGTTTGGACATTTGGTTAATTACTGTTTTGATTTTTTGTGCATTTGAAGCCAAGCATGACTGGGAGCTACCATGAACACACCTTGGAGAGAAAAGGAAAGTAATTTTTGTAGAGAATGAGGACCTCAGTAAAAACTGTGCCAAGGAATAGGATCTCCAAATTGCTCAGCCTCTTTTTTCACTGCTAAGGGGAATCCATCCACCAGATTGGCATCTTTGTCCGAGACACAAATCTGTGCGGCACAAATCAGCTTTTCTTCATTCTTGTGAGATTTATGGGATGTGGCTTCTGACTGAGCCATAATGGGTAGGGGGAGGGGGGACTGTGAGTAGGGGAGAGGGTAACCAGAAGCTCCAGCCCATCTGTTGGGCCACAAGAGGGCTTAATTTCTTCCTCTTCTTGCTTTTAGAAGCTCATGGAGGAAACCTGTTTCTCCAGTTCTTTGCTCATGTTGTCTCTCTGCTCTTTCCAGTAAGGGGTTGATATCCAGGTGCTCTGTAGCCACAAGTAGCTCTTGTGCTGGTTTGACTGTGACACACAGTAAAAAAATACATTTTACATTATGCATGCCAACACACACACACACAGACACTCTCATCTTACTACCACTGATTAAGTCTAATTTTCCTATTTTATTTTATTAACATAAAAATTGTTGGTCATAATCCAGTAAGCTGATTTTATTATCTACTGATAGAGAGCAGTCCATAATTTGAAAATGACTGATAATGCTCGGTGGGAGTGGAGTATAAGAGCATAAGCTATGTCCTTTTGGGGATGAATTTAAATGTCCAGGTCTAATCTGGACATATATTAATGCATATAAATACGTTAATAAATCAGGGTACCGCTTTTGTTTTCTAGAGATAACTCAATATCCTTCCAGGGGTCTTTGGGTTTTCCTCCAACCTGAATTAGAAGCAAGCCATGACAATTTCTCTCTTGGGTCTATGGGTCAAGTCAAAGGAGGTAGCCCACAGGGAGAGAACCTGGTGGAATTTCAAGGTGACAGTTCAGAGTCCCCTGTTTGTCTCATTGGTTCAGGGTGAAGATACAAGGTCGGGAAGCTGACTGTGTTCTTGGGAACCACTTCTTGAAAATCTGTATTCTTTAGAGTTTTGCAGTAAACAACAGCAATAATGGAAAACAGGTTTTTTGTTTTTTGTTTTTTTGCCAAGGTACTGACTGAAGGAAGGACATTTATCCCCTTAATAACAAAGGGAATTGGGCTCCTTTGATGCTCAGAGTGGCATGAAGTATATTCCATATACATTCTTCAACCTGCCTTCCAGACTGTAAGTTCATTAAAACTACTGAATGAATTCAAGGGTGAGGAAAATTAAGCTGTAATTTACTATATTTCATGGCTCGCTTCTCCCTTTTCTTTGAGCCCATTCATCTGTGGTGAGTCACAGAGAGATAGCAAATGCACCACAGAGCATCACGCCTCTAGGACAGCTTTGGGAACTGACAATTGATTCTGCTAGGATGCCATCAAGAGACAGTCTGTCCCTTCCCTTCTGCCTTGCCCTGCCTGGGGATTCAGCACTCTTTTCATCCTGGGAAGGTCTTACTCTGTCAGCTGATCTCAGCTGAAGATTAGTTTTGAGAAGTCACCTTCTGAATTATTGTGTTGGTAAGAGAGCTTGTGATCCCCAATTCATGGTCTGGTCTTTCCCCAATCTCCAGCTCTCTGCTCACTTGTTAGTCCTTCCTTGTGTACCCGAGCTTTGCTGCTGCATTACTCTCAGGAATCCTACAAACAGCACTTCTCAAAAAGTTTAATGTGATCATCTGGAGATGTTTTTAAAACGCGGATTCTGATTCTGCAGAGCTGGGATGGGGCCTGAGATTCTGCATTTCTAAAGGTTGCTGATGCCGTGGTTCTTGGCCGTTCTTTGGGGAGAGAGGCTCCACAGGTTGGTGCATAGGTGTGGAGAGGCCACTGTCTGTGTGTACATGCCTCATTTTCATAAGACCCAGCATGTGACCATAAGATGGTAGGTTTTTATCTATAATAATAGAAGCAGGAATCACAATTCCTTCTTGGTAGAGCTGATCTCTTCTCTCTAGTTCAGTCACTTTTCTCTCGGCATTCGTCTTGTATTTACATGTGCCTTTTGGGAATCAGTGTTCCTGTCAGTGGCTGTCTCCACACACCCATAGCAGTGAACAGATGCTCTGTGAACTTGATTCTTGCCTTAGAGTTGTGAGAAGCAGGGTATGCCTAAGTGGCAGAGAGATGGGGACACTCTCTGGGTGTGAGGAACTCACAGAATAGAAAGCCTGGCCTTGCTGTGAAGTCCCTGCTGGTCTGGAACACAGCCTGACAGTCAGGCAAGGGCAAGTAGGTTTGTTCTCCTCTTTAGAAGATGAGGTCTCAACCTCCTCCTCCAAAGTAAAGTTTGAGGCAGTCTCTTCTCTCCAGGACCCCACCTGGGCTTTTCTGGCTTTTCTGCCCCACGTGGCATCCTGGGTTTCTAGAACACATGTGATTATAACAGAGTATGCCACCATGATCAACTTATGAGGAAGTATGTCTACTCTTTTGACTTTATTGTAGTTTTTGGCTGTAGAAGGAATCTTGGATGTCATCTTTTTCAGCCTCAGGTGAAGCAGAAGCTCAGATGGCAAAGGGTTGTGCCCAAAGTCAGGTGGCCAAGCATCTAGTCTCTGACTACTGGGAAAGCAGATAACTCATTTTACAGCCTCCAGGAATTTCTGCCCCAAGCAGTACTTCTCCTACAGTACAAACCTGTGGCCCCCTCTGACAACGTCTGGACACAGAGTCTCCTTGCCCCTTCTCTTCCTGCTCCCAGGCTCCCCCCTGTGTAAATTTCCTAGAACCTTTGTGGTAGAGGGGCCTTTCCTAATTTCCATACCTCACATTCACATGTGTCCAGCCTCTGTTTTCTGCATCTTGCCAGTCTGTTGATTCTATTTATCCATCAAGGCCCTAGTCTAATTTGACTTCCTCCTTGAACACAAGATCATCAGGCTGGTTGTAAGGAACCTTGGGTTCTGATCCCTGCCTATAATAAGCTATGCAATGTGGCCAAGATCTTTATACCTTTGTGCCTTCATTCCCTCATATGATCAAAAAAAGGAACTGGCCCTTAATACTTCTGTGATTTCGCAATACCCTGATTCCATCCTATTCTCTCCTTTCTCTGAAGGGTTGCCCTTGAAGCAGTGTAGAGGTGTCATCTAGACCCGGAGTTTAGATTCCAGCTCTGCTACTAATCAGTGTGTGGCTTTAAGCAAGTTACTTAGTCTTTCTGGGGCTCCATTTTCTCATTAGTAAAAGATAGGGTTGTTAGGGGGAATCAGTGTATAGTAAAATTATCTAACATTTTAAGCACTCAGGATAATTTTCAAAGAAAGGTAAAATTATACTCTCTTTTGGATATAAAATGAACATGTGTTAGAGATTTTATTTAACTCATTATTAACGAGGGAACTGGTAGGATGTTATGACTAGTTGAAATGACAATCCAAAGAATAGCCACATTCATAGATTAGGAATATGCAAATGAAGGACAAAACACATTCCATAGTGGAGGAGGGAAGCTCACTGAATCTTCATGAGACAGAAAGTAATATTTGCATGTGAGTGGACAGGAATTGTTTCATGTTGTTATCAGTTATCCACAATTCACGTAGTTGTAAAATAGATCAAAGGCTCTATGGGATATGCCTCTTGTTGCAGAGGACAGTGACAAGAGAAACAGACCACTTGGTCACCTTTAAATATTTTGCTTGGTGGTTGTATATATCAAGGCAAATCTCCTGGTCAAGTCCAAAATGGAGTGGAGGAGCATAGTCCTTCCTTGGGGAGAGGAGGATGTCTTTATTCGCAGATAGTAATAGCATCTACCACAGTTTGCGTTTATTTTATAAATTTTTAATCAGGTTTATTATAAGTTTCTAAATAGGTTTATTATGAAGTTGACCAGAAAGTCCGTCCTTAGTTTTATGCCCTGCTTCAGGGGAAGATCAGAAAGTCCTTCCTGTACATGCTGTTTCTCAATTCCTTCAGCTTAAAATATTCAGTATGCCCAGGTGACTTATTTTGGGGTAACGTGTCTGAAACCCCATCAACATGTGAGTAGAAGCCTACTGATGTCTTCAGTTTTGCATGAGAAGATTTTCAGCGATCTAATTTTTAAAAAAAATAACCAACTCAAGAAAACACTTTCTCTGTATTCAGGGATATATCCACGTGTTCAAATATATTCATAGACATGGTGGGAGAAGCTCCATTGTTAGGTGAGCATAAGCATGGGTTTGGTGGGTTTCAATATATTAAATTTTGATTTGGGATAAACACATTCGAGGGTGTGTACTATTGTTTTAAAATCATTCTTTTTCTCTAAGTAAAATCTGAATACATTTTCTTTATTAAAAAATACTACTGAGAAGACCAAAGTGTCCAGTCTTCTTTGACTCCTCCTCTGTCCCCACAACCATCTTATCCCAGGTTCCTCCTGAGGGATTATAGCTATTGTCACAGCTAGTGTGTGTGTGTGTGTGTGTGTGTGTGTGTGTGTGTTATAATATGCATTTTTCAGCAACTTGCTTTTTCACTCAGCCATAGCTTGGATATTTTTCTATGCCAGCTCATAGAAATGTACCTCTTTTTAAAAAGTTTACAGTATGGCTAAATCACGGTTAATTGGGATGTTCTCTTAATGATAGGCACTTAAGTTGTTTCGAGTTCTTTGCTGTGATAAATAATGTTGCAGCAAAATAAGAAGGCTCGTTATTATGTTTATTAAGGGACAGTCTTTAAAATGCACAAACGTATTGGCTAAACTCTGTGCTTTCTAGTTCTTTCAGATGTATTGGTGCATGTAATCAATGTTCATTGCCTTGAAAATCCCTTTTACAACATTTACACAAATTTTTAAACCTAGGTTGCATTACCTGTTTGGATGAAAGTCATTGAATGTGGAAATCCTGCTCTTAAACTCGATTCCTTGAGGTAGTTTCTATGACCTGCTGTGATATTTTCCCCTCCCTTCTTTCTTTCCTCTCTGCCTTCTTTCCTCTGCTCCCACCCCTCACTACACTTACCTCCACTTTTGTTGCAGACCCTAGATGGCTTTGCACATATTATTTCTTGATTTATCCTATCACAAAGATAAACTTGAGTTGAGAAATTCTTTGTTTTTCCAAACAGTGTGAAAAGGTTGATTCTGTAACTTGGCTATTGTGAATAGTGCTGCATTGAACATGGGAGTGCAGGTATTTCTTTGACAAGATGATTTCAAATCCTTTGGATAAATACTAGGAAGTAGGATTGCTGGATCATATGGTATTTGTATTTTTAGTTTTTTGAGGAACCTCTGTATAGCTTTCCATAATGGCTGTACTAATTTACATTTCCACACCAACAATGTATAAGGATTTCCTTTTTTCCCCATCCGAGATGATATCTCATTGTGGTTTTATTTTGCATTTCCCTAATGATTAACAATGTGAATATTTTTTTTTTGCATGTATTTGTTGGTCACTTGTATGTCTTCATTGGAGAAATAACTATTTAGGTCCCTTGCCCATTTTTAAATTAGGTTTTTTGGTTTTTTGCTATTGAATTGTTTGAGCTCCTTATATATTTTGGATATTAATACCTTATCTGATGTATGGCTTACAAATGTTTTCTCCAAGTCTGTAGATTGTCTCTGTACATTGTTAATTGTTCCCACTTAGATGTGGAATCTAAAACAATGAAGCTCACAGAAGCAGATAATAGAATGGTGGCTACAGAGGCTGGGGGGAAGGGAAGGAATGGGGAATTGATGGTTAGAGGTTACAAAATCTCAGTTACACAGGAGGAATTTTTTTGAAATCTATTGCACAATGTAGTGAATATAGTTAACAATATTGTACATTTCAAAATTGCTAAGAGGGTAAATTTCAAACGTTCTTACACAAAAAATATTAAGTATTTGAGGTGATGGATATGTTAACTAGCTTGATTTAATTATTCCACATTGTTTTCATAAATTATAACATCACTTTGTACCCCATAAATATATGTAATTACAAATAGTCAATATGTAATAAAAATTAAGATAAAAAATGGGAAGGATATATACTGGAAATAAATTAGTAATAATAATAATAACAATAAGAAACTGAAGTTGAGCTGATTTTCACGTTGGCATAGACCTTAATCTTTCTTATGGTTTGCATAGATTGAAGGTGTGACTCAAGCACTGTTGCTGCTGACTCTGGTGAACCTCCAGTAGTAGGAATAATGAAGCATAGGAAGAGACTTTGTGTGTTTGAACAAATAAATACATATTTGAAAGGGAGAAGCTTGGGACCTGTTAGATTTACACTGGAAGTCTAGATCTGCTGTTCAATATGGTAACCACTAGCCACATGTGGCTATTGAGCCCCTGGAATGTGGCTACCATGGCCACATGTTAAAATGATAAATAATTGAGTCTATTAAATACAATATACTCTTAATTTCAGTTGTTTATTTTATAAAACATGACTACTTAGAAAATTTTAAATTATGTCTGCATTTCAGGGTGTCTTGCTGTTGGACAGCCCTGCTCTAGCTGTCAATCAGGAGGAAGACTGGCAGTGAGCCAGGATTGATTTTGCATCATCCTGTTTATTAGGGACATACTTAAGTTCTAATCCCACCTTTAGTACCTAAAGGTGATTAAGTCTGAATCCCAAGAAGACTTGCCTATGCTTTTTTTCTGATTGGTTTTTGAGGATTTAATATGATTTCAGTGTAAGGCTTGCTACATCAGATTTTTTGTTGTTGTTGCTTTGGAAACATCAAGTGAAGAATTTGAGGAAAATGGTAATCACTAAATTAGCCTAATAGCAGATTTTTTAAAAAGCTTTTTTTTTGCAGTCGTTTGTAACGCAGCTCATAACAGTGAGGCTCATCTTGGTAGAGGATCAGAGTGATGATTTTTGATTGATAAAAATTTCTTCCCATTAGTCTTTTTTTTTTTTTTTTTTACCATTTTTGATGGGTTTTTTTTCTGCCTTTGCAAAGAAAAGTGGCATTCCATTTGTGGTGAATTTGGAGTCTTATATTTTTCCATGTTGGTAAATTTAGCATTCTTTAAGAATGCTATAACTTGGCATCTATTTAAACACACATATAAGCACAAACAAACAGAAACCCACGCAATACACCATTAAGTTTGCATGTCCGCATATTTTTGATTTGACTTTTGTCAGTCTCTGAAGATTTTTGTTTGAATCAATAGGCTTTATTTTGTAGAGCAGTTTTAGGTTTACAGCAAAAGTGAGAGGAAGGTACAGATATTTTTCCATAATAACCCCCATCCCCACATGTACAGCTTCCCCGACTATCAGCATCCCCCACCAGGTGGATCATTTGTTACAATCAATGAACCTACATTGACAGATCATTCTCGCCCAAAATTCAGAGTATGCATTTTGATTCACTTTGGGTCATATACATTCTACAGGTTTGGAAAAATTTATAATGAAATGTATCTATTATCGTTGTGTTATACAAAGCAATTTCACTGCCCTGAAAACTCTCTGTGCTCTGCCTATTCATCTTTTCCTCCTCCAAACCCCTGGCAATTACTAATCCTTTTACTGTCTCCATAGTGTTATACTTTCCAGAATGTCATATCGTTGGAATCATACAACATATAGCCTTTTCAGATTTGGTTCTTCCACTCAGCAATATGTATTTATGTTTTCTCTATGTCTTTTCATAGCTTGATAGTTCTTTTTTTTTTTTTTAATTTTTAGGGCTGGATTGTTTTCCACTATCTAGATGTACCACAGTTTGTTAACCATTCACCTATAAAAGGACATCTTGGTTGCTTCCAAGTTTTGGCAATTATGAATAAAGCTGCCATTTTTTGTGGACCTGAGTTTTCATTTTATCTGAGTAAATTCCAAGGAGTATGATTCCCAGATCTGATGTTAAGAGTATGTTTAGTTTTGAAGGAATCTGCCAAACTGTCTTTTAAAGTGACTGTACCATTTTGCATTCCCACCAGCAAAGAGGGAGAGTTCCTGTTGCTCCACGTCCTCTATAGCACTTGGTGTTGCCAGAGTTTTGTATTTTGGCCATTCTAATAGGTGTGCAATGGTGAAGACTGTCTTAATATGGCCAAATCAGTGGTTCAGTTGGAATTCTCTTGTCCCAGCAGAATGGACCGAGGTATGTTCTTGATGTTCTGAGATGGACAGTGAATGTTTTCTGTGATTGCTACTGAGGGATAAGAGAAGATGGCAGACCAGAGGATGGATTACCAGCATTTCATCTAAAACTATAAGCTGCAGCCAGCTTTGCCCTATGTGCCTATTGTGTAGGCTGTGGGGCTGGCAACCAAAGAAGTGGGAATGCTGAGTCTAAGCCAGAAAAAATTCAGTTCAGTCCAAACTCTAATTATCTTGGAGGCAGCCTTTGTTCCATTTGGTGGTTGATTCATTCTGAGCATGGTTTCTGAATTGTACTGGGGAGAGCGTGTGTGTGTGTGTGTATGTGTGTGCATGCACACGCTTGTGTGTGAGGTGGGGAAATATTGGTTACCTCAACAGGCAGCTTTTGTTTTCTGATAGCAGCTTGTGTAACCAGCTGTCAGGTAGAGGGGCCTCATTAGCAGAGCAGATTCCCGGGAAGGTCTTACAAGGAAACAGAAACTGCCAGCACATGGTTGGCCTGAAAAGGCACAGCTAGGTAGGTGGTCTGCTCCTCCTCCTTATGATCAAAGAGAGAAGATGCTCCCCTGTGAACAGAGAAGTGGAGCGGGGCCACTATCTTCACTGTATGACCTCTGGCTGTATGTACAGATAGGGAACTCCATTCATGACATGGACGCTGAGTAAGTAATTATGGGCAAGTCAGTTTGAGCCAGCCAGTAACTGACCTTAACATCCTCTCCCCGCTGTGGCGAAATCCTGACCATGGCAAACCTAGGTCTTCGTCTCATTTATGATGCTGGTAGGACTTGCTTGCTCAGAGCTGCTGCTCTCACTTTTTCTGGCACTGTCCACTCCTGCCAGCCTCCTCAGGTTGCCTGTCCAGTCTCGGGAACGTCAACCAGCCTTGCTGGGATCAGCTCCTCATGTTCCTGAGCAGTGGCCTGCAGCTGTTTAGCAATGTCTTCAAGCCCCAAATACATACATGCTCCTAATTATAGTCTGCATGCCCCACTGGTTTCTGCTAATCCCCCTACCCTCAACTCCCACTCCAGCTCGTCTCTACACCCATCTGGACCCTGGCCGTGGGTTTCAAGCTGTTACTTGTGTCTGACCTCTCTGTTGGACCTCTCTCTTGTACTGCCTTTTTGGAGCCTGCCAAACAAATTAATGTAAATTATATACACAATGTAAATTTTACTTAGCCATAAAAGCCCAGTTTGTGATGGGGAAGCATCTTCTGAAAAGAGGATAACTCTACATGAGGATGATTCCAAGCTTGTGGCCCAGATTCTGCTCTGTCTGCTTTGACCCTGGGGGTCGGCATGAAGGGATTGTATTCTGGGAAATTTGCCTCTTCTGTCAGTGATTCTGGGACCATTTCCTGCTTTGCTGGTCATTGGCGTGCTTGAGTGTTCCATTTTAAGCCCCCTGAATAGATTCCCTCATTGGGCTGGTACTTAAAGACATCACTTTTCCAGTGTTCTTTTACCATCTGTCCAGGTCATTATAGTTCCCTAAAAGGAGGAAAGGTAGTGGGGTTATATTCCCTGAGGGAATAGGAGTCTGCAGTTGCCTTGGGAAGGAGACAGGAGTGAGAGAGCTTGGGTGTTAAATTGTTCAAAACATGGTTGCTGATAAAATGCTACAACATTTCAGTCCTGTGGCCAAACTGTATGTGGGATTCTGAGCTTCCGAGAGCTCACAGAACTGTGTGTCAGTGGTTCAGTGATTCAACTTAGGGCTACCTACGCAGATGGGCCTAGATGAAAAGAGCTCTGATTTTGTGTTTAATCTTTGCTCTCTCTTAGTTGTTGAAGGAGGAGAAAATAATTTCACCAAGATGTAAAGTTATGCAATAAGAAAGAGTAAGAGAGTGAGGAATTAAGAATATAATGATGATTTTCTTTTTCTTTTTTCTTTTTTTTTTTTTTTGCTTATTGGAAGAGAATGAATACTTCTTGAGTCCCAGGCTCTTACTAAACATGCTCTCTTATACATACACACACACACATATATATATAAAGAAATCTACATATCTCTATATACCTTTAATTTTCACAATTACCTTATAATGTTGATTTTAGTGTCCTTATTGTATAAAGGTATATTGAAAACTGCAGACATTTTATAAATTGTCCCCCAAATCAGGTTTTCATCAATTTTAGATTGACCAGGGATGGTTATACACCTTCCTCCCTTTTTCCTCCCTTCTTTTCTTTGAACAGTGTTTATTTTGGACCTTACTATCACTCAGCTTTATGTTAGATACTGTTCAACTCAGGACAAACCTCATGACACATCCTGATATAAATTGACTACATATATTTTAAACTTTTTATTTTGAAATAATGATAGATGCATAGAGGCTCACAAAGAAATGTATAGGGAAGTGCCGTGTATTCACCTTCCAGCTCCCTCAGGGTTCACATCTTACTTGATTATGGAACAATCTCAAAACAAAGGAATTAACGTTAATATTATCCATAGAGCTTTTTCAGATTTCCCCAGTTGTGCACACATCATTTGCATTTGTAACGATTTTGTCACATGTGTAGCCCTGTGTAATTACATCCACAATCAACAGCCTCTCTACTGTGCCATCATGGTAACACTTTTATGGCCACACCCATCCCCTCTCCTCCATCCCTAAGCCTTGACAACTCTTGCTCTGTTCTTCATCTCTATAATTTTGTAATTTCACAGATGTTTTTTAAATGGAATCATATGGCATATATTCTTTAAAGACTGGCTTTTTTTTCTCAGCATAAACTGTAGATATCAGTATTCTGATCCTTTTTAATGCTAAATAGTCATCCATGGTATGGATGTGCCAAAATTTTGTCTTACAATTCATGCCCTGAAGGATGTTTGGGGAGTTTCCAGTTTGAGGCTGTTAATAAGGCTGCTATGAACATTTGTGTACAAGTTCCTGTGTTAAAAAGAGATTAAGTTCTCATGATGTATGTCTTAAAATTCATTTGCGCTTAAGTATGAAAAAAAAGTCATCAGATTGTAGAGGGAGTTTGACAGCTATAGAGAGAAAACCCAATTAGAACTTAATAACAGTGGCTAAGGTTGTTTTTCAGCAAGTATGATCTTTAACCAACATCATCGGTCATAAGAGATTTCAACCATTGCAAGCTGTATGTTAAAGCCTTCACTAATCCCACTAGCTTTTATACTGATTTTGTTTTATCCATCTTATTCTAGAGTTAACGTTTCTGCCAGGACCAGTTGTGCAGCAGTATGTCCTATTTCTTAGTTCTTTAAAGGCAATAACTAAGCCATAAAAGCCAGCAGGAGAGTACTTCACTGACAAATTGGTTGGCCAGTCTTGTGTATGTGCATTAAATCATTGGGAGCAAATAGGAAAGAGGAAGAGTGGGAGCAAAGCCTCTTTTGTTTGCTTTTAAATGTTAAACAAACAAACAAAAAAGAAAAAACAGAAATAGAAGGTAAAGAAAGCAAAATTACACTGGATGGATTATTGTGTTGGTAATAGGAAAGTAACAAACTATTTTATATTGATTTCCCATATCCCTGGGATTAAAATAAAGTGACATGCAAATACTGTGAAATAATTAAAATTCTGTTGTTATTTTTTTTTCAAGTAGATCTAATTTGATGGCAGAAGGCTTTCCCAGGAGGTCCTTTTCAGAGATAGAGGTGTAATTTGCAATAGGAATAATTATAGAAACAACATTCATATTCTGCTTTATCTTTAAAGTTCCAGGCCTAAGTTAATTTGTTTGTTTATTCATTTGTTTGTTCATTTATTCATTCATTCAAATGATATTCTGAATAATTATTAATATTTCTGCTTATAAGCCTAGATACTAAAGAGGCCCCATCCCACCTTCTGTGCTCCCCTTAAACCACTTCATTCCCCATCACCCCATGATTTTCCACATTCATGACTTCTCCTTGGGACACTTATCCCCTCTGATCACTTATCTGAAATCTAACTGTTCTTCAAATCCCACCTCAAGTCTTACCTCCTCTGTTGACTTGCTTCTGATTTCTCCTAGCTAAAAATTTCATACCTCTCTTCGGATTTCCTCCAATGTTGTGTCTGTGGCCCTTTAATACTTTCTACTTTATATTGTGGTTATTTATGTCCATTTAACATTTTTGCTACTCTGTTGTTAATTTCCTGAGTAGTGGATTCGTGTTTGATTCCTTTTAGTGTTTATTTGTTCTCTCCTTCCCTCCCTTCTTTTCCTTTTTCTTTCCTCTCACTTTCTTCCTTTTCTCCCTCTGTTCATTTTTTTCTCTCATTAAATATATGCTGAACACCTACTATATACCAGACACTGTAATAGGGGCTTTGAGTAGAAAGAATTAAGACACATCGTAGGTTCCTAAGGCAACCTAATTATATACTTAAGTTAAACATGAGGAATTAAAAAAAATTCCTGATTGTTAGATTGAGATACTAAGAACATCTTAAGACAGAAGGTATCAGATATTCCTCTTTTAGAGGAATTTTACAAAAATTTTAGAGAAATTTTAAGTGAAAGGCAACTATTTTTTTTTCTTGAGAGAGGAGCATGTAAATGTAGAGTTCCTAAATAGCAATAGGACTCACTTCAGTTTCAGATCCAGGATTCTGTGAACCTAAGGAAAATTATTGTGTTCCAAGGAAAATTATTGTCTACCTGTGGATAGACATCAACTAGATGTCTGCTGATGATATAAACTGAAAATGCTAGAGTGAGATGTGACTGGAATTCAAATAATATATTGAAATAATTTTTATTGGTACACAAAATTCTTCAGCCAAGGAATACAGCTCTGAATTATAAAAAAACTATTTTAAAAGGCAAGTGGAACTAGAGAATAAGTATTTGGTTTGTTTTTAATTCCTGTGTGGTATCTAATTTTGTAAATTGTTCTGTGACTGAGGAGTTTGATAAATGATAAACAAGAATGCCATCCTCTAACTCTTCTCCACCTTTCTCTCTTCTCAGAAAGTTATTGTGGAAAGAACATACTCAAAGCTGGGAACATCCACTAAGTGTAATTTGTTTAGAGAGGGGTCAGTGAAGTGGGGATTTGTAGATAAAAGTTTACAAAGCTGTCAGAAGTTCAGTGCCCTGGATTTTAGGGAATAAATGTGGAGTCTACAAGAGTTCATTTCCACACAACAAAATCTTTGGGAAACATCAAGGCATTTGCAACTATGGATGTGGGAATATCAAGGCAGAGAGGGCTCAGAGATCATAGGAGCTTGGCAGTCTTTAGTGGCCAGCTTCACTGGGGATAGAACCACTATCAGGAGGGGCAAACCAGTTCTATGGATGGCCCCAATAGGGCTGGATCACACTCAAATTAGAAAGGAGACAGACAGGTGACCTGGGGAGCTCTTTCTAAAAGTCACTTATGTACCTACCTCACATGCTAGCATTATGGCATTTCTCTCCTGGGTCTTGTTTGTTTCTGTAGCAAAGCATCTGGCAGCAGAGAAATATGGCTGTCCCAACTATGTCACAGGTCAAAAGAGTGTTACCAGACTGAGGGTCTAGAAATTTCTGCAATGCAAAACATGGCTTTGAATTTCATGTTCCTGGCAATCACAATGAAAACAAATACTATATGATCCGCATGTTGTTGGGAAGATTTTGATTTGCTCCCCAGAGTAAAATTTAGATTTGTGTAAAATTTTTTTGACACTGACTGAACTCTTTTGGGCCTTGTTTGAATACAGTTTATCTCATTGTGCAAATCACCAGGATTTGAGGCTCTAGTGTGCTTTTCAGAAAAATTCGACTGCAATTTTACACTAAATGTTTTTACTCCCTAAAAATAAGTATCTGTGTTTTCTTTCTGTTTTGATTGTAAAATATCTGTGTTTCTTATGTATGAAATTTGGTTTAAGAGGCCAATTTTGAGATAACATTATAAAACTTTGGTATTTTTCAGGTCCTTGTGTCGCTTTGTGTGCTTATTATTTCAGAAAAAAATAAATTTAGAATTTATAAAATTAATTTACCTTAAAAATTTTTTTTTTTTGCTCACTAAAAGGAGAAAAAATATGAAGAATTTCTATATGTCTATTTTTAGTCTCCTGACCAGCTAGGGATTTTTAGGGCGGGGGATTTGTTGACTTCTTCATATCCCAGTGCCCAGGAAAGTCCTTGACATATAGCCTTTTCTCAATATTCTTGGAACAAATGCTTATTGAAGATGCACAAAAGGGTTAGGATGTCTTGAGGCCAAGAATGAAAACCCACTTTCTTCAGTGTTTATCCTGGGGCCGACCAAGCTGACCACTGAAGGTAGAAGAGAGACCACTTGAGAGCCTGAGGGATCCCGGCATGGGCTGTCAATGGCCTGGGTTTCCCGTGTTCCATGGGGTCTGCCCTCTTCCTCTTCATTCCCTTCTCTGACACCTCAGCTACCCTCAGAGCTTCATCTCATCTCTGCAGACTCTTAATTCTCAAAGCTACATCCTCCAGCCTGCTCTTTTCCCTGAACTTCAGACCTGTATATCCAT
The DNA here is from genome assembly GCF_009828535.3 of Hylobates moloch. Lineage (NCBI taxonomy): Eukaryota > Metazoa > Chordata > Mammalia > Primates > Hylobatidae > Hylobates > Hylobates moloch. Next base: position 136,939,975 of record NW_026652276.1, read on the forward strand.
CCTTAGAAGTTTCATAGATACTTCAATTTAGTAAATCCAAATGGAATGTATTTAAAACCTTTTATTCCAGGTTTGCTGCTCTTGCATGTTCCCTACCTCAGTGAAGGGCACCATCATCCAGTTGCTAAAGCCACAAATCCGGGAGTCACCCTTCCCTCCCCTTGTTTTCCTATCCTATATACAGTCAATCACAAAGTTGTGTCCATTCAACATGTAAAATATTTCTTGAATCTAGCTGCCTCTCTCCACCCACACCATTAATAGCATGGTTCAAACTATCATTTCTTTCCCAGTGCCCTCTTAATTTGGATATTTGCTTCCATTTGTATTTCCTTCAAGTCATATGTAGCTGTACTGAAGCCCGAATAATCTTTCTAAAACACGAATGTTATCAGGTAATTTTTCAGTCTAATGGTTCTGCATTGTTTTCAAACTAAAGTCTGAGCTCGCTAGCATGGTATGCCAGGCCTTTATAAGGAAACTCATTTGCCTTTCCTCACCACAGTGAACACTGTGTGCACCAACCATATTGTATGTGTTTTCACTTCTCAAACAGTATGTGCACCTCCAGTCCCTTGCACATTCCTTCTGCCCAGAACACAATTGATTCCTTCTTTCTTCAGCACATTTGCTCACTAACTCTAATTCATGTTTTAGTTCTTTACTTAGACGTTGCTGCTTCCAGGATGTTTCTCTTACCATGCAGCCTTGTGCTTCCAGGTACCTTGGACTTTGCCATCTTTGCTTTTTTTTTTTTTTTTTTAAACAACATAATGTGGCTTGTGGTGCCCCTCTACTCAAGGATAAACTTGACTAGGGTTTGATTACCTTTGGGCCCCTTACCTAGCACTATGCCTGGTTTATCACAGGTACTGAATAAGGAGTTGATGTATCAATCAGGGCATGGGGTGGGGTGTGAATATAGCAACATGACTGTATCCTCCGTAGTACAGTAGGAGATCTTTTCAAGCTGTTGTTCTGCTTCCACTATAAACTGCTGGCTCTTCAAAGGGCATTCTTAGGAAATAAAGCTCAGAGTTGTCAAAGGATTAGAAAAACATTTTTTAAGCATCTTAATGAGATACAATTCAATACTATAAAAGTCACCCATTTAAAGTGTACAATTCAGTGTTTCATATATTCAGAATTGTGCAACCATTCTCAAAGTTTAAGTTTAAAACATTTTCATTACTCAAAAGAGAAATCTTGTACCTATTAGTACTCATTCCCTATTTTCCCCTCCTACTCTCCCATAACTCCACAAAACCACTTATCTACTGTGTGTCCATGTAGATTCACCTATTCTGGACATTTCATATAAATGGGACAATACAATTTCTGATCTTTTGTGTTTGGCTTCTTTCACTTAGCAAGATTTCAAGATTCATCCATGTTGTAGTACATATCAGTTCTTTACTCCTTTTTACCACCAAATAATATTCCATTCTATGAGTTTGCCAGACTTTACCCATTTATCAATTGATGGACATTGTGGTTGTTTCCATATTTTGGTTATTATGAATAATGTTGCTGTGAACATTCTTACATAAGTTTTTGGGTAGACGTATGTTTTTAGTTTTCATTTCTCTTGAGTATATCCTTAAGTGTGAAATTACTGGGTCATGTGGTAACTCTGTTTAACATTTTGAGGTGCTGCCAAGTCATTTTCCAAAGCAGCTGCACCGTACATATTACATTCCCATCAATAGTGTATGAGGGTTCTAATTTCTCAACATCATCACCAACGCTTGTTATTATCTGTTTTTGGATTATTGCCATCCTAGATGATGTGAAGTTGTATCTCATTGTGTTTGTGTTTTTCTTTTCTCTCTCTCTCTCTTTTTTTTTTTTTTTTTGACAGGGTCTCACTTTGTCACCCAGGGTGGAATCTGGAATGCAGTGGTGGAATCTTGGTTTACTGCAACCTCCACTTCCTGGGCTCAAGCAATCCTCCTACCTCAGCCTCCCAAGTAGCTGGGACCACAGGCATGCACCACCATGCCCAGCTAATTTTTCTTATTTTTTGTAGAGACAGGGTTTCACCATGTTGCCCAGGCTGGTTACTCAAGCAATCCACCATCCTCAGCCTCCCAAAGTGCTGGGATTACAGGTGTGAGCTACCATGCCTGGCCTCATTGTGGTTTTGATTTGTATTTCCTTCAGCGGTAATGATGTTGAGCATCTTTTCACATGCTTATTAACCATTTGTGTATTTTCCTTGAAGAAATGTCTATTCAGATCCTTTATTCATTTTTATTTGGGTTATTTGTCTTTTTAATAATTAATTTTTAAGAGTTCTTTATGTATTCTAGATACTAGTCCCTTATTAAATATAGGGATTGCAAATGTTATCTCCCATTCTGTATGCTTTCTTTTTACTTTCTTGATGGTATCATTTAAGGCACAAAACGTTTTAATTTTGATATAGACCTGTTTATCAAGTTTTTCTTTTGTGGCTTGTGCTTTTGCTGTCATATCTAAGAAACTAATGCCTAATCTAAGGTCATGTAGATTTATTCTTATGCTTTCTTCTAAGAGTTTTGTAGTTTTAACTCTTACGTTTAGATCTATGATCCACTTTGAGTTTATTTTTGCATATGATGTAAGGTTGTGATCCAGCTTCATTCTTTTGTGTACAGATGTTCACTTGTCCCAGCCAGTACCATTTCTTGAAAAGACTATTATTTTCTCATCGAATGATCTTGGCACTCTTGTCAATGTCAAGGCATTTTTGTCATAATTATTCTCATAATTATTATTTGCCATATGAGTAACACAGGTTAACAAATAATGATTAGCTTTATTGAGTCTCAATTAGGTGTTAGGCACCATTCTAGAATATCTCCATTTAGCATTCCCAGTAACTATGAAATAAGTACTGCTATTATCCTCATTTTTCTCTTAAGGATGAAGAGGCATGGAAAGATTAACTTGGCAAAGGTCATACAGGTAGTAAGTGTTGGACGCAGGCTTTGAACTCAGGCAACCTGACTATGGAATCTCTGTTTTTAGACATCATGCTGTGCCTGCCTGTGTCTTGTTTATAGGAGGTGGAAAATTTTAAAACAGCCAAAATTCTGTTATCCAGAGAAGTATTGTCAAAATTTTCATGTATAGCTTTCCAAACTTTGTTCTGTACAAAAAATGTTTTAATAATGGGATTAGACTACATATACATTCTTGAAATGATTTTATTCACTTTATTGATGTATCATTACTAACTTTCCTTCCTTCTATATCTAAAGCATCATTCTTAATGGCTGCATAATATTCTACCTCATGTCTGCACCATTACTGATTTAACCAATCCACTGTTATTGGGCAGTCAGGTTGCTTTTGAGTTTTTCATTTATAAACAATGTTCTGATGTATATATCTTTGCACATACTTCTTTTTATATTATTTCCACTGTTTTCTTTAAGATAAGAAAAAATTCCTCTAGAAGAAATGTAAAGAGTGTGGAAAAACATTTAAAGCTTTTAATGCATTTTGAAAAATTGTTCTCTAGGAAGTTTCTACTTACTTATGATTAATATTTTATAGTTGATAGGTTACTCTGATACTGATTCAGGGTAGGCGAGCCCCAAATTGGGGCTTAGCTGGGAAGGTTCTTGGCTTTGCTGAGGAAAAAATTCAAGGGTGAGCCTTTGAATTCTTTCTTTCTCTAATAAAGAAAACAGCTTTATTAAAGCGGCAGTGTTATAGGTCCAGCAGTGTTATAGCTCCATGACTTCTGCTGCAGAGCAAGGCTACCCCATAGGGAGTATGCTGAGAGTAGCAGCTCAGGACAGTTCTGTAGTCATATTTATTCCCACCTTTAACTATATACAAATTAAGGAGCAGTCTGCAGAAATTCCTAGAGAAAGGGCGGTAAATTATGGGTGTTGCCATAATAATAGCAAACTGACATGGCATACTGGTGGGTGTCTTATGGAAAGCCGTTTCCACCTTGTCCTTATTTTAGCTAGTCCTCAATTTGGTCCAGTGTCTGAGCCCTGCCTCTGGAGTCTAGTCCTGCCTCTTATCACTTTAGTGTGAATCTCATTGATTGTCAATGAGATTGAACATGTATCAATGATTATTATAATTTTTCTTCTGTGAATTACCTATTCATATTTTTACCCATATTTCCATGAAAAAGCTCCTTATATACTAAAATATTAACCATGTATCTTTTTTTGGTGTTTACTTCTAGTCTGTCATTTTTCTTTACAATTTTTGGGAATTTTTTGATGTATAGAAGATTTAAATTTCCAAGTGGCAAAATGTATCAGCAAAAAATATACATCTTTTTCTTTATGGCATCTTTGTGTTTGAAAATCAAAGGTCAAAAAATTGTTTCTAGCTCTTGTCTTCCCTGAGCTAGATGTTGGTGGCGGGTGGGGTGGGGAGCAGGCAGAAATATGAGGAATCATATAAATTGTCCTTTATATTTCTGCTGCATGTTTTATCTTAAACATTGATTACTTGTAGTCCCTTAATGGACAGGGAAATAAAGCATCAGCTTAACCATTTGGCGTTAACAATGTCAGTAGTGAGGCCACCTGGGGTGGAGAATTAGTGTCTCCTCCCAGTTGTATGGTTTTCAGCAATATTTTCCTCCCTGTGTTTTTTTTTTTTTTTAAACTCATTTAAATTTGCTTCTAGCATGAATACGTGATGTATTAGTCTGTTTTCATATTGCTATAAAGAACTGCCTGAGACTGGGTAATTTATAAAGGAAAGGGGTTTAATTGACTGACAGTTCAGCATGACTGGAGAGGCTTCAGGAAACTTACAATCATGGTGGAAGGTGACAGGGAAGTAAGGCAAGAAGGAGGGCAAGGCAGGAAGGCAGGGCAGCAGGAAGGAGAAGTGCCAAACAAAGTGGGAAGAGCCCCTTGTGAAACCATCAGATCTTGTGAGAACTGAGAACATGAGAACAGCATGGGGGAAACTGCCCCCATGATTCAATTACCTCCACCTGGTCTCTCCCTTGACACATGAAGACTATGGGGATAATGGGGATTACAATTCAAGATGAGATTTGGGTGGGGCCACAAAGCCTAACCATATCACATACAAATGACTTAATGTGTATGAATGAGATCATAGGGACTTTTGTAGCACCTTTGGTTAGAAAAATCACACATTATCCAATTAGGGTTAAAAAAGACATGGATGAAACTGGAAGCCATCATTCTCAGCAAACTGACACAGGAACAGAAAACCAAACACTGCATGTTCTCACTCATAAGTGAGAGTTGAACAATGAGAACACATGGACACAGGGAGGGGAACAACACATACTGGGGCCTGTCGGAGGGTGGAGGGCAAGGAGAGGGAGAGCATGAGGACAAACACCTAATGCATGTGGGGCTGAAAACCTAGATGATAGGTTGATAGGTGCAGCAAACCACCATGGCACATGTATACCTATGTAACAAACCTGCATGTTCTGCACATGTATCCCAGAACTTAAAGTAAAATAAAAAAAAAAAAGACTAATATATTTCTTCAAGACACAGTAAATAAAAGTTCTTGAGAGTGTATGCTTCTACACAAACAAGATTTGTGGGCATTAAGACAATGTTACTTTTCCAGAAACTACTGTTGTGATAGGGTGATCTTTTGAATCACATTGTACCAGAATTTTTTTTTTAACGTTATAGCTTTTAAATGTTTTCTGACTATCTTCTTACTGACTTGACATTTAATACCTTTGGCATGTAAGTTTTCCTTATTTTGTTTTCCAGAGTCTCAGGAAAATACTTGTGTGTCTTGCCTGTTTACCAATTATTGCAGTGCATTGCACTTTTTTTCTGGGTCTGGTCTTTCAGCTACACATTGTGAAGGTGCTATCCAGACCAGTCTCTTTGCATAACCCCACAGGGCCACCCACGTGGTCTATGGGACAGGGATAACTCATTAAGGCTTTCTTAGTCTTCTTTCTTGAGGGTCCAAGCTAAACAGCACATATGTAAAAGAGCTTTAAGTTAAAATTCTTTTGAGAGGTGTGTGTATTTTTTAAAACTGGAAATGCAGTTTTACCAACTGCAGTTGAGGAAGGCCCACATGTAAAAAGTAAAGTAGAGGTTCCTCTTCAAAGAGACTTTCTTCCCATCTAATTAAGAATAAATAATAACTTCTCTTAGAAGCAAAATTTATTCCAAGACCTGTGCTAACATTCTTAGGTATCTGCTAGCCACAATAAAGAAATCAATGTGCTTTGTGTCCTTAGCTCCCACAATTTAGCCAAAATATTTGCCCTGGCATGCTTATACTAGTCTATGCAAGCATTAGGTCATAGCCTGTTCCTTTCCTTATTTGGAGGTGTTTTTACCTTTCTCAGCATTCCACAAGTTACTTCCTCCTTCCTTTGTTCTCCTCTGCCTTTGCCTCTTTTAAAACTTTCTAAGCTGCTAGCCAATCGGGACACATACAGAATGTGAGGTCCCATTCCAGCCAGTGGAAACCAGACACAGCAGTAGGGTGGATGCATCAAGTTATAAATAACCCTGTGTCCTTTGTTCAGTGTATTCTTGTGGCAAAACTGCTGGCAAGTGTACCCTTTCTGCAGAAAGTAAAAATGGCCTTGCTGAGAAAATTAAATTTATGTTCAAGTGCTATTTCTTTATGGCACCAGGGAACAAGCATTTCAAACACACATGTGCATAAGGAGTGTTATTTTGCTGGTACTTCATTATTGTCTAAACTGTTTGTGTTTCTAACAGGGGAGATCACGACTCATATTTGAAAATTTGATTTTAGATAATTAAAAAACTTACTTTTGAGTTTCTTCCAGTGCACTCTTTACCTTATCAAAACTCATGTACATTAACACTATCTGAAACACTCAATGAGAAAGTGGGGAAGACTCAGCTTTTCAGGTTCTAAAAATATGAGTTGTACATCTTGGCTTTCAAATTTGCTTTTACAGGACATTAGAAACTAAGAACAAGGGACTTTACTGTTGTTATGATTAATAGCTACAGTTGATTATCTTTTATTTTCAGGGATTGAATTAGTTATCAGTTGATATCCGCAATAATCCTGTGAAATGTATGTTATGAATGATCATTTTACAGCTGGAAAATGAGAGGCTCAAAGATAACTTGCTTAAGATAACAAAGTTAGAAAGAGGTAGAGCAAGGACTTGAAAGAGTAGGTCATCTGACTATGGAATGCATATTTTAAAATAGGCTTTATTGATTACATATACAATAAATAGCACATATTTAAAGTGTATAATAAGTTTTGACATATGCATACACCAAAACCATCACTACATTCAGGATAAAGATCATATCCATCACTTCTAAAGTTTTCCTCATGACCCTTTTTAATGCCTCCCTCTCCCCCATATGCCTATCCCCAGGCAACCATTATCTGCTTTCTAGCACTGTCAGTTATTTTGCATTTTCTAGAATTTTACATACACAGATTCTGATATGGGTTTGGATGTTTGTCTCTTCCATCTCATGTTGAAATGTAATCCCTAGTGTTGGAGGTGGGGCCTGGTGGGAGGTGGTTGGGTCATGAGGGTGGATCCCTCATGAATGGCCTAGTTCCTACATCCACTTGGTGATGAGTGAGTTCTCACTCAGTAAGTTCACATGTGATTGGGTTGTTTAAAAGAGTCTGGTATCTCCACCCCTGACTCTGGCTCCCACTCTTGCCACTATGTGATACAGTGGCTTCTTCCTTCACCTTCTGCCATGATTGTAAACTTCCTCACTAGAGGCCCTCACTAGAGGCCCTCACTAGAGGCCAAGCCAATGTTGGTGTCATGCTTCCTGTACAGCCTGCAGAACGATGAGCCAGTTAAACCTCTTTTCTTTAGAAATTACCTAGCCTCAGGTATTTCTTTATAGTTATGTGAAATTAACAGATTCATATAGTGTGTTCTTTTGCAGCTTACTTCTTTCACTTAGTTTGACTACTTTGACAGTCATCCATGTTGTTGCATATATCAATGGTTCATTCCTTATATTGTGGAATACTAGTTCATTATATGGCTTATATATCACAATATTCTAATTTATTCACTGTTGGCTGGCATTTGGGTTGTTTTCAGTTTGGGGCTGTTATGAATATAGTTGCTAAGAATATTCATATGCAAGATTTTGTATGGATATAGGCTTTCACTTCTCTAGAAGAGATACCTAAAAGTGGAATGGCTACATCATGTAGTAGCTGCATGTTTAATGGTTTAAGAAACTGTCAAACTTTTTTCCAAAGTTGTACCATTTTACATTCCCATCAGCAGGATATGAGAGTTCTAGTTGCTCCATATCCTTGTCAACACTTGGCACAATCAGCCTATTTAATTTTAGCCATTCTAATAGATAAACAGTAGTTTCTCATTGTGACTTAATAATTGTATTTCTGTAACATCTAATGATGTTGAGCATATTTCCATGTGCTTACTTATTACCTTTGTATCTTCTTTGGTCAAATATCTGTTTAAATCCTTTGCTCATTTAAAATTTGTTAACTTGGCTGGGCACAGTGGCTCATGCCTGTAATCCCAGCACTTTGGGAGGCTGAGGTGGGTGGATCACGAGCTCAAGAGATCAAGACCATCCTGGCTAACATGGCGAAACCCCATCTCTACTAAAAATACAAAAAATTAGCCAGGCGTAGTGGTGGGTGCCTGTACTCCCAGCTACTCGGGAGGCTGAGGCAGGAGAATGGCATGAACCCAGGAGGTGGAGCTTGCAGTGAACTGAGATTGCACCACTGCACTCCAGCCTGGGCAACAGAGCGAGACTTCATCTCAAAAAAAAAAAAAAATTGTTAATTTATTTAAAACTGAATTTTGAGTCTTTGTATATTTCAGATATAAGTCCTTTATCAGATTTGTGATTTGAAAATATTTTCTTGTGGTCTGTGGCTTGTTTCTTATTTTCTTAACCTTGTCTTTTGAAGAGTATAACATTCTTAATTTTAATAAAGTCCAGCTTATTAGTTTCTTTTTTTGTATGGATTGTGATTTTGGTTTGTTATGGGTTAATTGTGTCCACCTAAAAAAGATGTTGGCATCCTAACCCCTTGTTCTGCAGAATGTAACCTTATTTGAAGATGGAGTCTTTACAGAGGTAACCAAATTAAAATGAAGTCATTAGGATGGGCTCTAATCCAGTATGACTGGCATTCTTATAAAAAGGGGAAATTTAGACACAAGTGCAGAGGGAAGACTGATGTGAAGACACAGGGAAAAGAGAGCCATCTCCAAGCCAAGAAGAGAGGCCTGGAACACGTCCTTCCTTCACTGCCCTCAGAAGGAACTAACCTTGCTGACACCTTGATTTTGGACTTCTAGCCTCCATAACTGCAAGACAATAAATTTCTGATTTTATAGTGACCTGGTTTGTGATACTTTTCTATGGCAGACATTGAACACTAATATAGTGTCACGGAGATTTTCTCCTACATTTTCTTTTGGAACTTTTATAGTTTTAGGATTTCCATTTAGGTCTATGATCCATTTTGAGTTGATTTTTTTATGTGGTGGGAAGTAAGGTTTGAAACTCAATATGGAAATTTACATATGGAAATCCAGTAGTTTCAGCCTCATTTGTTGAAAAGATTATCTTTCTCAAGTGAATTGCTATTTTACCTCTGTTGAAAATTAGTTTTCTATTCATATGTGTCTGTTTCAAGACCTTCTATTCTGCTCCACTGACCTATTTGTCTATCTTGATGCTAATACCAATCTGCCTTCTTTACTGTAGCTTTATAATAAGACTTCATATCAGGTTGTTTTAGTTCTCCTTTGTTCTTTTTAAAAATTGATTTGGCTATTTTAGGCCTTTGGCATTTCCATATGAATTTTAGAATCAGTTTGTCAGTTGTTATAGCTGGATTGTACTGAATCATAGATACATTTGAGGAGACAATATCTTAACAATATCATGTCTTCTGACCTATAAACATAGGTATATCTCAACATTATTTTAGATGTTCTTTAGTTTCAGTAATGTTTCGTAGTTTTCAGTATACAGGTCTTGACAATCTCTTGTTAGATTTATTAGTATTTCAGATTTTTTATATGATTATAGATGGTATTTTTAAATTTCAACTTCTGATTGTTCATTTATAGTATCCAGAAATATAATTGAGTTTTATATAATGATCTCATATCCTAAAGGCTTATTAAACTGATTGATCAGTTAGAATAGCTTTTTGGCAGATTCCATAAGGTTTTCTACATAAAATGTCATGTTGTCTGTAAATAAAGACAGTTTTACTTCTCCTTTTCCAATCTGCATACGTTTTCTTTCTTTTCATTGCCTTAATGCACTGGATGCAACCTTCATAATAATGTTGAATATTAGCAGTAAGAGGGGACATCCTTGTCTCATTGCTGATCTTATAAGGAAAGCATTCAGTCTTTTACCTTTAAGTATGATGTTGATCAGTTTGGCACCTTTTCTCTGAAAAGTACAAGTTAGTCAATTTTTGGCTTGAGGACCACAGAGTCTCTGTTATAACTACTCACTCAGATGTTGTAGTACAAAAGCAGCCATGTCTTTCTCGTGTGCATGCATTCATCCTTACTTAGCTGGATACTCAAGTGGGATTCTTTGCAGATCTATTTAGCTCTCTTTATGTAGCTCTTTTTTTCTCTAGTATGCTGTCCTGTGAATTGCAACTTCCTTGGTCTTCCTGGAACCCCAACCCCATGTCCTGACTCAGAGAGTTCACTGGGCTCCACCTGGGTTACCCTTGTTGGACTGAGCCCTGGAAACCTTCCCAAGGCAGTAAGCTATGGCAACCACAGGGCTCCCTGCCTTTGTTTCCCATGTCTCCAATGCAAACCTTCATTGCCTGTTCCTTGTGGCCTGATGTCCAGTGTCTTGAAAGCCATTGTTTTATGTATTTGTATGTTTTTAGATTGTTTCTTATGGGAGGATAAATCTAGTCACTGATTCTTCATTTTGGGCAGAATCTGCCATATTTTCCCCCATAATCTTGCATTATTCTGTATCTTGGTTAAGAGTCTAGTCATCATTATCTAACTTGGAGGAATCTATAGCCTTTTTTTGTCTTATGATATCAAAATATTTTTGAACCCTTCATTTGGACCTTTAATATCTATTGATTTACACGTAATGTAAAAAACTTTTGTAACTTAATCAATACATTTCAATATGCTTGTATTTGATAAAACATGGTAGCATCTATTCGATGCTGAAACATGGCAAAGTATATGTCATGTTATATAGTCATGTCTTTTTTTTTTTCAGTTCACTAACAGTGCAGGTGTGCATATGAATTCACAAACTCCTTTGCAATAATTGCTGAGGTTCCCCAGATGTTCTTGCAGCCCAGGCTGGAAATCACTGGCCTATAGGATTTTTATGTGACATATTGACTGGAGGTATCCTTCAGTTCATGGTTCATTTGATCCAGATTTTCATGTGTCTTCAAGTTGGTGACCTATGAAATAGTGTTGTGGTTTAAATACATGAACCCAATAGTAGGGACCAAGGTGGGCCTGGCAGGTGCGCTTGTACTTGAGTGTAGTTCATCAGAGACTGGACCTCGAGTTCCTTTGTCTACACAAGGAAGACATGTGTGGAAAGGATCCTTAATGGAATGTGCCTGACCTAGAAACCTTGATGAACAGTGAAGGTCAAGCCTAGAAGTAGCATCAAGTCAACAAATTCAGAGGATGCAGGCTGTGATGAAAATGGGAGGCAGTCAAGAGGCAGAAACTAGGTGGACATGGAATAAAATAGCAGTGGTTTGGAAGCTAAGCCAATGAGGTAGTGGCATGGGGCTTGACGCAAATGCCACTAGACCATCTATAGCTGCTTTTATATCTGGCATGTAGCTCATGGGTAGATTGGGTCTGAATAGCCACAGGGTTATAGAAGACAGCTGTGAAGGAGTTTTTGCTGTAAATATTCATTGAAGGAATGGTGGAAAACAATACCAAAAAGCATGCTTGAATTGATATCTGGATATTTTGTTTGTAGATAAACATTTTTACCACTTATCTTAAAAGTTCTCTGAAGTGCTTTGTTCTAAAATTCCTATTATATTAGCTTCTACTCCCGATGATAGTCTTTCTAGAGAAAATGTCTCAAAAAATATTAGATCTGACCATTCAGTCAACAAACACTTTTTGAATCCCTGCCCTGTGCCACGTACTGTTTTAGATATTGAGGGTGCACAAACGAAAAATAAACAGGTCAATGATTTATTTGAGTTTCCATGCTGGTAGAATGAGGCATAAGATAAAGAAAGTAAAAAGGTAAAGTATGTGGAATGACTAGTTGTGCTCAATGCTATGGAGAACAGTAAGGCTAATTGGGACTAGTGGTGGTGGCATTAGAGGTATTTGTGTGTAAATAAATATAGTGTGGACAGAAAAGGCAAAGACCTGAAGTGGCTGAACATTGTGTCTGTTGTCAGCTATCTTGATGATTTGTCTCATAATAAGCCTCCATGATATTTTAAAAAATAATAATTCAAGCCATCTTTTACACATGTGATACCTTCTCGTGGCCTCCTTTACTCATATTCCTGATCCCAGCCACAAGAGCAGGATTGTAAAACTGATCTGATTTACAATATCTTAAAAGTCAGTGGGCTGAAGCTTTGTTAGAAAAAAAGTAGAGCTAGGAGGCCAGTGTGGTAGACGTGCTGAGGTGGCTCTTTGGGGGAAAAGAGTTAGTGGGACATTTTTGAGGGTCCAGCTTATTTTTTGGGACACATGGCCTATGTACAGACAGTGGTATTGAACAGAAAATGGCAAGCAATGGACTCTGACACAGCCAGATAAATTCTGTTTTTAAGATCTATTTGGGTCCTAATAGAGTTAGTTAAACTAATTTGATAAAAAATAGGTTGCTTATGGAATTCCAAATTTCATACTCACTTATTTAGTCATGGTGCATGCACTTAAATGTCATAAAAATTAAGATAAATCTTGGAAGACATAGGACTATGATTACACCAAAGAGCATCACAGAAAGTGAATGTAAGGGGGAAGGTAGGGAGTCCTCTACCACTGAAGTATTGATATGCCAGATGCTGGGCTTTTGGTACTTTTGTCTTGCTTAAGAGCATTGTAGCTGGAGGGTGGCAGAGCCAAGATTTAGACCTGCCTTGGGTGACTCCATAGATGGAGCACTTTGCATGATGGCATTCTTCTTTTTTACTGTCTTTGTTGGCTTCACGGGCCACAATTTCTCTCTGCTTTTCACCTTTGTTGGCCATAAGTGCAGCTCTTTGCCAGCATCAACCACGTTTCTTCCATACCCAACTTGCCTGTTTATGGAATTTCATCATGGTTTTCTTTCCTGCCGTGCCTATGAGTAGAAGAAAAACATTCCAACATTGAGCTTTTATCCTTCTAAGGGAAATGGCATCACTGCATCGTGTACTGCCAGTACCAACTGTAAGTGATGGGCCTGGCAATGGAGCCCTCCTTGGACACAGGGCCTCTGACCCAGTTCTGCTGGTGGTGTCTGAAGGATCTGACGCCCAAGCCATGGCTTATTTCCCCTGTGAACATTCACCACTGTAGAAACATTTCATTCCTGTAAAAAGACATCTTATATCCTCTATCCCTTCCTTGAATTGTATAGTGTGGGGGAGGATTTTCTATTTTAAGATAAATAAGACAATTTTTTTCAAATTGATCAGCCAATGCCAGAGAACATTAATTCTTCTGGAGAGCATTGTTCCTATAAAGTGAAACTACTTCACCAAATTAACATGCCAAGAAAACAAGAGGAGAGTTGTTTCAGGCAAAGAAGTAGAAATCAATTACCTGCAAAAATTTCAACGGTATTTTTTTAGGTGATTTTATTTCCAGATTAAACAAATAAAACTCCGGTATCTTTTCTTACCTGTTCAACTTTTCAGTCAGAACCAATGGAACCAAGAAAGGAACAAAAGACTTAGTATTGATCTGCAAAATGAAAAGGCCCCTAAAGGCAATAATGACATTTTAAAGAAGTGACTTTTGAAAAAAATATTTTTCATGAATACTTTAAGATATCTTTTATAGTACTGGAAAAATTTGATTTAAGTCTGGCTTGAACATGTAAGAGTGTCTGTAAGTACCAGTGTGTGCAGAAAAAAAAAGGTAGCAAATGCAGATTCTGAATCTGTACAAAACCTCTTTAAAATGGGCACATCCAAAAATGCCAAATTAGCAGTAGACCAGAAACAACCCCCAGGACTCTGGATATATGCTTAGTGTTGAAATGTCTATTCTAGTTATACCCTTCAAACACACCAGCCATTTGGGTGTGGCTCCTTCTAGTGTGATTGGAGGAACCGCTTCTTTTATACTAATATACACTCATACACCCCTTCTTTTACACAGTTAAAATTCTGGATCTGGTGAAGTATGTGTGATTTCTCAGATCTCAATTCTTTTTTTTTTTTTTTTTTTTTTTTGAGATAGAGTCTCGCTCTGTCGCCCAGGCTGGAGTGCATTGGTGCTATCTTGGCTCACTGCAAGCTCCGCCTCCTGGGTTCACACCATTCTCCTGCCTCAGCCTCCTGAGTAGCTGGGACTACGGGTACCCACCACAATGCCCGGCTAATTTTTTGTATTTTTAGTAGAGACAGGATTTCACCGTGTTAGCCAGGATGGTCTTGATCTCCTGACATAGTGATCTGCCTGCCTCGGCCTCCCAAAGTGCTGGGATTACTGGCGTGAACCACTGCGCCCGGCCAGAATCTCAATATTTTTATCCAGTTGTGAATGTGAAATGAGATGATGTGAGTGGGCACTTGATAAAAAGGGGCCATTCATGGAGTAATGATGAGAGTTCATGGCTAGGGGTTTTGATCAATTCAGTCTAATTCTACAGACCGGAAGCTCAATGTTTTAAAGGTGCTCTATAACCAATAAAGTGCTATGGATCAGTAAAATATTGCTAATGGTGCTAGGTTGTAGGATATGCACTTTGAGTCCAAGGAGGCAATGTTTTATCCATTTCATCCTCCATAGGAGCTAGCACCAATATGAACACATAATATGTATCAAATAAATTACCTCATGGAAATCAGAAGAGACCTCAGTTTTCTCTTACTAACAATCTAGATTTCTTTACAAGTGGCTCTTCAAATATGTTAAGAAGTATATTCTCTTCTCAATAATTTAGTATTAAGGAAAATGTACTTAGTATGTGTACTTGAACTATTTCTGTGGTATGTGACAGAAAATCCATCTTAAATTAGTATAAGAAATAAAAACATAATTTATTAACAAAGGAATTGGAGAATCTGAGAGCATATTGGATTTAGGTTTGGGTCGATCTGGGAGCTTAGATGAAGGCATAGAGACCAGGTGTCTTACTCCATCTTCCTACATCCCTGCTCTAAAGAGGCTTTGCTCTCTGCCAGGCTTATCTGTTGCAACTAGGCCTCACAAGACCCCAGGTTCAAATCCAGCAGGAAAAAAAGTCTCCAGTAACTCTTGCACAACCCCCAGGACTCACCTGGACTAGTGGAGCTTGGGACACATGCTTATCTCTTAACAGTTCCTGGAGAAGGGATGCTCAGTGTGCACACTGACCAGGTCTGGGTCAGGCTTTCCCTGTTGGACCTGGGAGTAGGGTCTTCTCTAAGCACATGGTCTGATAGTGAGGGATGAAATGAGTGTTCTACTGCCAGAGGAAAGGAGGAGTGGACACCAGATGGCCTGTATGCAGTAAGAGTCCACTCCATCTATGGACCCCTTGGTTACCTTCTCCAGGCCTTTGTAGCTCACTCCTCCTCAGGTAAAATTTAGAGAAGTGATATTATTTTTAATAAGATCATGAGAGGTCCAAATAGTCTAATTTGATATATTGGTTTTTTTTTTCAGGTTTCTTGGGGGCCATTTTGTGTTCATAGACAATAAAACAACAGAGGTTTTCCCCAAGTATCTAAACTGCACCCAAATATCTGACAAGATCTTTCTAGTGATCTTGAGATGCAGGGATTTGGGTGCAAGGAACTGAGTTCAAGTCCTCATTACCTGTCTTAGCTGTGGCTTTGTGGCAAACTGATCAATATGGCTTCCACAGAGCTCCACATAAACATGTACAGAGCAGCCACATTACATTCTGTACAGAGGGAAGTCTTCACAGATGCCCCTTTCTCATCATTCACATTTCACCTTGTCAGAAAGGCCTTCCTCATTCTTCTTAAGAAAACATTGTTATCTGAAATTATTTATTTATTTATTTATTTATTTATTTATTTATTTATTTATTTATTTATTGTCTACTGTCACTAACCCCATATGAGTATTAAACTCCATAAGGGTAAAAATGTTTTTCTATCTTCTTTCCTTCAGCAGCCACAGCATCTGAAACAGTGTGTGGCATATGGTAGGCGCTCAGTACACAGTTCCTAGAACATGAATGAATGGCTTCTAGAACCATTTTTCTACAGTCTCTGTAGAGGCAGTAGGTACAAACTGTGTTTTGTAAATGAGGTTGGATTGAATGACTACCACAGCTGAATCCAGTCATAGTTATGTTGTTATAATGGATGGGCCATGCAATGTAATGAAGTAATTAACTCCCTAAGTTTGTACTTTATCCAAAAGACATATTACTGGCTTTAGGCGAGGAATGAGTCTGGCTTCCATGATGGATGGAACTTATATTTAAAGACAATAAGCATTGTACTATACAGTGTTTTATCTTGAACCACACAGTTGCATCTGAGGACAAATGTGATTGCACTATCCAGAAACAGAATAAGGTCTGTGATTAATGTACTCTTGGAGCTCACAATCTCACCATCCACTTGCAGAGATATTGAAGTAGTAGTTACTTCACTCACAGAATTCTATCATAGTTCTTGGAAATGAGCTAGAGTTTCCATTGTCAATTCCTTTATGGGTGCTCCATTGCCCTAATCTGTGAGAAAAAGAACTGATTCCAGCAACTGGACTCATTAAAGGGAGTCTACATTTCCTTATTCCAGAGAGAAGCTGTTGATTGGATCTCAGAGTAGCTCTGTCTTGGCTGGGCTCCTTGATGAATTGAATTCATTTACTCAAATATGCAGGCTTAAACTTTGCAGAAATGAAATTGAATGATCATCAAGAGAAGCTATAGTGCTGATGGTTTAGTACATTAGTAGACCTCAGAGCATAAGTTAGCTTTATTTATAGATACTACTTTTGTGGTGAACTATCTAAAAGGATATCAAGAAAAAGAAACTGAATTTCAATTTTCAGAATATTGCTTGTAGTTGTCACTCTGTTAGTCCAAATGATTTAAACTTTTTCATTCCGTGTTGACATTTTAAACAAACACACATGAGCACTTTCCAGGTACTAGGAACCTGTTTTGGTTTCAGGAAACACCCAGTTCAAAGGAAGAGGGACAGATCTGTACACCACTGATTTTAATATATATTATAAATAGTATGATAGAAATCTGTGCAAAATTTCCTAAGAGGTGGCACATAATTCTTATTGGTATGGGGATGGTGTGTGTGTGTTCTGTTTATTCTCTGGCTATGGTTTTTGTTTAGTAATACTGGAAACAAAAACCACACAACTACATTTGTTGAGTGCCTTTTATGTCAGGCGCTGTTCTAATTACTTTTTCACCTATACTCTCATTTAATCCCCAAAGTGGACTCTGTGGATCACAGGTATGTGGATCACCCCATTTTCACAGATGAGGAAACTGAGGCTCAAAGAGGATCAATAACTTGCCCAAGGTCATGTGGAGGAGACTACCTTCAACTAGGTGACTCTTGTCAGCCATCAGCCTGCCAGCTCCGTGGTGCCTCCTGCTTTGGCTGGTTAGCAGGACTCTCCTGCACGTGCTCCCTATAGATATTTATGAATGTGTTTCTTTTTTTCACTCTCTTCATGTTTGTAATCCATGAACATGTGTGTGTGCCTCTAGGGTGACTTCATTAGTGTCAAGGAGAAACTTACATACATATGTGTACAATGAAATAGTGTTGTTGATCTGTTTTAGAAAGCTCACATCTTAGTAGTTCCCACTGCACTTTTCACTGGGGTCTCTCTTAGTCTTCAGCACTAAGTCAGATCTATTGTGTTTTTTTGTTGTTTTGAGACAGAGTCTTGCTCTGTCACCCAGGCTGGAGTGTAGTGGCACAATCTCAGCTCACTGCAACCTCCACCTCCTGGGTTCAAGTGATTCTCCTGCCTCAGCCTCCTGAGTAGCTGGGATTACAGGCACCTGCCACCGTGCCCAGCTAATTTTTGTATTTTAGTAGAGGTGGGGTTTCGCTATGTTGGCAGGCTGGTCTCAAACTCCTGACCTCATGCAATCCACCTGCCTTGGCCTCCCAAAGTGCTGGGATTACAGGTGTGCCCAACCAGACCTATTGCATTTTAACGTTTGCTGATGGGAAGTTCTGCCTTGGAGCCTTGGGATTTTGGTTTTTTTTTGAGCTCCTCACCTAATTTTTGTTTACTTTTTTACATGACACCTTTTTTGTCATCTGCAAAATGGAGATGGGGATGCATTTACTCCCTCAATGATGGGGTCGCTGGGCAGGTCATTCACTCCTGTGGGTGTTGGTTTAGTAAGTCTGCAGTGATGAACTCCTTTGTGGGAGCTGGTGTGTGAGCTGTTACTCCAGGGCCAGCCCTGATAGGAGTTGTGCTCATGGAGCTCACGGCCTCACAGGGAAGATCTTATGCACATAAATAACCTTGATACATTATAATAATACAAACAATAACAGGAGCCATAGGCAGCTGCCACTTATCAGTAGCTTGCTATGTATCAGAAATACATACTTTTATTTAGGCATCAGAATCAACTCCTGATATGGGATCTTTTGTTTATTTTTAAAACTCACTCAAAAAACAGCTTTTAAAATAGTATACATGCATAATATAAACTTAAGGCATACAAAAGTGCAGTAAGTGAAAAGTTGGTATTTTTTTCCAGTATAGATTTCTCAGTCCTATTCTCCAAAGAAAAATCACCATAAACATTTTCTTCTGTATTCTTTAAGAATTCTTATTCACATGCTGACATATATGCATATCTATTCTTTTACACAGTTTGATCGTATTATGTGCAATTCTATGCCTTATTTTTTCACCTGGTGTTTTTGCAGTCTCCACCCTCCCCACACATACACACACACACACACACACACTCACACACACACGTATACACACACAGGCACATGCACACAAACGTGGAGAGCTCAATCTCGACCTTTTTATTTTTGATAGCATCTTTTTCAGGGATGAGTTTAAAAAATTATGTCCTGTGAAAATATTCTGTAAAAGCAAAAATATATTTAAAAAAGTAAATCTATTCCATATGAAATGGTATGGGGGCTGTATTGGAGCTTGAACTAAATGGCATCAGAAAAGGGCTCTGGTTCCAGGGTACCAGACATCCCCAGCAGAGAATGGAGGCTGGAGGTGGGTAATGGGCAAGGCTGGGGATATGAAGAGTCCCATGGGACATGAGCGTGTCCAGGGCTCATCATGGGCACCTGCCCCATGATGAAAGCTCTGATTTCCACTCCTCTGGCTGTGTCTGAGCTGGTGAGAGGGTTCTGCGCTGTTTGTGAGTAGCTCGGGAACTGAGTGAAGCAGAAACAGATGATGAGGAGTGTGGCTGCCATCATGGGCTCAGGTCTCCCAGACCACTTTCCTGCCTCTTCTGTGCTTTCTCCCTTTGCTCCACATCTATGCCTTCTACCCCACCGGCCTTTCCTGGTGAAATCTTGTTCTTCTTTCCAAACCTTCCCCCAACCATCTTGTCTCCCTCTTATAGCATCAGGAATATAGCAGTGATAGGAGCCTACTTGTCTTGAGTTCTCACTATGCGCCAGACGCCACCAACCATTCTGAGCTCGTTGCATGAATTTACTCATTGAATCCTTACCCCACCTTATAAGAGACTCTTATCAGCATTTTACAGATGAGGAAGTCTGAGGCACAGAAAGGTTCCCCCCTTTCCTGAGCGGTGAAGCCCTGTTTACATTAGTACAGTCTCGTTATACTGCCGGACATCACCATAACTGCTATCATTTAATCCTCACAGTGACCGTGAGGTAGGTGTGGGTATCTCCCTTTTCACAGATGAGAACATAGGAGCTCAGAGGGGCTGAGCAGCTTGCCAAGTTTATGCCGTAGGAAGTGGCAGAACTGTTTTTGTAATCTGATTCTCTCAACTCTCCCCCTAACTCCCTGCCTCTGCACGGAAATCTGTATTAGGGGCACTTGTGCCTGTTCTTTCCATCACGCCTGGGGTCTCCTTTTCTCCCCCAGCAACCGCCATGCTCAGCTGTTGAACTCAGTAAATAATTGCTGAATGATTAATCTGTCTCATGACTGCTCTGTGTGTGAGGGTTCCTTAATTACCAAAACTTTAAGGCATGTCTCACTGTAAATGTTTTGAAATTGTATATGGTAAAGTGTAAAAACATGTGATGTGTTAATGTTGATATCTCACCTTGAGTTCATCTGTCTCTTGCCTAAAGGTGTTTTTATATCCATGTAGAGTGCCTTTTACTCTATGGCTCCTGATCTGCCATGCAATCAACAGATTTAATAATTTATCAATGTCATATGAGGCTTATCTTGAAGCTGAGTGTGAAGTGGCTTCAGGGTCAGAGAGCTGGGTCTTGCAGATTCCTGGTGCTTTTTCGAGGCTCTGTTGGGCTCTACTGAGCATGGTTTTGCACAGTTCCCCTGCCCTTACCCTGGCTGTGGGACCCTGGGATAGGTGTTTGAATGGAGTTGTAATAGTGTGTGTCAATTATGTTGGATCATTTTCCCAAGTGTAATTTGAGCATGTGCAACCTGTGATATGTTCTTATGAAGAGCACATTTGCATATTAATGTATCTGCATTTTGATTCTAAGCCCTTTACTTCCATAGGACTGTGCCCTGAATTTATGCTCAGGTCCGAGAATGTCTGTGAGTTCTAGAGGGGCTGTGCCTGTGTCTGATATGACTTTGCCCACCACTGTCCCCTCCCTGCGTGCCTAGCGCGGTGCCCGGTACACAGTGAGCAAGCCAGAAGTACTGAGTGAATGAATGGTTGTGTCTTCAGGAAGATGAGGAAGGGTCAGCATAGGAAAGAGTTTCTGAAAATGCTCCAAGTATATCAGTTGTTCTGTTACTGAGCCCTAAATTTCCTTCATGTTTCAGTACTTACAAATGATCTGAGGTTTTTCTGGCAGCCCAGTCTTTAGGAGGTGACACAGCAACCTTAGCTGTGACCTGCTTGGTTGCAGTGGATTTTGCACAGGGAATAGCTGTAATTAAACTGTTGATTTGGCTTAATGCTGTTGATTTGCTTTCATCATTTGAGAAAATGTGCAGATATTATAAAACTTGCCAGGGGCTAGGATTTGGCTGTGGAAATAAATTTTGGTTAATTCTTTATTTAGCTAAAGAACTTTTAGTATTAGAATTTTTGTGTTAATGAAATTGTTAGTTATGTTCAAATCATAATGTGTATGATGACTAAATTACCATAGTTTTTCTTCTAATGGTCATTTTCTGCTTCTGTCCCTTTAACTGTGTTATGGACCATATACGTGATTATGAAGGATTATTTAGTTTAACAGTTCTTTTATGGATCACTAATACAAACTTATAGTTGTACCTAGATGTGTACAAGTATAGTTGACAATGATCATTCAGTATATTACCTTTGGTTTCCTTTGCTGGAATTAATTGACATCATATATGCACAGAGGCCTACCACAGAGTCATATATATGGTAAAAGATTGGTATATATTTACTAATGCCTCCAATAATGCGTGCATTCATTTTTCCATCTGGTGACAATGCTATTAAAAATAAGATGTTTCTGGCTGGGGGGGTGCAGTCGCTCACGCTTGTAATCCCAGCACTTTGTGAGGCCGAGGTGGGAGAATCATGAGGTCAGGAAATCGAGACCATCCCGGCTAACATGGTGAAACCCCGTCTCTACTAAAAATACAAAAAATTAGCTGGGCATAGTGGTAGGCGCCTGTAGTCCCAGCTACTCAGGAGGCTGAGACAGGAGAATGGCATGAACCCAGGAGGCAGAGATTGCAGTGAGCCGAGATCGTGCCACTACACTCCAGCCTGGGCGACAGAGCGAGACTCCGTCTCAAAAATAAAATAAAATAAAATAAAATAAAAATAAAATAAAATAAAAATAAGATGTTTCTAACAGCCACATAGAGGCATTTTTTTTTTTTGGTGGTTTTTAAAGTAAGGGACATTTATTCTCATATATTCCAAGTTCAAATTATGCTTCAGTGCTCTATGACACAGAGTTCTGGAATCCCAATTCATCGTTGTCTAAGCATTTGAGAGGGTCACATGTATGTTTTCTTTGAGACAAAGAAATGGCTTTATCTACAATCATGCCTTCAGCCAACCCTCTCTGTGTAGGTGGGATGGTCCACTATCTGGGTGAAACACTCAAATAATGGTAATCCCACTGCTTGACAATGGGTGTCTCAAACATCAAGTTATCTTTGATGAGCAACAGACAGCATCTACCTTTTAGGTACTTACCAGATAGCTGAGTCTTGACACCCCTTCAGCAACTCCCTCACTGTGTTGACACCATTGTCAGTATAAGAGACAGGCCAGCCACCATCCCCCCACGTTCTCCAAGCTCTATTGTTGCCTCTAACTGGCAATTTATTCAGACCATTGTAGTATCTACACTTTCTGTGGAAATGCTTCAAGGGCATTAGGTCTCTGATTTTTGTTCTATCCACAAAAAGACCTGAATCCAACCATTGTGACTGGGGGGTGAGGGATGGGAGTGGAACCAACATTTCTTAAGCATCCACTAGCCAGATACTGTGTAAGATCCTTTACCTGTGCCATCTCATTTAATCCTCATGATAACCTTGAGAGGTGTGTACCATCACTTCCATTTTAGAGGTAAGAAATTGAAAGCTTGATGTGCTTAAGTAATTTGTCCAATGTTGTAGTTCCTAATCTGAACCCAGTCCTGTCTACTAAAAAGCCCATATTCAAAACTTCTGTACTAACTTGCTTCATGAAGCACTGTTTGCTGTTATTTAATGTTTTGTCAATATTTGCCCACCTATTAGTCTATCTGTATATTTCTATGCAATAAATTTTTCCTAAAATTCAGTCCAGAGAGACCTATCTTTCTGTGCACTGATAATGTTCCTTTTTCTTTGATGATGAGGACTAAGTCACTTCTCATTATTCTCTTTTTGCTTGACTGCAGAGCCAGATTGAGTGCTCAATTGCAGTAATTCTCATCTCTGATATCTGGTACTATCATCTCCCTCTTTCTTTTTAGAATTTCTTATTGCTGCCTTTTCTGTTTTTTAAACTACTTCTTGAGTTTTCAAATATTTCTTAAAATAAGGTATAAATTATAAAATCACTATAACATTTTTCAAACAGTTAAACAGATTTTTCATGTTGGATGTCAGTTTTACAATGTGCAGCAGCAGAGAGATGCTGGATCCATTTAAGCAATAGTTTCTATGTCCTGTCCTTCCATTCACAGGTGTGTACAGACACTTACATGTGCACACACACAGACATTAGTAGGACAAGCCCATTGAGGCTCCCAGCCCATGGCTTATATGTGTCTGCCTTGCGTGACCTTAGTCTCACTGACTTTATTGTATAATTGCCTCATCAGACCAACCAATCCCTGTAATTAAAAGGTCACCCATCCAAAAGACACTTTCCCTTTTGCCTCTCAAGTTTCCTCTTACGAAAGCAGTTTTAAGAGAGGCATTTTTTCTGAGTGTGTGAAGATTTTATATCAGAGCTATTGCCTTGAAATTTAGTTTTGAAGATCATCACAGGTGATCTTTATTAAGTCTTTCAGGCGTGTAAGTTACTGTTCTAGCTTGGGGCTGGGCTGGAGACGTATGGGCGGAGTGGGAAAACTTTTCTCCATCCAGGGATGCAAAGCCCATAGAGTAATCACGATGTTTCTTCCTCGTGCGCCCCTCCAAGCTCTGTTGCAAGGGAGACCTATGTTGCCAGCTTCTCTCTCTCTCAACTTGGTTTTCACACCCAGTGAATGCAGTGTGTGTGTGTGTGTGTGTGTGTGTGTGTGTCCGGAAGCGTAAAGAGACAGATGGTTCTGAAGGCTGGCACAGAGTGGAAGCTTCCTGCTAAACAGATGTCCCTCTCGGGGTAATGCAGGCTGCCCAAGAAACCTTTGCTTTTTGGCTGCTGCACCCATTGCCAAGGGTCGTTCTACTCTCTAAATAGGCAGCCCGAACTTCAAGTAGATGGAGGGAATGTGGGCCAGCCAGAAACCATGAACAAATACAAAGGCATTTTTTTTGGCCTGAATGGTGATAAAAGTTCAGAATTGACGCTTTTTGTTTGTTTTGGACCTAAGATTTGGTGCCTTTGCTAGGAGACCAGTTGGCCCATCAGCTCTCAGCAGTGTTCACTCTGTGTAGCTACAAAACTCTTCTAGGTTCTTTGGGGAATTTCAAAGTTGAGTAGAAAATCTATTCTTGCCCACGAGGAACTGGCAATTCAATCAATTTTGCCAAAGCCAAAATCTAGAGGGAATGAGACTAAAACAAACAAAACACAACAACAAAAATCTTGATGCAAAAATAGGAACATAATATGATAATTATGTTGTAATTTTAAACATAATTTTAAAAATGGTTTAGTGTTAAATGGATTTAGATGTAGAGTTGGAAAAATGTTGGAGAAATATTCTCTGCTGTAAAACAGGGCTTCTGGGCATAAGGGGTTTGGTGGAGGATGAATCATTGCAGGTAGGCGTGCAAGTTTGTGTTTTGGGTCTTCAAAACAAAAATTGCGTAATGGACTCTCTTGTCCATCAAGCAGTTCACAAAATAGACCTCTGACCAAGAGGGGCTTCAGTGGCTGTCTCCCTTCCTCTTCTCTTCTCACTATAATTTTAGGAACCCCTTGGGCAGTAGCTACACCTATAGTTAAAGGGAATACAGGAAGTACTCAGGGGAAACAAAAAACTGCCTTTCTGAATAAAAATATGGAAGAGAAGAAATGTCCAAAATAGCATCTGGAAACAAATATTTTTATGAAACTAGCAAAGATGCTTTTCTCCAGGACAGGCGTGTTTGGTATACAAGACTGAAAACATTTCTAATTAGCATTATCATGGTCAGTCCTGACCACGTGGGTTTTTTTTGTTTCGTGGATAAGGACCCAAGTTGTTGTAGGCAGGCTTTTACTACATTTTCAGTAGGGCCAGGAATTTTGCTGCAGTATGGACTCATTGGTAAACAAGCATTTGTTAACACCTTCTGCTGTCGTTTTACAAGCCAGGTAAGAGTGGTAACTAAACAGTTACTCTATGCAGTTACTCTTTGTCATTGTGCTGTCACTCTTCCTGGATTTGCCTAAGGTTATGAAACTTGGGCTGAATTCACTTCTTTTGCAGATATTTTTTCACCTTCCAGGCAACTTGTGAAGTTTCCTGATTCACAGTTTTTGGACCTGTGAAACTTAGTGAGGGAGAGTGGAAAGTAATTAGGTTCCTTGCAATTATGATTATGGTGAGGCTATGAAGAACTCACTTTGCATAGCCTGCTATATATAGTTCAAGGAAAGCCATGCCTTCTATAATCTCACTTAAATTTGGCAATCTTGGGTGGGCAGGGCATATTTAAAATCTTGCACTTATCAAATAAGAAAACTGAGAGGTCATAGGGTCATCCGGCTCATAGATAGCAAACTTACTTTTAAACCCAGTTTTATTTCTTATTCCAAGTTCAATGCTATTCCCATGAAGCACATGACCTCTCAAAATTGGTACTTTTTATTTTGAAATGCCTCAATTTGTAGTATTTAAAAAAGTTTTGGTATGTTTTTATGAAAAGGTAGTTTTGAGAATATTAATTACACATCCAGGTGAGAAAACTAAGACATAAGGAAATTTGGGAGCTTACTAAAAACCATAAAATAAAATTAGATATAGCATATCAGGGAAATGGTGACCCTGTCTACCACACATTGTGATTGTTGCTTTGCCTCTGTATGCAGCTCTCCTTGGGCTTGGTGCACTTGCTACTGCTTTGGTGACTCTCAGGAAATACAGGAAAATGGGACTTATATATTAGACTCCAACACTGATTCAGTAGCAACATGGAATTTCCACTTTCTAGTTGCCCTTCGTTGGAGGTTATTTATTCTGTCTTCTACACAGGGAAATTGGGAAGACATACGGGTTGTTTGCTTTTTAAAGCACATACTGCCCAAAAAGGGAAAACCCAGGGCTATTGCATATGGCCAGTTATAAAAACTTTTGTTGTTGTTAAGAGATCACTTTAGTTCATCATTTTCTTTTTACTGATGAGGAAGAAACTGAGAAAGATTAAAAGACTTCTCAATATCACGAAGCGAGGATAAGTTTTAGCAGAGCTTAGGCCTTCTGATTTTGTTTCATTCATTTTTTACTGTATTTCATCTTTTGTTTATGTTGGAATTCAAGCTATTTGTTTTTTACTAATGTTTTCTATGCTTCTGCAAGATTTTATGAGACTCCCCAGTTCAAAATTTCTTTCCTTAATTTTCCACATCCAAGCCTTTTATATCTATAACCTATTATATTTTGCAATAAGAAAAAATTAGACTTATAGAGGCTATTCATCCATCCGCTTGCTTTCTAATTGATCACTTACGAGACTTGTGATATGCCCTCCATCTCTGTCCCTCTCTTTCTTGTTCCCTTCTAACTTACAATTCCCCATAACTGCAGCCATACCCTTCTAGGCTCCCTGTCTGCCCTCCTTATTCCAGTCAAGCTTGGGCTTTGATCCTTTGCTTATCCCAGAATGCTTTGTTCCGAACATCTTTAAGCCAACCTACTCACATGTTAGCCAGAAAACAGCAATTATCTATTGAGCTAAACATTCATACTGAATGATCAGGAATGGTAGCATTATGATCAAATAGGGAGCAAAGTCACAGCTATTCTCTATCTGAGAGAAAGCTGAGATATATTCACAACATTGTTTTATATTATCTTAGTGTGAAACCACTTAAATCTTAACAGTACATGTTGGGATGTATTGGAAGAAAGACATCACAAAAGTAACTATTGACTATGAAAAGCACCCATAAGAAATGTTTTTAGAGCAACTACTGTAAGCGAATCAGAATATAATTGTTGTAGACAATACCCCAAGTAGGTGCTGATCGTTTGGTATGAGGATTAGAGATAAAAACTTCATTATATTCCATATAAAATGCCAATGCAGAATGGAAAACAATAATGCTTCAACTAACTATACTGGTATTTATACAGTGTCTTCCACCTAAGATCCCGACAAGTGCTGGTAAGCTATCATTATGTCATCTCTGTATGGCAATGAACAATAAGGGTTCAGCATGTGTTTGTTTAAAAAAGAGTCATGCTTATTAATATTGATAGCATAATATTTGGAAACTATATTATTATGCAGCTATAATGTAACCATTTATTCTGTTCTGCTATCAAGCCATTGAAACTGAGCTCTGCCCAATGACTGCATTTGCTTGACTTTGGGTTGCTGTACTTATTCGTTGGAGGTACCCTCCTATCTGTACCCTCCTTCAGACCTCACCAGCCTATGGATGCAACATGAATCACATCAAGGGAATTCACATTTCCCTGGCTTGCATCCCACTGAGGTCTCAGCATCACATCCCTGCCCTCCAACAAAGCCTTTCCCCATTTGTTTGGGAAGTCCCAGAGTGTCTCATATGTGATCACAAATCATAGTTTTCCTCTTTGAACCCACCTTTCCCTGATGTCCAAGGCACTTGGAAACACTAGGTAGTGGTGCCTCCTTCATTGTTGCCGCCATGGCTGGTATCCTCTTTAGGAACATTGCTTCCTTGGCTAGATATGGACTCCTGGTGTGGTCCCTTGGGTGTCACTGAGCTGGAGCCATGTGTGTTTTGTGCACACACAGGAAGTGTTTCACTCCTACGCTTGCTCATATCCAGGATATCCTTGTGAAACTACAGCCTCAGTACTGCTCTTCTCCCCACTGGGCTTGGGCCTGGTGCATGGGATCCCACTGGGGAACAAGTCATTCTCTTTATGCTCATCCCTGCAACCAAGGCCTTTTTCAGGCCATGCTGATCAGCTCATGGAAACAGATGCCTCCCTGTCCCTTTTCCAGATTAACCCAGATAGGTCTGGAACCAATAGGAACCCGCTAACATATTACCAGCTAAAAACAATAGCTTTGCATCTGTTAGGATAAACACAATGATTCACGCTGCAGAATTGGTGTGCCAGAATTTTTGCAGGCTGTGTCCAGGGAAAAGGAAGCAGGTTGTTAAGTATGCTACTAGTGGAAAAATAAAACAAACCACTGTTTATTGAGTTCTTCTTATTCACTAGGCCATGTATTTACTACTTACTGGCTTTATACATACCACACACATACGCATATACACAGACACACAGATACTTTATTTAATTCTTCAACCCTACAACAGAGGTCATTTTCTCCATAGGCCAAGGTAGGTAACAGGTGCAGAAAGCCAATGGAGGAATGGAAGGGAGCCATTATTTACTGAGCGCCTGCTGTGTCCCAGGCTTTATGGAGGTGCATTGCATATGCTGTTTTACTTCATCCTCACCCTGCTCCCAAGCCATTCCCCTTCTACAGGTAAGGATGCGAAGGCAAAGAGAACATAATTTCTTGATGACTGCAGAGCTAGTAACTGGTGAATCTGACATGACCCTAGTCTGTTTGAGTTCAAAGCCCTAGCTCTTTCCTTTGTATAGCACGAGAGCCTCAGAGACACTGCTTGACTCTGTCCCCACCACCTCATTTCCAATCTTTACCTCAGAGGGTCTAACCTCATTTTACATCATCAGAACCAGAGCTCTGAATTTGACCATTGCCTAATGTTTCCCCATAGAGATGTTTGATAGGCTTTTGAGGGCTAGCCTGGGAATGTAGGCACTATTAACTATCATTTCTATAGGAAGATACATGTCACATTCCAATTAAATGGCTTACAAATTGACTTTGAGTATGTAACACATTCAAATGCATATGACATATATGTAGTAACCTTTGAAAATTTGTAAGTTGGATATTTATAGCATTAAAATAGTTAAATTTATTAAAAATAAAAATGTTTCCATTAGTGTTCCTAACTGTCTTTATTAGTCATGTAAGAGGACTGAGGAGCTAGATACCTCATTTGCCATCCACATTTGCTATCCAGCTTAGAGTTGCTGGTAAAAGCTCCTCTGGGTGAGGAAACAATGTGATAGTTTAAGCATGAAGTAAATATCATTGTAAGATCACATGATGTATTGAATTTTTAAGTACAATTAAAATTTAAATTCATTTTTTTCCTGTATCTTGCTGCTCTATGTGAATCTCAAGCAGAGGATAATTTAATCTTGAAGCTGAATTAAGTTTCATAGTCACCCTCACCAAAGCAGATAATTTCTCTTTACATAGAGCAGAATTCAAGCAAATTTGTATTAATTTCGGTTGTGAAAAGTATCTCTCTGCTGTTGCAACTGTGACTGACATTATTTTAATTATTCTCAAAATCAACCGAATATTGAGGTTTTTATGTTTTTTTGTTTTTTTAAATCGAACCCCAGCTTAGAATTGGGAGTGTGGGTTAGACATCCTTCTTCTGGGAAGTCTAACCTAGCCCATTCCTATTGTATTAGTCCGGTCTCATGCTGCTCACAAAGACATACCCAAAACTGGGTAATTTATAAAGAAAGAGGAGTTTAATGGACTCACAGTTCCGCATGGCTGGGGAGGCCTGACAATCATGGCAGAAGGCGAATGAAGAGCAAAGTCACGTCTTATCTGGCAGCAGGAAAGAAAGCTTATGTGAGGGAACTACCATTTATAAAACCATCAGATCTCATAAGACTTATTCACTACCACAAGAACAGCATGGGAAAGACCCGTCCCCATGATTCAATTACCTCCCACATGGTCCTTGCCATGACACATCAGAATTATTACAATTCAAAGTGAGATTTGGGTGGAGATACAGAGCCAACCATATCGCCCATCAACGCACCAGTTTAGGGGCCCTCCTGTTTGCTCCCCAGGGGCCCTGCACTAATGCCCATGTCTCCCATAGCACATGTGACTGTAGCTGCTTTTCTGTTCATCCATATCCATATCCCCCACTGGACTGCAAGTTCCTTTCAGGAGGGAGGGACTGCTTCAGATTCACTCTCTTCCCTGTGCCTGGCACAGTGCCTAGTCCTCAGTAAGTAGTTAATGAATAATTGAATCGGTGAATGGCTAAGTTATTCTCGTGTTTGTCTAGTTGAGGGATGAAATGTGAGTTTTGGATAAGATAGGTAACTTGCATATGGTTGTGTAAGTAGTAAGTGACAACACAGGCAAGATAAAGTGCCTGCCCAGGAGAAGGCTGAGACATAGACACAGCTGGTCACCGCAGTTATTGTAGCCAGGGAGAGCAAAAGACAGTTAACCAATCAGGGGCTAACTATAGCTCTAATGAGTGACGTTATGGGGTCTCATAAAAGGGAAAAGGGAACAAGGAAGACACTGAATTCTTTCTGGGTTAGCAGAGACACGCAAGTGTAAGAATGTAGAAAGTGTTTGAGAAACCACTTGACTAAAGGCAAAAACCTCATTGTTGTGCATATATATACGACAAATGGAAGAAGAAAAATTAGATAAAACTTTCAGGTTAGGGTGTGTATGTAGATATATATCATGTATGTATGTAATGTATAAAACCTGATATGCATATTTATGGAAATGTTCTGGGTTTGATGGTGGAAAAATCATTGAAAACAAGTAGCTGGCAGTAACAGCAGACATTTACTGAGTATGTGTACTGGAATTGAACTACTTACTGGGTTGGGAGGAGATACAGAAATTAGAGCCATTCTGTCATTGATCTTAAGGAGACTTTAGCCAGAGAAGGAGGATATGACCTGAACACAAATGAAAATAAAGCAAAGTGAGAGAAATATAAGTAAAGTCCAAAATATCATTATTATCTTGTATTATTTATTTGTGTTTGTCTTCTTTCTTTTCTTTTCCTCTTTCTTTCTTTCTCTTTCTTTCTTTCTTTCTTTCTCTTTCTTTTTCTTTCTCTTTCTCTCTTTTTTCTCTTTCTTTTTCTTTCCTTTCTCTCTTTCTCTCTCTCTTTTTTTTTTTTTTGAGAACAAGTTTCACTCTTGTTGCCCAGGCTGGAGTGCAATGGTTTAATCTTAGCTCACCACAACCTCTGCCTCCTGGGTTCAAGCGATTCTCCTGCCTCAGCCTCCCGAGTAGCTGGAATTACAGGCATGTGTCACTACGCCCAGCTAATTTTTGTATTTTTAGTAGAGACAGGGTTTCACCATGTTGGCCAGGATGGTCTCAATCTCCTGACCTCGTGATCCGCCCGTCTCAGCCTCCCCAAGTGCTGGGATTACAGGCGTGAGCCACTGTGCCCAGCCTGTATTTATTCATTTTTATAAGAGACAGGGTCTCACTCTGTGGTCCCCAAGCTGAACTGGAACTCCTGGGCTCAAGCCTGATTTTCTTGCCGCAGTCTCCCGAGTAGCTGGACTACAGGTACATGCCACTACACCAGGCAGTAAGGTCCAAAATAATCGAATTAAAAAAAATTATAAAGGCCCAAATGTTTGAGAAACTATACGCAGTTAAAAATACGTTAAAGATGATCCTTGGAGGATAAGGCAGAATTTCAACAGGTAAAGGTGGAATCGAGGAGGCAGGTAAGGTAAAGTCATCTTTTGCGTGGTTAGGATTTGTAAATAACATAGAAACCTTTAAAAGTGACTTATACATGTTGGCATTATTACCTTTGGCCATGGCTCTGGCTGGAAAACAAGGCAGGCCCGAGGGTTTAACTTAGAGCTGTTGATGAAGGTGCTCTTTACCGTAGGTGTCTGGGCAGAGTGGACAGAATCCAAAGCCTTGTAAGGCCCCCAGAGACTGGCAACAGCAGGGGGTTCTTGCCACCACTGGGGGGCCTGACCCAGCAGGGGAGAGGGTGAAACCACAGTGGGACGGGCAGGGCTGGAGACAAGATATTGCTTATGAGACAAGCCATCCCACCTGTCACTGCCAGCCCCAGTGTGAGCTTCCTATGGTCCACAAGTGCCTTGTCTACCCTAACTTCCTTCCCTTTCTACTTTCTGATCTGCTGGTGCCTCCAACAGGAACTCAACAGGAAGCCAGAGGGCCAGAGAGCCAGGGATGCCCCATCCACAGTCACCCCCAGGCACAGAAAAGGGTGGAGAACAGATCCAAGGTAGTTGAGAATAACCAACACAGACACATAGCACCTTCTACCAATTCCAGCCATACTGAAAGTTCATTATAGAGTTTTCCGCACCAGAGAATTCAGCAAAAGACAGCTCTGTATTGAATATCATTCAGAGGGATTTTATTACTGACAGTACCAGAAATAACTTCTTTTAAGTCCTACTTTGTGTGCTTCTAAGGATATAACATTGTTCTCTAAGAAAAACAAAAAACACATAGTGATGCTAAATAAGTTGGTTTTATTAGGGAAGGGGTTATTTTATTACCCAAGACCCTGGCCCTTCATTTTACCTTGGTGCTTTTACAGAGCTAGGACTCAGAGAACAAAGCTCTGTGAGGAGATTGCAACTGGAGACTTTTTCTTGCTTCCTAAGTTCATTCTTTTCTCTTTAGGCTTGTGGGTGGTTTCTTTTATAAGCCATTTTAGAAGTTCTGGGTCTCCACTGCTCCTGAGGTGACCAGACTTTCTGGAAAACGGAGGCTGAGGCAGGATGATGAGCTCAGCTGGGTGGGCCCTCATCCTGTCCTGATTCCTAAGCACTGCTGGGAGTAAATGCTTTAAATTGCACATCATATTTGCATCTCTCTGTTTACATTTCTTAATTTCCTCAAGAATCGTTTGTTTATCAAGAGCCAGTTGTTTCCTTAGCAAGGATTTCCTGAATAAACAATGTAAAGAGCCTTCTTTTTTAAAAACACCACTCCACTAAATAAACAAATACATCAATGAATAAATAAAGGAAATATCTAGTAGCTTAATCCTAGTCCATGTAAACATGTTTTCTTCCACACAGCTGACTAAAGGCATAGATTCAATAGAATTCAAGTAGTTCTGACTCATGCTCATTTAATTTAATCAGCATTGACATTGACCATATGTTTGGAGTTTGTCTTGAAACAGAAGCATTTCTTCCTAGGGGTGTGTGTGTGTGTGTGTGTGTGTGTGTGTGTGTGTGTGTGTTCGTGTTCGTTCGTTCGTGTTCGTTCGTTCGTGTTCGTTCGTTCGTGTTCGTGTTCAATGAAAATTCTGTAAGTGTTATAGACTATTTTCAGCTAAAAACCTCTACACTCTATTCCCCTCTCCTGGTTAGTTTCCTAATGTTGTTGCAGCAAATTATCACAAACCAGGTGGCTTAAAACATAAATTTTTTCCCTCACAGTTCTGGAGGCCAGAAGTCCAAAATCAAGGGGGTTGGTGGGACCATGCTCCTTCCATCAACTCTGGGGAAGAACCTTCCTTGCCTCTTCCCAGCGTCTGGTGGCTCCTGGCAATCTTCATATTCCTTGGCTTCTGGTCTCATCACTCAGGTCTCTTCCTCCTGCTTCACATGGCCTTCTCTCTGTGCCCTCCCCACTTCTTATTAGGATATCAGTTATTGGATTTAGGGCATCCTAATCCAATATGAGCTCATCTTGATCCTTAATTAATTATATATGCAAAAATCCAGCTTCCAAATAAGGTCACTGTACTGGGTTAAATAAATGTCCCCACCAAAATTCATATCAACCCAGAACCTCAGGATGTGACTTTATTTGGGAATAGAGTCTTTGCAGATATAATTAGTCAACATGAGGTCATCCTGGATTAGAGTGGGTCCCAAATCCAATGACTGGTGTCTTTACAAGATTGGGAGAGGCCACAGGGAGAAGAAAGCCATGTGAAGTAGGAGGAAGAAATTGGAGTCAGACAGCTACAAGGCATGGAACATGAAGAATTCTCAGAAACCACCAGAAGCTAGGAGGAGGCAAGGAAGGATTCTTCTCAACAGCCTTCAGAGAAGGTGTCCCATAAACACCTTGATTTTGGACATCTAGTTCCCAGAACTGTGCAAGAATAAATTTCTGTTGTTTTAAACCACTAAGTTTGTGTTAATTTGTTATGGCAGTCCTGAGAAAATAATACAATCACTCTTAAGGTTTCCAGGTAGATGTGAATTTTGGTGGTATACTATTCAATCCACTTCACCCTAACTGTGAGGGGAGTTGGCCAATGTCATTTTACCTGTTATGCAAATGAGGAGGAAGGTGCTAGGGGAAGGGGCAGAGCAGGAATCTGAGTTCACTTTTAAAAAACATTACAGCGGCACTATTCACAATAGCAAAGACTTGGAACCAACCCATATGTCCATCAATGATAGACTGGATTAAGAAAATGTGGCACATATACACCATGGAATACTATGCAGCCATAAAAAAGGATGAGTTCACGTCCTTTGCAGGGACATAGATGAAGCTGGAAACCATCATTCTCGGCAAACTATCACAAGGGCAGAAAACCAACCACCACACGTTCTCACTCATAGATGGGAACTGAATAATGAGAACACTTGGACACAGGGCGGGGAACATCACACACTGGGGCCTGTCGGGGGGTGGGGGTTGGGGGAGGGATAGCATTAGGAGAAATACCTCATGTAAATGATGAGTTGATGGGTACAGCAAACCAACATGGCACAGGTATACCTATGTATCAAACCTGCATGTTGTGCACATGTACTCTAGAACTTAACGTATAATAACAAAATAAATAATAAAAAACATAATTAAAGTTCAATACTCTTTTTTCTTGGAGATAAAAAGATTTCTCAAGGTTCCTGGAAAGCCACTTTTTGGGGGCCAATCATAAATGTAATTTAACAGATTATGTAAATAGCCCTATTATTTGAAAAAATGTAGACCCCTTTAGTGCTTTTGTAGAGCTCTGAGCAAAGAAGAATTGTAAGAAAACTCCATGCCTTCCCTATGATGATCTGGTCTTATTTCATGACTGCTATGGTACTGCTTACTAGTCTGCTCTTGGCCCTTGTCCTTGCGCTGATAAACCTTTCATGGTATGTACTCACTCATGGCTTGATGGTGTCTGGATAGCAGATTCCCAGGGTTTGTTCTTTAGGCATCAATTTTTATAATTATTTCCTTACATTTTGTTTTTACTTTGAGGAAAGGTCATGTTTCCTTCAGAGTAGCTAAGGCATGGACCTGGGGTAGGAGGTTTCAGGAATTGCTACTCTGAAGGACGATGTTTTCTGTCATCTTCCTAGATTTCCAGCCTGGGGCTTTCAGATTCCAATTTGTTAGTTTACTGGAATTCTTAGGGAGGAAAAGGAGGTTATGGTTCCACAGGACAAGATCATTTGTGTCAACATTTAATTTAACAGTCAATGTTTTTATTAACTGAGGTAACAGACAATCTGCAAATGGAATAAATTTTTAAAAGATTACTCCATCAAAGGGGACCTTCCTCAGGAATTATTTTCTAGAATTCTCTATCTAGACTGGTGATCTTCTAAATCTTCTAGGCAAAACCACTTATGTAATTTGCAGAGCCCACTGTGCACGCAGTGAAAATTTGGGTCCCCTTGTTCAAAAAACATAAAAAGGGGACCATGGCCCTTCAAGCATGAAAGAGTGATAACCTATGTTGGGCGTGTGGTGAGAGGATCCCAGGGAAAGAGAAAACAAGGAGCGACTTTGAGCCACTGTGGGTGGTGAACTGCATCCAGATATCTAGCCCAGCAGTCTCCAACTTTTTGGCACCAGGGACCCGTTTTGCGGAAGACAATTTTGTCACAGATGGCAGGGGGATGGTTTTAGGATGAAACTGTCCTACCTCAGATCATCAGATGTTAGAATCTCATAAGGAGCATGCAACCTAGATCCCTCATGTGCACAATTCACAGTAGGGTTCATGCTCCTATGAGAATCTAATGCCTCAGTTGATCTGACAGGAGCCAGAGCACAGACTGTCTTGCTCGCTTGCCAGCTGCTCACCTCCTGCTGTCTGGTTCCTAACAGGCCATTGACTGCTACCAGTCTGTGGCCTTGGGGTTGAGGACCCCTGATCTAGCCCTTTCCTCTCCACCTCTATCATACCGCCTTCAGGTACTCTTCCTCCTCCTGCTCTTTTGAATGTGCCTCCCACCCCTTCATTTTCCAGCCCTTTTGCTCCCTTTCTCCTCCCACATTCCTTCATTTGGGCAGCCTGCAGCATCTTTGACCTACTCCACCCCACATCTCTCCTTCACTCTGCCAGTTCATATGGGCAGGCCTGGATTCAACAGCCCGAGCTCAGAAGAGTCCCTGCATGTGATCTGATGCTCTCATGTTGCCATCTTGAAATTCTTAATACCTTTTTAGTTGGTTTTACAAATAAGTGAAGTGGTGGAATGATAAATCAGAGGGTTTTAAAATTTGCAAGTTAATGCTCATGTTGCATGAAAGAAATACACAGATATTTGCACAATGCTTTGAGACACTAAAGGTCTGTGCAGCCATGGCAGTGTCCTTGCCTGTAAACCATGGTGCTTTTTTTTTTAATTATTGATTTTTTTAGAGGCAGGGTCTTGCTCTGTCACCCAGGCTACTGTGCAAACATGGTGCTTTTGATCTCATTTGACTTTTGCAGGAACATTTGTTTCACTTTCTAATATCAACAAAATGTTTGGAGTTCTCAGTTGTGATAGTGAATGGCATGCATCATTCAGTGCATTTGCTTTTGTGTCAGATTTTCTGTGGTGTTTTAGGGAGTCATCCATGAATTGATCTTAAATGATGGCTGGATATGTATCTCCCTCCTCCTGGGCTCCCCCCACTCTCCTGATTTGGGTCTTATTTCCTGTCTTTTATGTAGAAGCTTTCATAAGACTCTATTTTGATCATTCATTGTCTTAGGAAATTTGAGTTCACTAAGGAGTGTGTAGGCATTAGAACTTCATTGTTCCCATCTTTGAGTCTGTGTAACCAGGAGTAATTTGGAGATGTTTCTGTCATCACTTAGCCCTGGAGCAATTTGTACTCTGACTTCAAGAGAGTATGACAAGGATAGTTACATGGAGAGGGGGATGGGTTTAGAATATTTTAATTGCTATTCTAGTACATGTCAGTATGACATGATCTGCAAAAGGAAATTTCTCTAATGATTTTAAGTCTGTACCAGTCACATTTTGTTCATTCAGAAGAGCTATGAAGCAATGTGGATTCCCATTTTCTCAGATAGTAGATTTTATGTAATTTTTTTGGCATGGCGCTGTATATGGAGAGAGGAGACAACCGGTCAGCCTGAATATGCCTCAAGTTTATGCAAATTTCTCAAAGCCCATGGGGTTCAACAATATCTTATGAATTATTTCTTTTTCTATTTTACTTTTTTATTTCCAACTTTTGATTTTGATTTTTTTTCAAACATGCAGACAAGTTAAAAGATTAGTATAATGAACACCTACACTTGCCATCTAGATTCTACAATTGTTATAGTGAGTTGGTTCTTGACTCCAATTAGGCACTTTTTGCGTTTTATTCACAGCCCCCTTTCAAAACCTATTGGTTTTGGCTTGTCACTCAGATTTTTCCAAACTGAGAGGGACCCATTAACTTCTGTTTTTATGCTAAAAAAAAAAAGAGGAAATTTAAAAAATCATAGAACCTTTCCTATTAGTGTTGTTAATGACAGTATTGATTCTTCTGTAAATTGGATTTACCTTTATCCTTTCATCTTCCTTTTTATAGGCTATTGAGAGTTTACTGTCATGCCTACCTGAGCACAGGGGTTTGGCATTAAATTCATGGTTTGTAACTTAATCATTGCTACTTCCAGAACAAAACAACTGGATGAATATCACATGGAACTATTTTTCATTCTTTTGAGTTCACACTGATGTGCTTGTTGAGAAAGAGAAACATCTGAAACACAGGCCCCTTGGTGTGACATCGGTGACAATGCTGCCTGTCTAGGGAACCTTGACTGGATGGCTGCCAGCTCAGGGGTGCAGTTGAGAACGATTCCTGGGTTGCCGTTGACTCCTTGGAAGAGACATTTAACACCCACATAACTCTAGATATTTGCCGATGGAAAGCACAATGCTCTACTGTGCACTTCAAGTGGAATGTCATGCAGATAGCAGTGAATTGCATTGTGCAGATTAGAAGGGGGGTTATCTAAGGTAGCATAGCAGCCTCTTTTGAAGGCACTGAAAAAATATATATTTGGGAATAGTGTTGGCATACAGCATCTAGAACAAAGTCTCACATGTAAACCATGCTCAGAAAATGTTCTATTTAACTTCGTCTGTATGACATGAAACTGTCTTTTTTCTTTCTCATATTTAACTTTCAGTTATAAAGCTTTCTAAATTGCTTTGATAATATCCAAAGATATAATATAGGTAGATTAACACTTTCTCTGTTATCTCCTCTTTCATGTGTATTGACACATACAACTATATGTGTGTAGTGTTATGTAAGTGTCAACTACTTAAGTGAAGAAAGTAGGTATGGCTGTCTAGAAAAAGCGCTTTAAAAGTGGGAAGACATACTTTTAAAGCTAAAGCAGTGATAAGATTTTGTCATTTGAAATAGTGGGATAAACTGTAGATCATAGTTCATAAATTCTTTATTCTTAAAGAGTAAAAATATTATTGATCAAAATCCAGGGAGATTTGTTTAGGCTCATGGATCTATTGAAACATTTCAGTAGAAAGATTAATTACGGTTGAAATTTCATTAGCACACATTTTAATAATTAAAATATATGAAGTGATATGTTAAGTGAAGATGTGATATATATCGTCAAACTTTATTTATGACCTTATTTACCAAACCTCAAATTCTGTAAAATTTCAAACTCTATAAATTGGTAGGTATATAAGCACACAAATGCAAAACTTGAGATTTAAAAATTCTTTTCTATGCTTCACATCCCCAGATTTATATAGGTAATATTATAATGGTAATATTCTTGACTATAGCCTGACATAGCTTATTATGATAAGATTGAGTTACTAGATGTTAACAAGGTAGTGTGTAGTTACAAGAATAACTTAAATATTCTTGATGGGTTTATAGATTAGGAGAAAAAACTTTAAGAGTCAAAGCCTTAAGAGTCAATATGGTAAGTGGAGTAATGGCTCTCCACAGTTGTCCACATCCTAATCCCTGAAATCTATAAATGCTGCCTGATGTGGCAGAAGGGACTTTGCATGTGTGATTGAGTTAAGGGTCTTGAGATAGGAAGGTCATCCTGGATCATCCAGGTGGGCCCACCATCATTGCAGGGCTGCTTATAAGTGAGAGGCAGGAGAGCCAGAGACCAAGAGAGATTTGAAGATGCACTACTGACTGGCTTTAGGATGGAAGAAGGGGCCACAAGCCCAGGAAGGCGGGTGGTCTCCAGAAGATTGAAAAGGCAAGGAAACTGATTCTCTCCTAGAGCCTCCAGAAGGAATGCTGCCCTGTAGACATATTGATTGTAGCCCTGT
Organism: Hylobates moloch; assembly: GCF_009828535.3. Classification (NCBI taxonomy): domain Eukaryota; kingdom Metazoa; phylum Chordata; class Mammalia; order Primates; family Hylobatidae; genus Hylobates; species Hylobates moloch. Next base: position 136,979,452 of record NW_026652276.1, read on the forward strand.
GAGACCCATTTTAGACTTCTGACCTCCAGAACTGTAAGAGAAGAAATTTGTGTTGTTTTAATCCACTAAGGTGTGGTATTTGTTAAGGCAGCAACAGGAAACTGACATAGTCAGGAAGCAAGTTGGTCACAGGTGGAACTATGTCTTTGATCAGGAGAGTGAAAACCTGCTTGTGATCATTTCCTAGAGTATTAACCAAAAAGTCTCATGAAATGTGGAAAAAATAGCAATCTTGTGATCCAGTATTTACTGAAGGCCTTGGAATTCAACACTCAGAGTTGTTAGGCAAATCCAAAGTACTTTTATCAAAATTAGTTACCACAATTATGTTAGTAGATGGAAATTAAGCTGGAATTTAAATCATTCTGCACAGGATAAAGCTTTAACTTCCATATTTCCTGAAATTAAATATTATTCTAAAAATAATTACTTCCTGAATTATTAATCCCTGATACTTAAGGACTCACTTTTTATCTGTGGCTTGCCTGTAACCTTGTAATAAAGTGGACCTGGCCTGCTTTGTGCTGGCGTATGTACTAGCAGAATGCTAGATTGAATTGCTAGAAAAAAGCCAGCCAACAGTTTGGCTGGAAGACCTGTCATCTGCAGAACACACCAGAGCTGACAGCCATGGGGCACCTCCTTTCTGGAGTCTGCACAAGTGTGAAAAAGGCTACTTTATGCTAAAGGAGCCCTTTTCCTGGAATATTTACTTAGGCCTCCATCTCCTCATGATGATTTACATGTTATTTCTCATCCCTACTGTCAGGATAAAATGAGTATTTTGAGGTCTCATGATCTGAAGAGTGTTGGTACTACCTGTCACCTGTCAGGAAGATGGATACCAGCATCTGCTGCAGTTGTTGACCTGTATTAAAATAACCACACAGTACTTGGGTACAGTGATTCTGCTCCTTCTTTGTTTCCTTGGCTGGTGCTTAAGATAAAAAAAGTACATTATTCTTTGTATTTTTCTAGTAGCATTCACTTGGATCTTTTAAAGCAAAACCTGCAAATGTTTTTACTTTCGTGAAGCTAATAAGTATAGGAATTGTTGTCTTCTTAATAGTATAGTGCTTACATATGTGGGCTCTGGAGCCAGACTGCATGGGTTTGAATCCTGGCTCTGCCACTTACTGGCTGTGTGACCTTGGGCAAGTTCCTTTACCCCTCCCTGTGGCTGTTTCCTCAAAAGGGACATAATGATATTTCCTACCTCATAGATTGTTTGAGGGTGAGATGAATTAGTATGTGAAAAACACCTAGAGTAGTACATAGCACATTTTAGTAAAATAATGACTATGTATTTACTTGAGTTATTTAATTCTTACAACCTCCATATAATGAGTTAGGGATGATTTTTATTCCATTTTAGAGATAGAAACCATGGCATGGATAACTGGTCCAATTCTCATGGTTGGTAAGTAACAACACCAAGATATGAACTTGTGTCTGTGTAACTCCAGGGTGAAACTCTTAATTCTCAATCTATACTGCCTCATATACTTCTTTGTTTCCATACAATTACCCATGATATGGGAGGCACATAATGTTTGAGTGGTGATTCTGATTGATGGATTAAGAGGGATTCTAAGGCTATGTTTTATTAATGATATCAGCCATAAATGCTTGAGTTGTGAAAGTGAATGTTCTGTATATTTTGCTGCACACAGTAAAATGCCTTTACTTGAGTGTCATCTAGTCCTATAAACAAGTGTGGCATCATTTGGAGACCAACACATATATTTCAAGAGGAATTTTGAGAATGAGATTTTTATGATGAGGAAATATACCAAACCTTTCTGAATGTGATGAAACTATGAAATGAAAATAAAGTGCTTCCAAAAATCTGAGACCATTGGCTCCCCCCACCTCCAGAAACCCATAGATGGATGATGTGAACATGTCCTGGTCCTCTCTTAAGGCATAGGATCTCTTTAATCTCTTCCAGAAATTTCTGTTGCAAAGTGGAGTTCCAAGGCAGTTTCAACATCCCTGGCATCAGGTTAATGGTTAAAAAACACGCTAGTCCTGGGTTCCAGTGCTGCATCTACAGGTTGCTGTGAAGGTCTTGGCAAGAGAATCTGCTTCCTTCCTCTCCACCAGAAAACCCGTAGGTCAGTCCTTCAGCTCCATGTTTAGTCTTCTTACTCTGTCTCATCCTTTGGCAAAGCTGGGCTCCCTTCACTAATTTCTGAGTTAGAAGACCCACTTCTGAGTAACCTGGCCTACTTAGCAAGCACACATTTCTCCCATCCTGACCCAGCTTTCTGAAAAGACCAATTTGGTCTGCCTTAATGTCCGCTTAATGCTTTCTAATTTGACACTAATTTTCTAAACATCTGTACTCGAGTCTTCTAAAATGTACATCCTCTAAATACCCATCAGTTAACATTATAATTTTGTGAGACTCGATTGACAGAATTGAGTACCCCTTTGCCCAGGTTTTATCTGCAGGAGATCTGAATTGGAAAGACTACTTCCTCACCATGGTATCCCTGTAGTCTGCTGAAATCTATGTTGAAAATATCTGGTCAGATACCTTTTTCAGAAGAGGTAGTAGTGGGTGGGGGTGCAGTGTATGAACTTTGGAATTGGACAGCCTGGATTTGAACCCTGGCTCTGTGAATGATCAGCTTGATAGCCTCAAGTAATTTATTTCACTTATTTATATCTCAGCGTCTTCATCTTAAAGTGAGGATGATTGTAGTTCTACCTCACTGAGTTCTAGGGCGAATTTAAAGAGGAAAACACAAGAAAAGATTTAGCCCAAGAACTGGCCCATAGTAAGCAGGCAATTTGGATACTTGTTATTACAAGTCAATGGTGGCTTTTTTCACTATTCTAACTTTGTTATTCTAACCTTCTGTTAAATGGATTTATACTGGGCTTATTCATTAATTTATTTAATAGTTGTTAAGCAACTATTGTTTGTAACTCACTGGGTGGTTGATAAAGATAAGATCCTTGTTCTAAAGGAGCACATGTTTCAGTGTACAGACAAAATCAACACACAAGTAAATAAAATCAGGTTGTACTAAGTGTTATGATGGTAGTGATTAGTGTAGTATGATACAGAGTAATTTGGGTCAGGTAGAGTTTTTACATAGTTGATGGAGAAGGGGCAATCAAGGTGGTGACATGGGGTGGAGGTGAGGGATACATTCTAGGCAGAACTATAGTAAATTCAAAGGTGCTGAGATGGAAAAGAGCTTGGTATTTTCTAGCTATATAAAGAAGCCTAATGTATTGTCTTAGTCTGTTTTCTATTGCTATAACAGAATTACACAGAATGGGTAATCTATAAAGAAAAGAAGTTTATTTAGCTCACGATTCTGGAGGCTGGGAAGTCCAAAGCCATGACACTGGCATCTGGCGAGGACCTTCTTGCTGCATCATCATATGTTGGAGGGCATCAAATGCTGAGAGGGCATGTCAGCTCAGGTCTTCCTCTTCTTAGTCCCTTCATGGGGACTCCATCCTAATGACTTTACCCAATCCTAATTACCTCCTAAAGGCCCCACCTCCAAATGCCATTAACATATGAATTCGAGGATTGTTCCAGCATATGAAGCTTGTGAGACAGATTTAAACTATAGCAGATATCTAGAGTAATAATTCTTAAATTTAGTGTTTCAGAATCATTGAGAGGCTTGTTAAAACACAGCTTGTTGAGCCTTAACCCAGAATCTCTGATTCAGTAGGTCTGGGATGGGTCCTGAAAATCTGCATTTCTAAAAAGGTCCCAGGTAATGATGCTTCTGGTCCTGGGACCACCCTTTGAGAACCACTGGCTTGAGCATATGAATTGGTCAGTGGCAGATGATGAGGACAAAGGGGCAGACAAAGGCCAGGGTGTAAGCATCATGGGGTCCATGGCATTTGCTTTTTATTCTAAGTACAATGGGAAACCTTTGAAACATGTTGATTTGGCACATGATATAATTCGATATATGTTTTCAAGGGCTCACTCTGGTTGCTGTGGGGATACTGGGTATAAAGCTGCTGGAATTGTCCATATGAGAGACTAGTGGTGTAGACCAGAGTGGTGGCAGTGGGCTGCACAGATTCAGCATGCATTTTGGAGGTAGGCTTTCCAATGTTTGTTGATAGTTTTGATATGGCAAGAGGAAAAAGTACTAGTTAATGATGACTTAACTCATGTCACCTATTTAATAGAAACCATATATCAGCTAAGAGATGTTCATCTTAGATTACTTTGGAACTGGTCATTCTTTCACATACTTATTATGAATTTAATTATCCCTGACCCTGAGTCTTTTGTTAATTTTCTGAAATTAAGAACACAGTAACATTCCTCTTATGCTTTGTAACATACATTTCACCTGAAGATCACAAGTTACCTCTTCTAGACTGGTTCTTTTATCCTTTCATATATCATTTGTTCAACAAATGTTTGAATAGTTGTTGAATGAATAAATTTCTTCTTACCCACATTGGATTGCAAACAGAGATTCCATAATTCTTCATCTATTATGGAAGCATGCCATTATATATTATTTAATTACCCAGATTGTATGTTAATTCGTTACGTGCTAACACGTTGATTTTCCTTCTAAGAAAACTGTCTATAGTTGATATATATTTTCCAACCTTCTTAAACAGTGTTCTAAGCAGAGTTTAGTATTTCCTTGATGGCTCATGGCCTAATAATAAACATCACTTATTGGAACATCACTATCGTGATTTGAAAAGAGACAGAGATGCCATGGGATAGACTGAATGCACATCAACCTGAGTTGTGATGCTTTTTGATTGGTCACTTTTCGGTTACATGTGGAGGAGAGTGTAAATCAGTGGTGTGGTTCTTAGCCTGTCTGGTATTCAGTAATATCAATTATGGAACCAACAACCTAAGTAAGGAAGGAAGTGAAAGTGAAATCATATCTAAGTGGCACAACTTTACGTGGCTAATCTTGAAGATTCTTTGCAAGAGTCTGTAAGGTAGTTATACCTCCACTTTACAGATGAGGAAATTATGTGCTCACTGGTGAGGCAACTTGTGTAGTCGTATAAATAGTAAGTGGTGGAGCAGGCTTCAAATTCTCTGTCAGTTTCTCTGACTAAAACTTACACTCTTTTTCATATATATATATATATATATATATATATTTATAATTAGATATGTTTTAAAGGGTTCACTCTGACTGCTGTAAGGAGACTGGTTATAAAGCTGCTAGAATTGTCCATGTGAGAGACTTCCTCAGTGTTACTCCCATCCTTGGTGTGTCACCTTCGTGTAAGTCTCAATACACTCTTGCTTATTATCTTTATAGGTCTGAGGGGAAGGGATTGGTGCTACATGGACATTTTGATAGAATTGCAGATGCTTTTGTCACCTCTAAAGAAAAAGTATTTATAGACATCGAATGACTGAGTGCTCTGGAGGAACACAAAAAGAAATGGCCAATTCTACCCAGAAAGTCAGAAAGGCATCCTAGAATATAGTAGTCAGGTTGAGGTGTGTCTTAATCCCCCTATTTGGTGTTGGTCAGAAAGCTGTGGGGAGGAAGTCTTCTAGGCAGAAGGCAGAGAGAACAGGGTGAGAGGCATAGGGCTGTAGTATGCAGCCACTTTAGGTTTTCTGAAAACTGCTGGTTGTTCAGTAAATAGAATATAGGTGGAGTGGTGGATCAGAGGGCTGGGGGAACACAGGTGGCAAAAAAAGACAAGAAGTGAGTTAGGCAAGGGCTGTATCATAAAGGATTTTGTATGCTTTCGTGAACTCGGCCTTTGTTCAGAAGGCAATGGGGAGAATCTGCAGGATGTTTTTCCAAATAGTTTTATTGAGCTGTACTGTACACATTATAAAATTAATCTGTGAGAACTGTATACTTCTGTATTTTTAAAATTAATTTACAGAGTTGTACAACCATCACCACAGCAGTTTTTGAAAATTTCCATCATCCCCCAGAGTTCTCTGATTTCTACTTGCAGTCAATTCCCACACTGCAGGTTTTTTAAGGCCTTAGTTTTACATTTTATTCAAGAACCCTAGGAGTGAGGTGAAGAGACTTAAGGGACATGGGCCAGAGGCTTGGCTTGCCCTCCCTCCCTCCCTGCCTTTTATCCATTAAGGTTATATGTGTTCAACACTCAGTTTGTACCAGTATGTCCCAGTGGCCCCCTCCAGTCTCAGGGTAAACGTCATTCAAAGACAGTGCCATCATTTCAGTGGGTGTTGTTAGTACAGTTTAGTGTGTCAAAACACTTCAGCTTTCTCTTAGTGCACAGGAAACCACATTTCTGCAAATGGTCCCATATTAGAACAAAAAGATAATATTGACCTGCCAGTTCTAAAAGGGATAATTTTATTTTGAAACATGTGCCATGTTAAAATTTGACAAAGATTTTTGTTGTGTGCCTATATCGTGTAGCTAATTTTTTTTGTATTTTGCTTTTAATCAATAGGATAATGAAAAGACCTGCTTTCTGTATTTGAGAGTTTATCTGTCCTGATAAAAATCATTTAGGATGTTGGTCTGTGGAGAAAATGACATCAGCATTGATATTTAACAAAAGTAGTAAGCCAAGGAGACTAACTGCTTAACTTCAACTTTAAAAAAACAATCACAGATGTCTTTTACTGGATGATTCTGGCAGAAAAAAACATTGCCTCCACCAAGTACAACTTTAGTATAAGCTTAATTCTGAACTATGAGAGTTACTAATATCCAAGCCTATATAAGCCATACTGTCCAGCTCTAATACATTTTAAAGAAAATATTAATAAAACAAAAATAAACAAAAACATCTGGAGCTAAATCCTGGATTATTCCTTGTCTCTTTATCTAGTTTATAAGGACCTTGTGAATTTTGGTTGTTGATTCTATACTACTATATGTATATGATTCTATACTACTGTACTAGACCACTTCCAGGCATTGTAGTCAAGAGTGTAGACTCTGTAACCAGAGTGTCTGAGTTTGAATTCTGGACTCTGTCACTTACTAGCTGTGTGACCTTGGGCAAGTTATTTAGCCTTTCTGGGTCTCAGTTTGTTATTTAGCCTTTCTGGGTCTCTGTCCAACTGTAAAATAAGAATAATAATAACTACTTCATAGGATTTAAAAAATAACTTAATGTTAATATTTGTCAAAGGGCTTTTAAGTATCTAACACATTATAAACATTATATTATGTTATAATTCTATCCATTTGTATATCAACTCGTCAGACCTGTTGTTATGCAAAGTCTTCTCAGTGCAAAATAATATCAAACTTTGACTTTTTCCCATATGAATTCCATTCTTATTTTTGTCTTCGGTTTTCAGAATTTTACTTATGATGTGTTTTAGTGTGGCTTTCTTCGGCTTTATCTTACTTGGTATTCTTGTAGCTTCTTAAATCTGTGGGTTTGTTTTTTAGCAAATATGGGAAGTTTTTAGTTATTTTTATGAATATGTTTTCAGCTCTACTCTTTCTTTTCTCCATCTAAGATTCCAGTGATATGACTGTTGGGTCTTTTGTTTCTGTCCCATAGGTGTCTCTTTCTATTGTTCTATCTTCAAGTTCACTTATTTTTTTTCCTCTGCCACATATATTTGCCTATTGAGCCCTTCTAGTGAATTTTTTATTTATTTCAGTTATTGAAGTTTTAAGTTTCATAATTTCCATTTGGTTCTTCTTTATATCTAGTACCACTGGGTAGAGGATGAGAGATGCCAAGCCTGCAGGAGCAGAAACTATTTTCTCTGGCTTGGGCTGCCCAGTGCTGGTGGGGCTGTCACTCAGTTCCTGCTTGCGCTGCCTGTGAGGGTGAAAGGTGCTTCTGTGGGTTGGCCTGGCATCACCAAATTTGGAGGCAGAAGATGCCAGGCTCATGGGGGGCAGAGAGTGCTTCCTCTGGCTGCCCGGTGCCGGCTGTGCTTCTGCTCAGTCTCTCCTAGTGCCTCCTACCGGGGAAGAAGCACCTACCTGGGACATCTTCTGCCTCTGGATGGGTGGTTGGGAGATTTTAGGTTGCTGTGCTGCTCCTTGACTTTAGAGGTCCCCAGCCAGTCTGTGTTCTTCTTTCACCTTTCAGAATCATCTTATGATTGTTTGTTGTGTTATATCCAGCGTTTGGGGTCATACTTAGCAGGGAAAAGAGTCTATGCCATCTTGTCCAAAACTAGAGAAGCTCATTACTTTTTCTAAAATATTCTGGAACCGAGCCCTCAGAATTGTAGCTGCACTTCTGCACATGACAATGACAATAAGAATTACCTCAAACTTTACATTTTGGTAGTACTTTCTTAGCATTATCATTTCATTTGGTTCTCAAAACAAGCCTGTGAGGTAGTCAAGGTGAATTCTGTCCACAGCATTCCCCCCTTCCACATTGGAGGACACCAGGACCTAGGGAGGGAAAGGGACTTCTACTTAGTCACACAGCCCATAGGAGGGAGCAGCAGTGCTGAGCTGGAGAAAGAATTTTGGTTCCAATCTGGCCCTGGCCCCATGTTTTTGCTTGGAGTGTCCCCCTCCTCATCTCCATAGTTCTGTAGTATTGGAGCCTTGTGAAGTGGAGTATCTGAGGATGAATTAATCAACTAGGGCTGCCATAAACAAAGTACCACAGTCTGGGTGGCTTAGACAATGGTAATTTATTTTCTCACAGTTATGGAGGCTGGCAGTCCAAGACCAAGGTGCCAGAGGGGTTGGTTTTCTTGAGGGTTCTCTCCTTGGCTTGCAGATGGCCATCCTCTGGCCGCCTCTTCACAGGGTCACCCCACTGCACATGCACACCCCTGGTGTCTTCCTCTTCTTATAAGGTCACCAGCAACACTGGATTAGAACCTCATCCTAATTATCTCATTTTAACTTAATATTGTTTTTAAAGCCCTTATCTCCAAATTTGGTTACATTCTGAAGTACAGGGGGTTGGGACTACAAAATACAGATGTTAAGGGGATATAATTCAGCCCATAACAGATAGATATCATGTGCACTTTGACAAATCCTGAGCTGCTGGACACACATCCTCATCATGGAAGGGACTGCTTTGCAGAAAGAACTGTCAGGAGGGGAACATCAGTGTTAGAAGTCTGGTTACATTTTCTCATTCCCCCATTTGCCATGATGTGATTCAATCTGTCTTCACTTTGGTCTTGGTCATCATCTGTTCTTCCTCTGCTCACCTTCTTTGCCAGTCTGGGGAATCAGAAGCCAAATGCATGGCCCGGACTCTGCTGTTAACTAGCTCTGTGGCTTTTGCTTAGGAGCTTAGGAGCTTTCCCTCTGTGGGCCTGAATTTCTTTATCTTTAGAAAGGAAGAGGGCTGAACTCCGTGTTCTATACTTTCCTTCCAAATGGAGACAATTCCATGATTTTATTGACATCTCCATACCAAATTTGCTCTTCGTGTTTTCCTCTTTGTGTTTTGGCTTGGAATCACTGCTTAACTTTATCTACTAATCTTTCCAAATTCAAACAATTTCTGTGAAAAACATATGCGTAAAAGTTGACAGGAGCATCTTAAGTTTCTCATACAGCACTCAGATGAGGGTATGATGTTTGTTAAATTGTTCATACTGATGGTAGCGCACATTTATTGAGCAATTACTGCATGCCAGTTATAGCTGTTTCTGCAGTGGCTGATTGCGGTGGGCCTGGCTTGGGCAATGCAAAAATAGAAAAGAAGGGATGCTCTGTGAGGGCAGGGATGGAGTCCTATGGTGTATCTTTTTAAATGAATTCATAGAAAACTGATGTAGCAGCTGGGGTAGGGGCAAGGCAGGGCACAAGCTCGTTGCTCTGGTTAAGGCAGCAAGGGTGCCAAGTGGAGCCACAGACTGAGTTCTCAGGGTGTGTGTAAACCAGGGAGGGTTTGATGGGTGCAGGATGCCCATAACATTTGGTTAGGAGCAATGAGGGCAGCTATTAGTTAGATGGGAAAATTAGCTATGTTGTGGGACATTTGGGGAACTCATTCATTCATTCATCTTCTAATCCATTTATTTGCTTATTTACTCACTCATTTATCAAATATTTATTTTCTGTCTGCCCTGTGCTAGGTAAGAACCAGAGAGCTAAATAGGGGTTAAAGACTGCAAAGGTGAATGTAAATACAGAGACATCCTGACGCAAAGGCTGAATAGGCTTAGATGAATAGAATGTGCTTACAAAAAAGCCCAAATGACAAGGAAGTGTGGCTGAGGCTGCCTTTTTCTTCATGGGCCCATATGACTTCAACAAATTCTTAGGGCACCTTCTCTGTAATAGGAAAAGCTATTATAAGCCATCACTTAATCTACAGTGGAATGCCCCAGCATCTGGGGCAAAACTCTACAGCTGTGTGGCTGTGTGGTGCAGGGTTCAGGACAGGAAGTGGGTAAAAGTTCCGTATCCAGCTTACATTGCAGCTGGAAGTGAAGATTGGTAGAATATAATTATTGAAAGTGGCAAGCTGCCAGTCTCTCAGTGCCCATACTCTGTGCCTGCCTTGCCAGCTTGAAGTTTCTTGATGACCTGCAATTGTCAAGACCACTGCTTTATTGCTCCATCCCCAAATGGGAAATTTGCAATGTATTCACTAGTAATGTGGAGGTCACTTACAAGATTGCCTCATATTGTCAAACTGATTACACAGTCATGTGAAACACTGTGGCTCATTATTCTCAATGTTTCATCTCGTATGCCTGAGCCTCACACAGCAAAGCTGTGTACTGAAACAAAGCTATTAAAAAAAAAAGTCACAGGAACAGCAAAAGGGAAACACTGAAGCAAACACAAATTTGAGTCTTTGAAAATATATAGTATGCCCCCTTTGGATAATGCATCCAATATCCCTTGAGCTTGGAGGGTACAAATAAATGCCCATATAATTACTCTTTAACTGAGTAATTACATGCTTATTCATGTCCTGTGGATTGATTAGTAATTATACTTGGAATTGTGAGGGAAAAAATGAGACCTGCTAAAGTGGCTTCTGTCAAGTCCTAACTGAACATGGCTAAAAATGACGGTTTGCAGAACGGCTCTGGCGGTATTTTGACGATGATTTTTTTTAGGGCTTGTAGTTTGTGATAAACAGTTTCAAAAGGACTGAGAAAAACTGTGCTTGCTATACTTTGGGAGACTTTCTCTAAGATTCTATGAAGAGTTTTGATCTTCTGTTTTCTCAGGATAAAGTCAGGTTGACATTTCTCAGAAAGAAAGTGGGATTGTAGTTGGTGCTACTGGCAGGATTGGGTTTGCAACCTTTGTAATTGGGGTGCGGCCTTTGGAATGAGATATTGAACATTTTAAATATCATCCAAATAAATCGCCAAATGCATTTCTCAGCAATTGCCAGCTATATTTTAACAACGTTCTATTCCCTTTTAAGAATGCTTATTTAATAATACTTGGTTGTATACTACCAGTACAGTTTAAATTATCACTGGCAAATAAGTGATTTATAAAGCATTGGCCATAGAGCATAGAGGTGGCTGGGTCCTTCATTTACGAGTATATGATTTTTGAGTTTGGATATCAGTCAGGATTAGGTAAGAAGCCGACTCCAACTCAGATGGTCCAAGAGATTTTGATGAAAGGACTGCTTACAAACATGGGAGCAGGCAACATAATTACCAAGGGGTGTTGGACATCTGAGACTAGTTACAGTGGGCAGTTATTACCATCCTTAGTCCTGAAGGTGCAAGGAGAGGAATTAGCACTACAGGAAACCAGTGGGAAAAGGAGCTATGAGAGAGGGATCTCCTGTTGGAAGCTGGAGACACGGAGGGACAGTCACTGTAAGAAAACATACCTTGGAGGAAGAAGGGGGTGGGGAAGAAATACCTCAGCTCCTCTCCTGCTGAGCTCTGATCTCTTGTTAGTGCTTCCCAATGACTGGGTTCACCCAGAAGCCTGCCTATGAGGAAGCTCTGGCAATGCCTCTTTGGGAGGAAGCCTCAGGTCATACAGCAGGGCAGGGCAGGTGACAGGATGACCCACAGTGGGTGTAGATGCAGACTGAAGAATCAGTGCAGGCCGTAATAGTGAGGGCTGTCATCTGTTGGATTCTTGCTACATGCCAAGCACTGAGCTAAGCACTTTATATGCATCATCCTCAGTGTGATCCTCAGAGACTCCCACCATTTGATTGATGAGGAAACTGAGCTGCAGCATGATTAAATAACTCACTCAAGATCACATGGCTAGCAAGCAGCAAAGCTGGTGGTATTGGAACTGTAGCTTTCAGTTCCCAGGTCTGTGTATATACCCCTAAGCCTCAGTTTTCAAGTTATAAAATAAGGGTAATATACCTACCACAGGTCACTGTAAGGGAGACCCTGCAAAGTGTTGAGCTCAGTGTAAGGCATGTAGGAAATGTTCAACAGTGATACATTTCCTCTGATTCCGCTTTCTGTCATCTTTCTCTATTTGTAGTTTTTATTTATTGAAACAGAGTTTTGCTCATGTTGCCTGGGGCTGGAATGCAGTGGCGCGATCTTGGCTCACTGCAACCTCTGCTTCCCAGGTTCAAGCGATTCTCCTACCTCAGCCTCTGGAGTAGCTGGGATTACAGGCATGTGCTACCACACCTGGCTAATTTTGTATTTTTAGTAGAGACACGGTTTCATCATGTTGGTCAGGCTGGTCTCAAACTCCTGACTTCAGGTGATCTGCCCATCTCAGCCTCCCAAAGTGCTGGGATTACAGGCATGAGCCACCACGCCCGGTGCTCTTTCTGTCATCTCTCTCTTTTGCAGATCAACATGGAAAACAAACATTATGCTACATAGCTCATGTGACTAGGATATTTTCCTCCTTAGCAGAGAGGGAATGCTTTAAACAGTCTTTCCCCCCATGTTCTTCAAGGATTATAATTGAGGCATCAATTTGATCTACATGTTGAGGGAAGTGACTAAATAGAAATTCAATGCAGGGAGCAAAGATACTTAATAAGTGTCAGTGAAAATAGTTTTACAAGTTGTTTACTCAACAATCACAATTTTCATTTCTAAGGAAAGGTGAAACTACAATAAATTCTTAACCAAAGAAAGGAGATTTCTATCTAGAACAATTGAATGCTTCTAAAGGAAGAAGGCTGCCCATGCGTTTTTTGGCTTTCCCATATCTTAGAAACCCATGCTATTGAAACCCTGAGAAGCCATTTCATAGGTGTGTTGTCCCTCTTCCTCCCTCCGACCAAGACTTTTCTGTATTGTTGGTTGTTTTCACTATTTGAGAAGTTACAGTAGTAGAATTTAGTGGATATTGGGGCTCGGCATAAAGATATCATTCTGGTTTCATATTAAAACATCTGTGTTTATATTGGCTTCTTATCTGCAAACTGTCCACTGACTCAATGACATGTAAGCTCGTTTGTTTCGGTGGGATATTTTTCCACCACTTCCATTCTCTAAACACTTTTTTCTTTTTTTCTTTTTTTTTAAATTTTATTATTATTATACTATAAGTTTTAGGGTACATGTGCACAACATGCAGGTTTATTACATATGTATACATGTGCCATGCTGGTGTGCTGCACTCATTAACTTGTCATTTAGCATTAGGTATATCTCCTAATGCTATCCCTCCCCACTCCCCCCACCCCACAACAGTCCCAGGTGTGTGATGTTCCCCTTCCTGTGTCCATGAGTTCTCATTGTTCAATTCCCACCTATGAGTGGGAACATGCAGTGTTTGGTTTTTTGTCCTTGTGATAGTTTGCTGAGAATGATGGTTTCCAGCTTAATCCATGTCCCTAAAAAGGACGTGAACTCATCATTTTTTATGGCTGCATGGTATTCCATGGTGTATATTTGCCACATTTTCTTAATCCAGTCTATCATTGCTGGACATTTGGGTTGGTTCCAAGTCTTTGCTATTGTGAATAGTGCCGCAATAAACATACGTGTGCATGTGTCTTTATAGCAGCATGATTTATAATCCTTTGGGTGTATACCCAGTAATGGGATGGCTGGGTCAAATGGTACTTCTAGTTCCAGATCCCTGAGGAATCGCCACACTGACTTCCACAATGGTTGAACTAGTTTACAGTCCCATCAACAGTGTAAAAATGTTCCTATTTCTCCACATCCTCTCCAGCACCTGTTGTTTCCTGACTTTTTAATGATCACCATTCTAACTGGTGTGAGATGGTATCTCATTGTGGTTTTGATTTGCATTTCTCTGATGGCCAGTGATGATGAGCATTTTTTCGTGTGTTTTTTTGGCTGCATAAATGTCTTCTTTTGAGAAGTATCTGTTCATATCCTTCACCCACTTTTTGATGGGGTTGTTTTTTTCTTGTAAATTTGTTTGAGTTCATTGTAGATTCTGGATATTAGCCCTTTGTCAGATGAGTAGTTTGCAAAAATTTTCTCCCATTCTGTAGGTTGCCTGTTCACTCTGATGGTAGTTTCTTTTGCTGTGCAGAAGCTTTTTAGTTTAATTAGATCCCATTTGTCTATTCTGGCTTTTGTTGCCATTGCTTTTGGTATTTTAGACATGAAGTCCTTTCCCATACCTATGTCCTGAATGGTATTGCCTAAGTTTTCTTCTAGGGCTTTTATGGTTTTAGGTCTAACATGTAAGTCTTTAATCCATCTTGAATTAATTTTTGTATAAGATATAAGGAAAGGATCCAGTTTCAGCTTTCTACATATGGCCAGCCAGTTTTCCCAGTACTATTTATTAAATAGGGAATCCTTTCCCCATTTCTTCTTTTTGTCAGGTTTGTCAAAGATCAGATAGTTGTATATTTGTGGCATTATTTCTGAGGGCTCTGTTCTGTTCCATTGATCTATATCTCTGTTGTGGTACCAGTACCATGCTGTTTTGGTTACTGTAGCCTTGTAGTATAGTTTGAAGTCAAGTAGCATGATGCCTCTAGCTTTGTTCTTTTGGCTTAGGATTGACTGGGCAATGCTGGCTATTTTTTGGTTCCATATGAACTTTAAAGTAGTTTTTTTCCAATTCTGTGAAGAAAGTCATTGGTAGCTTGATGGGGATGGCATTGAATCTATAAATTTCCTTGGGCAGTATGGCCATTTTCACGATATTGATTCTTCCAACCCATGAGCATGGAATGTTCTTCCATTTGTTTGTATCCTCTTTTATTTCATTGAGCAGTGGTTTGTAGTTCTCCTTGAAGAGGTCCTTCACATCCCTTGTAAGTTGGATTCTTAGGTATTTTATTCTCTTTGAAGCAATTGTGAATGGGAGTTCACTCATGATTTGACTCTCTGTTTGTCTGTTATTGGTGTGTAAGAATGCTTGTGATTTTTGCACGTTGATTTTGTATCCTGAGACTTTGCTGAAGTTGCTTATCAGCTTAAGGAGATTTTGGGCTGAGACAATGGGGTTTTCTAGATATACAATCATGTCATATGCAAACAGGGACAATTTGACTTCCTCTTTTCCTAATTGAATGCCCCTTATTTCCTTCTCCTGCCTAATTGCCCTGGCCAGAACTTTCAACACTATGTTGAATAGGAGTGGTGAGAGAGGGCGTCCCTGTCTTGTGCCAGTTTTCAAAGGGAATGCTTCCAGTTTTTGCCCATTCAGTATGATATTGGCTGTGGGTTCGTCATAGACAGCTCTTATTGTTTTGAGATACGTCCCATCAATACCTAATTTATTGAGAGTTTTTAGCATGAAGTGTTGTTGAATTTTGTCAAAGGTCTTTTCTGCATCTATTGAGATAATCATGTGGTTTTTGTCTTTGGTTCTGTTTATATGCTGGATTACATTTATTGATTTGTGTATGTTGAACCAGCCTTGCATCCCAGGGATGAAGCCCACTTGATCATGGTGGATAAGCTTTTTGATGTGCTGCTGGATTCGGTTTGCCAGTATTTTACTGAGGAATTTTCATCAATGTTCATCAAGGATATTGGTCTAAAATTCTCTTTTTTGGTTATGTCTCTACTAGGCTTTGGTATCAGGATGATGCTGGCCTTATGAAAAGAGTTAGGGAGGATTCCCTTTTTTTTCTATTGATTGGAATAGTTTTAGAAGGAATGGTACCAGCTCCTCCTTGTACCTCTGGTAGAATTCGGCTGTGAATCCATCTGGTCCTGGACATTTTGGTTAGTAAGCTATTAATTATTGCCTCAATTTCAGTGTTAGGCAACAGGGGTAGCTTAATGGCCCCGGTTCCGGGTTCTTCTCCCCTCCTTGACTGGGCACTGTCTGAACCCGCCAAAGGAGGGCCAATCAGAAAGAAGCATCTCCCGCCTTCCCTTGGGTTCGCCCCACGTAGGCCCAAGGGATATAAAACCCAGCACACCAGCAGCTCTCTCTCTCTCTTCTCTTCTCTCTCTCTCCCACACGACCTGACCTCTACCTCTCCAATAAAGATCTCTTGGCTGCCACCGGTGTCGTCTCTGACTAGCCTGTCGCCCTTCATTCAGAGCCTGTTATTGGTCTATTCAGAGATTCAACTTCTTCCTGGTTTAGTCTTGGGAGGGTGTATGTGTCGAGGAATTTATCCATTTCTTCTAGATTTTCTAATTTATTTGGGTAGAGGTGTTTATAGTATTCTCTAATGGTAGTTTGCATTTCTGTGGGATCGGTGGTGATATCCCCTTTATCATTTTTCATTGTGTCTATTTGATTCTTCTCTCTTTTCTTCTTTATTAGTCTTGTTAGCGGTCTATCAATTTTGTTGATCTTTTCAAAAAACCAGCTCCTGGATTCATTGATTTTTTGAAGGGTTTTTTGTGTCTCTATTTCCATCAGTTCTGCTCTGATCTTAGTTATTTCTTGCCTTCTGCTAGCTTTTGAATGTGTTTGCTCTTGCTTCTCTAGTTCTTTTAATTGTGATGTTAGGGTGTCAATTTTAGATCTTTCCTGCTTTCTCTTGTGGGCATTTAGTGCTATAAATTTCCCTCTACACACTGCTTTGAATGTGTCCCAGAGATTCTGGTATGTTGTGTCTTTGTTCTCATTGGTTTCAAAGAACATCTGTATTTCTGCCTTCATTTCGTTATGTACCCAGTAGTCATTCAGGAGCAGGTTGTTCAGTTTCCATGTAGTTGAGGGTTTTGAATGAGTTTCTTAATCCTGAGTTCTAGTTTGATTGCACTGTGGTCTGAGAGACAGTTTGTTATAATTTCTGTTCTTTTACATTTGCTGAGGAGAGCTTTACTTCCAACTATGTGGTCAATTTTGGAATAGGTGTGGTGTGGTGCTGAGAAGAATGTATATTCTGTTGATTTGGGGTGGAGAGTTCTGTACATGTCTATTAGGTCCACTTTGTGCATAGCTGAGTTCAATTCCTGGATATCCTTGTTAACTTTCTGTCTTGTTGATCTGTCTAATGTTGACAGTGGGGTGTTAAAGTCTCCCATTATTATTGTGTGGGAGTCTAAGTCTCTTTGTAGGTCACTAAGGACTTGCTTTATGAATCTAGGTGCTCCTGTATTGGGTGCGTATATATTTAGGATAGTTAGTTCTTCTTGTTGAATTGATCCCTTTACCATTAGGTAATGGCCTTCTTTGTCTCTTTTGATCTTTGTTGGTTTAAAGTCTGTTTTATCTGAGACTAGGATTGCAACCCCTACCTTTTTCTGTTTTCCATTTGCTTAGTAGATCTTCGTCCATCACTTTATTTTGAACCTGTGTGTGTCTCTGCACGTGAGATGTGTTTCCTGAATACAGCACACTGATGGGTCTTGACTCTTTATCCAATTTGCTAGTCTGTATCTTTTAATTGGAGCATTTCGCCCATTTACATTTAAAGTTAGTATTGTTATGTGTGAATTTGATCCTGTCATTATGATGTTAGCTCGTTATTTTGCTCATTAGTTGATGCAGTTTCTTCCTAGCCTTGAGGGTCTTTACAATTTGGCATGATTTTGCAGTGGCTGGTACCGGTTGTTCCTTTCCAAGTTTAGTGCTTCCTTCAGGAGCTCTTTAAGGCAGGTCTGGTGGTGACAAAATCTCTCAGCATTTGCTTGTCTGTAAAGGATTTTATTTCTCCTTCACTTATGAAGCTTAGTTTGGCTGGATATGAAATTCTGGGTTGAAAAATTCTTTCCTTTAAGAATGTTGAATATTCCCCCCACTCTCTTCTGGCTTGTAGAGTTTCTGTGGAGAGATCAGCTGTTAGTCTGATGGACTTCCCTTTGTTGGTAACCCCACCTTTCTCTCTGGCTGCCCTTAACATTTTTTCCTTCATTTCAACTTTGGTGAATCTGACAATTATGTGTCTTGGAGTTGCTCTTCTTGAGGAGTATCTTTGTGGCATTCTCTGTATTTCCTGAATCTGAATGTTGGCCTGCCTTGCTAGATTGGGGAAGTTCTCCTGGATAATATCCTGCCGAGTGTTTTCCAGCTTTGTTCCATTCTCCCTGTCACTTTCAGGTACACCAGTCAGACATAGATTTGGTCTTTTCACATAGTCCCATATTTCTTGGAGGTTTGTTCATTTCTTTTTATTCTTTTTTCTCTAAACTTCCCTTCTTGCTTCATTTGATTCATTTCATCGTTCATCACTGGTACCCTTTCTTCCAGTTGATCACATCAGCTACTGAGGCTTGTGCATTTGTCACGTAGTTCTCATGCTGGAGTTTTCAGCTCCATCAGGTCCTTAAAGGACCTGCATTTGTTATTCTCTTCTTCTCTGCATTTGTTATTCTAGTTAGCCATTTTTCTAATTTTTTTTCAAGGTTTTTAACTTCTTTGCTGTTGGTTCAAACTTCCTCCTTTAGCTTGGAGTAGTTTGACCTTCCGAAGCCTTCTTCTCACAACTCGTCAAAGTCATTCTCCGTCCAGCATTGTTCCGTTGCTGGTGAGGAGCTGCGTTCCTTTGGAGGAGGAGAGGTGCTTTGATTTTTAGAGTTTCCAGTTTTTCTGCTCTGTTTTTTCTCCATCTTTGTGGTTTTATCTACCTTTGGTCTTTGATGATGGTGACATACAGATGGGTTTTTGGTGTGGATGTCCTTTCTGTTTGTTAGTTTTCCTTTTAACAGTCAGGACCCTCAGCTGCAGGTCTGTTGGAGTTTGCTGGAGGTCTACTCCAGACCCTGTTTTCCTGGGTATCAGCAGCGGTGGCTGCAGAACAGTGGATATTGGTGAACTGCAAATGCTGCTGCCTGATGGTTCCTCTGGAATTTTTGTCTCAGAGGAGTACCTGGCTGTGTGAGGTGTCAGTCTGTCCCTACTTGGGGGGTGCCTCCCAGTTAGGCTACTTGGGGGTCAGGGACCCACTTGAGGAGGCAGTCTGCCCGTTCTCAGATCTCCAGCTGCGTGCTGAGAGAACCACTACTCTCTTCAAAGCTGTTAGACAGGGACATTTAAGTCTGCAGAGGTTACTGCTGCCTTTTGTTTGTCTGTGCCCTGCCCCCAGAGTTGGAGCCTACAGAGGCAGGCAGGCCTCCTTGAGCTGTGATGGGCTCCACCCAGTTCGAGTTTCCCGGCCGCTTTGTTTACCTACTCAAGCCTGGGCATTGGTGAGCGCCCCTCCCCCAGCCTTGCTGCCACCTTGCAGTTTGATCTCGGACTGCTGTGCTAGCAATGAGTGAGGCTCCGTGGGCGTAGGACCCTCTGAGCCAGGTGTGGGGTATAATCTCCTGGTGTGCCGTTTGTTAAGCCTGTCGGAAAAGCACAGTATTAGGGTGGGAGTGACCCAATTTTCCAGGTGCCATCTGTCACCCATTACTTTGACTAGGAAAGGGAATTCCCTGACCCCTTGCACTTCCCGGGTGAGGCGATGTCTCGCCCTGCTTCGGCTCACACACAGTGCACTTCACCCACTGTCCAGCATTCCCTTGTGAGATGAACCCAGTACCTCAGTTGGAAATGCAGAAATTACCCGTCTTCTGCATCACTCATGCTGGGCACTGTAGGCTGGAGCTGTTCCTATTCAGCCATCTTGGCTCCACCCCACTTTTTTCTTAACACCTAACACAGATAAAGTCATACTGCATGATTTAGTATTTACTCACTCCATAAGTGCTAACAGTTTTTCATACATTGACTCCCAGCCTCCCAACCATTTTGTAAAACTCTTTCAGGTCAAGGTCAGTGGTTATAAAATTCTTTCATAACCCTCTCTAGCCTAATTCAATGCCAGACTGAGTTAATAAGTAGGTGCTGATTGATGTTTACTGCACTCTGTGTTTATTTCTGTCTCTTGCAAGGAAACCAATTCAAATTCACTTCTAGTTGTTCCTCCCTCTACCCTCAACTTTTAATCCTTATAAGAAAATCTTTTTTGGTTTTCTTCTAAAATGTAACAGATTACTCTCAAAATTACAGGAAATTCAGAATAAATATACAAGCAATAATATGACTGGGAGAAAAAGAATACCAGTCATAATTGCATCACAAATATAGTTCTAAGAATAACTCAGCAAGATATGGACAGAAGTTATATGAAGAACATTGTAGTCCTTTACTGTGGGACATAAAGACTGAATAAATTGGGAAGTAGTCCATGCTTCTGAGTGGGAAGACTTCAAGTTTTAAGACAAAAATCATTTCATCCCTAAATAAATGTTTAAGTATATAAACAAACAAGCTGATATTTGCTGAGCGAAATAGTCTAGTGTTTCAGCATAACATTTGATGTTAAACATCATACAATGAATTTCCCACCTTTTTAAAATAAGATTTATTGTGAGGATCGAATAAGATAATATATGTAAAATACTTAGTAGAGTGCCTGGCACATGATAATTGGTCAATAAATATAGGCAGTTCTTTTATTTTTATTAATGATGTTTATCTTTATGGTGAGCATCTGGCTTTTAAAACGTGTATTTTCTAATTTTTCTAAAGCATTGCTTTTGTAGTAAGAAGTTAACAAAAATTGCTTTTAGTTAGATGGAAAAGGGAGAAGCTAAAGGCACCAAAAACAAGATATATTTTTTAAAGGAGCTAAACTTAATGAGGGAGTTGACCTGGTCACAGGCTAGGTAGACATGTCTTTTCAGAAGCCTTTTGATGTGTTCATGTCCTGCTTGTAGCCTGTCTTGGTTCTCGTATTGTTCCTGCTTACTTCTCATCTAGCAAGCCCTCACCCATTTGTGTAGGTCTTGACTGGAAAAAAGATGGAGGGGCCTTAGATGTCAAACGCTAATGTGCAGGAGTGGAATTATTTGGCTAAGACCTATCCCAGGGGATCTGATACCTTCATGCTACTTTGGTGATGTTCTGTGTCCATTTCGATTCTGTTAGCCATCTTCCCTTCTATGACTTACTGAAAATAACCATGTCCTCTCCTGCTTTCTCCTGCTGAAGCCTTCTCTAGATTTTCAGGCCAGAGCACTTTAAGGCTACACAGTTTTAGTTCCAATTCTTTGACTCTTCTATCCTTTCTCTGACCCCTCCTGCCCAGTCCTTCCATTTTTCTAGGCTTGTAGAGATAGCAGTTGAAGCAGAAATGACTCACTTCTCTTTGACTGGAAAGTGTGGGCCATAAGCATGTTCATTGCAGACTGTTTTCTGTCTTGACGGTCTGACATATGCCAAACCGGTTTTTAACTGTTGCAAGTAGTACCAAAGGACTCACTTTTCTGTGCAGACTCTAGGGCTGGCACTGAACAGTCATGGTGAACTTGTTTTGGAAGATGTTAGCACTTAGGTGCTTCTAAGGTAAAGAGGTCTTAGCAGCAGCAATACTTTGAAATGCTATCTGGGTTCTTCTCATTGGTACTGGTTTGCTTTCAGAAAGAGGCCCAAGAGATCGGTGGGAACAAAGTATTTCTTCATTTTTGTACTGTTGGAGAAAAGATACTGGAAGTTTCTTGAACATTTAGAAGCCACAGTTTTATTTTTAATTATGAAACTCTGGACATTATAGACAGATAAAAGTATACCATCAGTTTTCTTTTGCCATTTAATCTAGATTTTACAGAGATCAGTAGCTAGAAGTTTTGTCTTGAGGCTGGAAATTTGAACTCTTGGGCTTAAGGATCATCTCAGCCATCTGAGTCAGGATTTATTTTTGCTAATAACAACTTTCCTCTGTTCAATCCATTAACTCCTCTCATTGATAAGGACATAAAGAAAATGGTTTCTGGAGATATTTTTATTGGTGTTGGTTTTTGCCTTAGTTTGGGTGAAATGATATATGTTTATATATTTATGTATGTATGTTCACGTAACACAACGTATAGTATGGAATGTTATACATATGTATATTTGTAGACATCTATGTGGGGCGGGGGCAAGGGGGAAATTCTAGTAGATCCCAGCATGATCCAGTATGGAACTATAGACAGGCAACTGGGCAGGCTAATTTCTCAGTCTAATCAACCCATCTCCTTGCCTGTGTCTCATGTTGCCCCAGTGTTCTTATCTGTCAAATGGGATCATTTCCTCTTTTCCACAGAGGAACAGAGTAGGAATAAATGAGAGAGTGTATCTCACACACTCTGATACTACATATAAAATAAATATGAAATATGCATTTAGACTCACTTCATTCCTTTTAAAGAGAAATTTCAGTTATACTTTATATATTTTACCAGATATATTCAGAATAACTTTATCCATATACTCTGAACTCAATTTTGTATATGCATATATGTGTGTAAATATATGTGTGCATACTGTATATAATATATAATAGCCTGTGTGTATATATACACATATATATACATATACTATACATATACATATACATATACATATACATATACATATACGAGTGATTTAATAGTAGATACATTTTGTTTGTTTTCTACTGGAAGGCTTTTCTTTTTTCTCCATATGCTGACAATATAAACTAAGCTAGATTAATTGTAGCTCATTCATCTTTAAACTTAATTAATTCATTGCTTCTCCAGGCAAAGCAGTTCATGCTTATCAAACAGAAAGTGACACTTTCTTTACTATTTCTTTAGAGGGTGGCAGACAGAACGTGTCAATTTGTTAGGCCAAATTGAGAGAGGAGATGATGAAATTGAACACACAGATCTTGCTGCTGGGAAATGCATGAACAGGAGGCACTCAGGAGAGTAGAAACTGCATGACTGACAAAGATCCTGGAGAGAATAAGAGAAACAATCCAGAATTTGCAGCATTTTGCCGCATTTTGACTGATACACCTGTTAGATTTTGGAAAATTATGTAGTCACTCCCATATCTTATTAGACATTTAGATTTTATTTTACCTCCTTTTGTTTTGAAATAATTGCAAACTCATGAAGAATTGCAAGAGTAGAAAAAAGAACTCCTATACACTCTTCACCCAGATTTATTAATCGTTCATATTTTACCAGTTTTGCTTCATCATTATCTATTTTTTCCTGAATCATTTGAGATAAGCAGTATTCTCTTACTCTTAAATATTTCAGTATGCATTTCTTAACATAATTACTGTACAATGATAAAATACTATTATCTACTTTACAGTTTGTATTAAAATTTCACCACTTGTCTTTATACACAGTATCCTCCCCTCTCCTTTTCACCTTTCTTTGCTTTCATGACCTTGATAATTTGAAGAGTCAAGACTAGTTATTTTGTAGAATATCCCTCAACTTTGGTTTGCCAGAAATTGCCTCATGATTAAATTCAGACTCTGCATCTTTGGCAGGAACATCACAGAAATGATGTTGTGTCTTTCTCTGTCTAACACACGGGGAGGCACAGGATGTCAGTTGTCCCATTGCTGGGCTTTTCACTTTGATCACTGGGTTAAAATAGTGCCCTTCAGTTTTCTTCGTTGTAAAGTCACAATTTTAATTTTAGCAAGTTGAGGCCAGGTGCAGTGGCTCACACCCGTCATCCCAGCACTTTGAGAGGCCAAGGCGGGTGGATCACCTGAGGTCAGGGGTTCAAGACCAGGCTGGCCAACATGGCAAAGATGGGGTTTGTCTCTACTAACAATACAAAAAAAAATAGCTGTGCGTGATGGTGGGCGAGTGTAATCCCAGCTACGTAGGAGGCTGAGGCAGGAGCATTGCTTGAACCCGGGAGGCACAGGTTGCAGTGAGCCAAGACTGTGCCATTGCACTCCAGCCTGGGTGACAGTGTGAGACTCTGTCTCAAAAAAAAAAAAAAATTAGCAAGCCGAAAATTACGTTGTTTCTAGTGCATTCTACATATTGATAATTTAAAATGGAACTTTTACATCATTCCTTAAAATGTATGCAACGGAATATTTTATTTGATTTGACACCTATTCTCCTTAAAAAACATAACAGGGTCAAAGTTCTTTAAACAATTGGGAACTTTATTTTCATTCTAGTCTGTGTTTGAAAATCTCTTATTGATCACCCTATCGTGATATCCTCAAACAATATGAATATTAATCAAACTCTATCAATTTCCTGTCACCATAGTCTTAGTATTAATTTCTTTTCTTCTGGATTGGATTATCTTTATAATTATTGTTAGCATCCAATTGACCAAAATTAGGACTGGTGCAGTGGCTCACGCCTGTAATTCCAGCACTTTAGGAGCCCGAAGTGGGTGGATCACTTGAGGCCAGGAGTTTAACACCAGCCTGGCCATCATAGTGAAACCTTTCCTCTACTAAAAACTACAAAAATTAGCTGGGCGTAATTGTGCACACCTGTAATCCTAGCTACTTAGGGGGGCTGAGGCAAGAGAATCACTTGAACCTGAGAGGCAGAGGCTACAGTGAGCCGAGATTGAGCCACTGCATTCCAGCCTGGGCAGCAGAGTGAGACTGTGTCTCAAAAAACAAACAAAAAACAAAAAAATAAAAAAAAACAAAACAATAAACAAAAAACAAATTGACCAAAATTATGTGAATGAATTATATTTTTTTGTAAACTATTGTTATATATAAATCATAAAACTAGCAATACATCTCATAATAAAATGGAGGGAGATGATGATTATGGCTCTTTGATTAGGCTTTGGGGACTCTTATTTTCTGTTGGTTTTCGTTCATCACTCCTGAGATTTTTGTACCGGGGAAAGGGGTGATAGGAAGAAGTGTCAGGAAGCCTCAGCTCTAGAAAGTAGAAAGCTGTAGAAAGTTCTGAGAAAATCTACATATAGAAGTCAAGGTCTGGAAATGTATTCCTTACAATTATCTGTATAGCATGCACTTCACAGAGTATCCTTTCAGAGCTCCAGGATATGAGGGGGATCCAGGGGAAGATTTCTTTGCTGATTAACCAATCCAGAGATTTCTCTAGAATTCTAAAATTCCTTGGAAAGTCATCCAATATGCCTAAATCATTCCAAAGTAATAAATGTGTACATAGTACCTAGTTTTATGAATTGTGTCTGGGTACACTATGATATATAATAAATTATTTTACAGATTTCCTGAAACTGCAGCAAGATCATTAAACCAGAACATTTATTGAATGACTACTGTTCGACAGGCACTGCGGTAGGCAGTTTTTAGATATGCTTGATATATGAAGATTGGAAATTACAAGACAGATAAATCAAGGCGGGATATTCAGATTGCAAAAGGCAACTTTGCAAAAGAATTAGTCATAGAGTGTCTGTAAATAGAGTACTTTCAACTGCAATTTGAATTGCTCAATTTACAAAAATAATCAGTTTACAGACAGTTGCTTAGGAATATTTTGACCACATAATGTCAGATGCACCTCTGTGCTTGAAGCAAGTGTTTATAAAGGCAGAAACATGTCTAAATATGATTGTAATTTTTAAAGAAGACCATTATGGGTGTTGGTTGGAGGCTCATTAGGGTCAATTGATGAGTCCTGGAAAAAGGTACATGCTTGGAAGAGGAAACTGAGGTCAAGCCTTTCTGTCTGTGTCACCTAACTTGGCACTAGCATGAATGAAAGGTAATTTACTCTGCAGATGTTTGGATGAAAAAACATTTTTTTATGTAATGTTAGCTGTAAAATAAATTTTAAGCCAGAAGAAGCATTTCATTTAATCACTTCAGTATATTTAAGGTTTAGAACTCCTAGTGAGTGGAAAGCCAACTGCTCACTAGGCACATTCAACATTCCATATGTGTCACACTGGAGATTTGTGGCTGGAAACTGTGTTTTGAATAAAACCCAGTTGATTTTCAGAATCATTTAGCCTTTGGATGGCAACTTGTTAAAAAATACAAAGCAAATCAGATCCGGGTTGCTGCTTAGTGGCTTCAGAACAGATGATATTTTCTACCTGCTTGTCTTTTAACACCCTCCAGACCCCATTCCACCCAGCAATACCAAAGCCACATCTGGAAAGAAATTGCTGAGAAAATTCATTTCTGCTAAGCTACTCAGGAAGAGAACACCAGTGTATGCAATCCTGCACAAAAACTGTGCTAATATGGCCAGTGTTTCCCATTTTTTAAAAATGACACTGTTGCTATATAAAAAAAAGAAATAGTTCTCTTGTTATATCCTACAGAGAAGCAAACAAAATTTGCCAGTGATGACACAGTTTTCAGATGCTGAGTCACTTCCTATTGTCCCTTGCTATGTATTTTGACTGTAAGAACCCAAGGCATCAGTGAGGGTGAGAAGGTTTGTTCCATCCTCTACAGGTGATAGATAATCCAGACTCTACTGGGGTCTCATCTGCAGCTGTTTTCAAGGACTACATAGAAACTGTTGAATGAGGGAATTGGGTGATGCCAGGGTTACAGTGAAGGGTTTATATTTGTGCCTGATAGCCACAAGCTAGCTAATGCCCACAGTAGGAAGAACCAGTGGAAAACTGATGCATTATTCTTATGCTTGAAATGCCAATGTGGGGTTGCATAAACCTTCTTTACATTTATATCAGTTTAATTGTCTTGGCTATCCAGTATGAAATGTAAGACTGGAGAAAATCATATGTATTTTTAAATTTCTATTTGAATACCACTGTGGTTTTAATACAGAGCAATTATTTTTACCTCTTTAAAAAGAGTAATTAATGAATTTTCCTATTTTTATTGCTCATTGTCAGTCAATTTCACCCCTGGTGTTTGCATATGTTTAGATTATAGTCTTTTTGTAGAGAAATGAGGCAGCCTTATTAGGAAGAATATTTATATACTCAAGGAAAATCTCTTCTGCATACGGAAGCATCCCAATTTATAAACAGGTAGCTGAGACCTGTACAAATATAAATTGGTCCTCCTGTTTCTCTGCCCATATTTTAACCAATTTGTGTTCAATTCTACGTCTATGAATACTTTGAAAGACTTGCAGTTGTGATAAAAGTTAGGAATTTTAGTTTGTGTTGAGTTTTATTTTTGGAAAACAAGTGAGCTAGATTTTAATTTGAGTTTTTGCTGATTGACTCATTTTGATTTTTTTTTGTTTTTGTTGTTGCCCTTGGTGGCTGCAGGAGACATGGATAATTTCAGGCTGTCCTGAAATTTGCTTCTGTGTAACCTATCTAAAGAAGGCTTTTTTCTTACTGTGAGCAGGGCTCGTCTGCCTGTTTGCCTAGGAATGCTTCCAGATATATCTGAGTTGTAGCATTAAAAAAAACCAGAACGAACAATAATGATCACAGAAATAGATGAGTCGGAAGGAGCTTGCCCCACTGTTAAGGGACTGTCTGCCTGGATGCCATAAAGGGAGAAAAAGGGGCTGGGCGCAGTGGCTCACACCTGTAATCCTGGCACTTTAGGAGGCCCTGGCAGACAGATCATGAGGTCAAGAGATCAAGACAATCCTGGCCAACATGGTGAAACCCCATCTCTACTAAAAATACGAAAATTAGCTGGGCGTGGTGGTGCACGCCTGTAGTCCCAGCTACTTGGGAGGCTGAGGCAGGAGAATCACTTGAACCCGGGAGGCGGAGGTTGCAGTGGGCTGAGGTCACTCCAGCCTGGGCAGCTCTGTCTCAAAAACAAAAAAGGGGGAGAAAAAGTAGACCCTTGCTGAGGCCACATGAAGTGCCAGGACAGAAGCTCTGCTGGTCCTCACCATGGCCCTTTGATTCATGTGCTGTTGTTAATCCCATTTTACTTGTGAGGACATGGAATTTCAGAGAGGGTCACCGAAAACCTCCAGATCATTCAGCTCAAATCAGAGCTGTGTGTCCCTAACACTCTTAAGCATAAGCTGTGTTGCATCCGAGGGAAGACAGTGCAGACAGAAGAGAAGAGCAGCTTAGACAGTGAACTTTGGATACCAGAGTGACATAGCATTGGCAGGTGGGACTCTTGTGGGAGCCATATGGTAAATCAGTATATTCCTTCAGTGACCTGAGCAAGTCATTTAATCTCCTGGGCCCTCTATTTTCTTATGTTTCAAATGAGATAGTTGGGCAGGATGCTATCTGGACCTGGCAATATTCTCTAGGTGCTTCCATCAGTTAAATATTCAACCTGGAGTGCTGCAGCTAGTTACTAGGAGTTGGAATTTTTTAATTTTAAGACAATTAATCAGTATACTTTACACTGCCCCACCCCATTTTGGGCACAAGGAAATTCCTATTGTTGGACCTACTCTCTGGAAATTGCCTCCTGAAGACTAAACTTTTTAAGTTCTTTATAAGATTAGCTCATATTTAACTGATGGTTTCAGTATTTTGTTTTGATTTGAGGGTAACTTTACCAATGAAGGCAAAACCTTAACCCCATTTCCCTATCTTCCAGAATAAGGCAGAGGAAAACACACTTTGAGTATATATGGGTGTTCTGCTTCAGTGGGAAGGATTTAATGAAATGGGCATAGTAGATATCAGTGTGATTAATCATACGTGACAAACCAGAAGCCACATCGAATTGTGCATAATGTAATCCAAGCGGGGGCAGGGAGGATTGTCAAGATAAAGAGCCCTACATCCGATCACACTGTGGCTGCTTCTGGATGAACTGCTTATCTTCTATGCAAAATAAGATCTGTAGTACTGGAATTATTGCCAGGTCTGTTGGGGCAGTGACTCAAAGCGCAAAAAGAGAGACATATATAAAATTATTTGGGACTGAGTGAAAAGTTATTTATTCACATTTTGAGACTACAGAATGAAACGTCAAAGCAGAGGTAAAATGTTATTGTCTTTTTACAAATGAGAAAACCGAGCCTTGATGAAAGCAAGTAACTTGTCCAGTTACCCAGAATCAACATTCAAACTTACGTCTGTGTACTACACTACAACTCTATTCTAATCACTTCCATCAAATAGTATTTAGGTTGGTGCAAAAGTGATTGCGGTTTTTGCCATTGCTTTTAATAGCAAAAACCTTTTCGATGGCATCATATGAGACAGCCTCTACTGCTATTCTGCATTGAGTAATGGCAAAAGCCGCAATCACTTTTGCACCAACCTGTAGTGGTTTGGTGTGATAAGCCAAGCTGTTATAGATAAGTGGAGAAAAGAATAGATAGATAACTATTTCAGTAAGCCAGAGGGACAGATCCTTGGCAATCTTCACAGTACATAAAATCCAGGAATAGATCAGATAATTAATTGTTAGTTATAGACGAATAGACCCATTAAAAAGCACATCAAAGTTAAAAGCTGTAAAATGGAAAGGAAACCATGATAGCAAATTGGGTTAGCTAGGGTAATGCGAGCTACCTTAGCAAACACCAGACGCCAGTGGCTTAGCATGATTGATGTTTACTTCTTGCTCTCATGTTCCTGGTGGGTGGCCTTCCAGCTGGTGATTTGGGTACTCAGGCTCTTTCTGTTTTGTGGCAGTGCCTTCTGCTACAGCCTCCGAAACCCCTGCCTTCTGCCAGGGAATGGGAAGGAAGAGAGACATAAGGTTCTTGGTCCCGAAGTGACACATCACTTCCACTCAAGAATTAGTCCCATGCCCTCACCTCAGTGCAAAGGGGTTGGGAATGTAGCCCCCACTTGGGCAGCCAATTCCCAGCAACAAGTCCACACTATGGAAGAGGGAGCATGAACCTTTGGTAGATCATTAGCCACTTGGCTACACAAATAGGATCTTTTTAGCCTTATAGACCTCATATTCATGAGTTTTGCTTACTTATAGCAGAAGATTGAATTGGGGGATATATGTGGTGAAAGGAGCAGAGTGGTGCTTAATTTCAAATGGTAAAGTTTCCAATCATCACAGTTTAAATTATTCCTATCAAAATATTATGGACCAAGGAACCAAGATACTCTATTTCTCCAGCTCTACTCCTACTGTTTTGTTTTCTTAATATTTTACTAACTCAGGACAAGACTTATTGTCTTTTTTCCTTTTTTTTTCTGGTTTACTTTTTAATGTAAGAGACCATAGAACAGGCCTTGAATTAATGTGGATCTCAAAACAGAGGCTTGCCAAGAGCCTCTCTGATGGGATCCTATGAGACAGCTTCTACTGCTATTCTGCGTCAACATGCATTTCTCTCAGAATGGGGCTCCTGTGTCAAAGTGCCTGGTGGGATGAATAGATATTTTCTCTGGAGAGAATGATTTGAAGTGAAAACAAAATCTGATTTTATAGAGGAAATCCAGCAAGCAGAGTCGTCCTAACGAGGGTGTTCCTGTATAGAGCTGTCAAGCACCCTGACAGTTATCAATTTCTACTTGTGGCTCCTTGTAATTTCAGTAATTTTGCTGAAGATTTGTCCATGACAAATTACATAGGGAGGCAAATGTTTTGTGTATACTTTGAGATTGAGGAATCCAAAGTGTCCCTCCTCTCTCCGGAGACTTCCCCTCTGCCTTCAGAGTGGAGCATGGGTAGGATATAAATGGTGGAGTCCATTAAGCCAAGTTATGGGTAGAACCTGCTGGGGTTACTAATTGAATCAGCACCATCGCAAACCTGTGTCCTTGTAGGCCCAAACACATTCAAGTAGCTTGGTTAAAGATACAACTGGTAAACATTCAGTTAATTATGAAATAACTTTAATCTCTTATTTTAAACAGTTACCAGTTAATGCCAGCTCTCTGGCCATACATAATTATTATCAACCCAACAACATGATATTTTTTGAATACCTACTGTGAAAAAGTATGCAGGGCACTATAGGAAATATTAAGAATAATGAACATAATCTCCCAAATCAAGGTACTTACAGGCTCATCCATGTTTCCAGATGGATGCATGTAGAAAATTCAACAATACTAAATGTGTATTAGAGGAGTCTGATGGGGCAAGGGAACTTAGATGGTTGGCATTGTCTTGTTAAGGGTGATACCATGAAAGACAGTATGATGGTATTCTTTTTTGAAGTTTGACTCATATAAATAAGTTTATTTATATTTGTATTGATTTTCCTCAAGCCCCATTCACATGCAGCATCTCATTTCTATTTTTGTGGCCCTTGCAATGTGACAAGCAGGTATCATTAGTCCATTTTCCAGACGTGGAACTTGAAGCAGAGAGAGGCATGGCTGTAGCCCCCTGGGAATACCTAGTGTGCACAATTCAGGACTAAGCAGCATCCGAAACCTCTCTTTCTCCTCATAGAATAACATTTTGCTAAAAGTAGGTAACTGTCACTGGGTGCAGTGGCTCATGCCTGTAATACCAGTACTTTGGAAGGCCAAGGCTGGTGAATTGCTTGAGGCCAGGAGTTTGAGACCAGCCTGAGCAACATAGTGAAATCCCGTCTCTACTAAAAATACAAAAATTAGCTGGGCATAGTAGCTCATGCCTGTAATCCTAGCTTCTTGGGAGGCTGAGGAAGAATTGCTCGAACAGAGGTTGCAGTGAGCCGAGATCACGCCACTGCAAGCCAGCCCAAATAACAGAGCAAGACTCTGTCAAAAAGAAAAAAAAAGGTAGTTCTCTAATATAGGGATGAATAGATATTTTCATCCCTTATACCTTAAGGAGGGTAGGGAATTTATACTTAGGCAAGCGGGAATAGACTATTAGATAAAACTTGAGCACTGGAAATTAGAATATTAACCCTGCCACTTACTACATGTATGATCCTGGGGGAGTTACTTAACGTTACTGAGTCTCAATTTTCCCCTCTGTAATTACAGGCATTTATTGAGACGATTTATGAAGTAATGTAAGGAAAGTACTTAGTACAGTTCCTGGTACAGAGTAAGCACTCACAAATTTGTAGCTTATATTTTAATATTCTAAATTTGTTATGGATTTCATAACAGTGGTGGGGCAAGTGGAACTGTAAGCTGTTATCTCCTTGTGGAAGAGGGAAGGAGGTGTAAGAGTTGAAATCCACACCAACCTTTCCAGCAGGCAGAGGGACAGAGGCTGAGGTTCTGTGTTCAGGGAGTGGGGAACCCAGTTCTCCCACACACTGGGTTTACCCTGGGGTGACTTTCAAGACTGAGGGGAGATATAGCTGTCTTTGGGATCAGGTGTTATGTTAAGTAAAACAAAAACTCTTCGCCGTGGAGAAGATGCATTAGAGAATGCCGGATAAAGGAAGCCCCTGACAATGTGTGGTTGTCTCTGAGGGAGAAATCCCAGACCACTAAGTGATGCCCACAGCCAGGAAGTTAACCTGAGAATTGTACTGTTGCAAGTGAAGAAATTGCTAGCTTCACCATCTCTCTTTTGCTTGATTGCTCAGACCTACTTAGCTACCAAGAACTGCTGACAGCAAACTGTAGATAGTTTGAAATCCCCTTGATGAGGGGAAGACAGCTTCACTGAGGGCCGAAGCCAGGAGCCAGTGGCTGAACTACCAGGCATGCCTTCATAGGTTTGGAACCTACTCTTCTTTGAGTCTATTTGTAGATAATTTCTGGGTCAGATGATTCTTATTTTAAAGGAATAATAAACTCCTGGAGGTTACTGTGTATTAGGGACTGAATTGAAAAATATGGACAAAATTTATATGTTGAAGCCCTAACTCCCAATGTGACTGTGTTTGAAGACAAGGCCTTTAAATAAGTAATTAAGGTTAGATGAGGTCATAAGAGTAGGATCCTCATCGAATGGGACTGGTTTCTTTTTAAGAAGAGGAAGAGACACTGGGAATGGATGGGCACACACAAGAGAAAAGGCCATTTGAGGACACCATGAGAAGGTGGCCATCTACAAGTCAAGAAGAGAGGCATCAGGAGAAACCCAACCCAGAAACGCCTTGATGTTGGACTTCCCACCTCCAGAACTGTGAGAAAATTGAGTTCTGTTGTTTAAGCCACCCAGTCTATGGTATTTTATCATGGCAGCCCCAGCAGACAAACATATCATACACTCAGGGTATGCTGTACCTGCTGGATGAAGACATTGAAAATTTAACCTTCTCTAATAGAATTTCAAGCTTAAATCTTATTTTGATTTTATATGTAGAATTTATACTAAATTCTCTAGGTAATGTTCACTGTGGATTGGTCTTGTGAGATGTCACAAGTCATTTTTTACTACTAAAAAAATAAAGATTGTGAACGGTTTACTTAAATTGATGAGTGGATTCACGTTTGTTGCTATAACTCTCCTTCAGACATATAATGACTAAGAGAAAGGAAGTGGGGTCAAGAAAGAACATACACTTAAACTCACACTCACACATACTGAAAACCTCTGTCAGAAATCCTGTACCTGATAAGTGGTTAGTGTTGTGGCAGTAACTATTTTAGTTCTGTCCTACTCTGCATACTTTTGAGGATGTCTTGGAAATTGGGGTGCCATGAGAGTATGCTTCAGTTTATTGAAATTAAGATGCTCTTTGGAGGTGTGCTCATTTGGTTGATATTGGGGTAGGCTGTAAGAGTGTGTTTCACAGGATTATATTGCTTGTTGGCGAGTCCTTCCTAAGACTTCTGCTTTTCATGTCAACACCCTCATAAGCCCATTGGGAGTAGAGCTTGCATCTTCTTTATCTTTACACACAGTGCCCACTAAGCACAGTACCCACTGAGCACAGTGCCTGCCACGTAAAGAGTTTTAATAAATATTCAAATGGGAGTTTTAATTTTTTAACTTGTGGAGGGATAGCTTAAGGACTATGCTAATTAACTGTTACCAAAATAAAGCAAGAGAAATGGCCAAAAACACTGTCTGCTCAAGCCTATAACTTTTCTTTATTAAGTAAGAATAGAAAGATATGTACTTCTTCTGTGAAAGCTGAAAAATTATACTTGCAAGTATCTAAAGTCTCTAAACTTCACTGTAGCAGGTCTTTGAAGAAGCAGGAAAATAAGAAAACCAGCTAATCAGAAAAAAAAAGAAAATCTACTAAGAAAGTAAACTAGCAACTGTTTATGATAACAGTTGGCTTCGTTTTTCGGGAGCTCCATCTGCCTAAGTATCTAGTTCATTTATCAGGCATCTTCAGGGAATGTAGCACTCTACATAACTAATTTTCCAGATTACCCTATTAAGTCAAACTCAGAAATAAAAATGCTTTATTTTGGTTGAAATTTTATGCAAAACATTTCTAACAAACTGTCTCTCAGACCACAGTGCAATCAAGCTAGAACTCAGGATTAAGAAACTCACTCAAAACTGCTCAACTACATGGAAACTGAACAACCTGCCCATGAATGACTACTGGGTACATAAAGAAATGAAGGCAGAAATA
This sequence comes from Hylobates moloch, assembly GCF_009828535.3. Classification (NCBI taxonomy): domain Eukaryota; kingdom Metazoa; phylum Chordata; class Mammalia; order Primates; family Hylobatidae; genus Hylobates; species Hylobates moloch. Next base: position 137,013,716 of record NW_026652276.1, read on the forward strand.
AAGATGTTCTTTGAAACCAACGAGAACAAAGACACAACATACCAGAATCTCTGGGACACATTCAAAGCAGTGTGTAGAGGGAAATTTATAGCACTAAATGCCCACAAGAGAAAGCAGGAAAGATCTAAAATTGACACCCTAACATCACAATTAAAAGAGCTAGAGAAGCAAGAGCAAACACATTCAAAAACTAGCAGAAGGCAAGAAATAACTAAGATCAGAGCAGAACTGAAGGAAACAGAGACACAAAAAACCCTTCAAAAAATCAATGAATCCGGGAGCTGGTTTTTTGAAAAGATCAACAAAATTGATAGACCGCTAGCAAGACTAATAAAGAAGAAAAGAGAGAAGAATCAAACAGATGCAATAAAAAATGATAAAGGGGATATCACCACAGATCTCACAGAAATACAAACTACCATCAGAGAATACTATAAACACCTCTACGCAAATAACCTAGAAAATCTAGAAGAAATGGATAAATTCCTCGACACATACACTCTCCGAAGACTAAACCAGGAAGAAGTTGAATCTCTGAATAGACCAATAACAGGCTCTGAAATTGAGTCAATAATTAATAGGTTACCAACCAAAATAAGTCCAGGAGCTGATGGATTCACAGCTGAATTCTACCAGAGGTACAAGGAGGAGCTGTTACCATTCCTTCTGAAACTATTCCAATCAGTAGGAAAAGAGGGAATCCTACCTAACTCATTTTATGAGGCCAGCATCATCCTGATACCAAAGCCTGTCAGAGACACAACAAAAAAAGAGAATTTGAGACCAATATCCTTGATGAACATTGATGCAAAAATCCTCAATAAAATACTGGCAAACCAAATCCAGCAGCACATCAAAAAGCTTATCCACCATGATCAAGTGGGCTTCATCCCTGGGATGCAAGGCTGGTTCAACATACGCAAATCAATAAATGTAATCCAGCATATAAACAGAACCAAAGACAAAAACCACATGATTATCTCAATAGATGCAGAAAAGACCTTTGACAAAATTCAATAACCCTTCATGCTAAAAACTCTCAATGAATTAGGTATTGATGGGACGTATCTCAAAATAATAAGAGCTGTCTATGACAAACCCACAGCCAATATCATACTGAATGGACAAAAACTGGAAGCATTCCCTTTGAAAACTGGCACAAGACAGGGACGCCCTCTCTCACCACTCCTATTCAACATAGTGTTGGAAGTTCTGGCCAGGGCAATCAGGCAGGAGAAGGAAATAAAGGGCATTCAATTAGGAAAAGAGGAAGTCAAATTGTCCCTGTTTGCAGATGACATGATTGTATATCTAGAAAACCCAATTGTCTCAGCCCAAAATCTCCTTAAGCTGATTAGCAACTTCAGCAAAGTCTCAGGATACAAAATCAAGGTGCAAAAATCACAAGCATTCTTATGCACCAATAACAGACAAACAGAGAGCCAAATCATGAGTGAACTCCCATTCACAATTGCTTCAAAGAGAATAAAATACCTAGGAATCCAACTTACAAGGGATGTGAAGGACCTCTTCAAGGAGAACTACAAACCACTGCTCAATGAAATAAAAGAGGATACAAACAAATGGAAGAACATTCCATGCTCATGGGTAGGAAGAATCAATATCGTGAAAATGGCCATACTGCCCAAGGTAATTTATAGATTCAATGCCATCCCCATCAAGCTACCAATGACTTTCTTCACAGAATTGGAAAAAACTACTTTAAAGTTCATATGGAACCAAAAAAGAGCCCCCATTGCCCAGTCAATCCTAAGCCAAAAGAACAAAGCTGGAGGTGTCACGCTACCTGACTTCAAACTATACTACAAGGCTACAGTAACCAAAACAGCATGGTACTGGTACCAAAACAGAGATACAGACCAATGGAACAGAACAGAGCCCTCAGAAATAATGCTGCATATCTACAACTATCTGATCTTTGACAAACCTGACAAAAACAAGCAATGGGGAAACGATTCCCTATTTAATAAATGGTACTGGGAAAGGTGGCTAGCCGTATATAGAAAGCTGAAACTGGATCCCTTCCTTCCACCTTATACAAAAATTAATTCAAGATGGATTAAAGACTTACATGTTAGACCTAAAACCATAAAAACCCTAGAAGAAAACCTAGGCAATACCATTCAGGACATAGGCATGGGCAAGGACTTCATGTCTAAAACACCAAAAGCAATGGCAACAAAAGCCAAAATTGACAAATGGGATCTAATTAAACTAAAGAGCTTCTGCACAGCAAAAGAAACCACCATCAGAGTGAACAGGCAACCTATAGAATGGGAGAAAATTTTTGCAACCTACTCATCTGACAAAGGGCTAATACCCAGAATCTATAATGAACTCAAACAAATTTACAAGAAAAAAACAAACAACCCCATCAAAAAGTGGGTGAAGGATATGAACAGACACTTCTCAAAAGAAGACATTTATGCAGCCAAAAAACACATGAAAAAATGCTCATCATCACTGGCCATCAGAGAAATGCAAATCAAAACCACAAAGAGATACCGTCTCACACCAGTTAGAATGGCCATCATTAAAAAGTCAGGAAACAACAGGTGCTGGGGAGGATGTGGAGAAATAGGAACACTTTTACACTGTTGGTGGGACTGTAAACTAGTTCAACCATTGTGGAAGTCAGTGTGGCGATTCCTCAGGGATCTCGAACTAGAAATACCATTTGACCCAGCCATCCCATTACTGGGTATATACCCAAAGGACTATAAATCATGCTGCTATAAAGACACATGCACACGTATGTTTATTGCGGCACTATTCACAATAGCAAAGACTTGGAACCAACCCAAATGTCCAATAATGATAGACTGGATTAAGAAAATGTGGCACATATACACCATGGAATACTATGCAGCCATAAAAAAGGATGAGTTCATGTCCTTTTTAGGGACATGGATTAAGCTGGAAACCATCATTCTCAGCAAACTATCGCAAGGACAAAAAACCAAACACTGCATGTTCTCACTCATAGGTGGGAATTGAACAATGAGAACACATGGACACAGGAAGGGGAACATCACACACCTGGGTCTGTTGTGGGGTGGGGGGAGTGGGGAGGGATAGCATTAGGAGATATACCTAGTGCTAAATGATGAGTTAATGGGTGCAGCAAATCAACATGGCACATGTATACATATGTAACAAACCTGCACGTTGTGCACATGTACCCTAAAACTTAAAGTATAATGATAAAAAAATAAAAAGTAAATTAAAAAAATCTACCGTTACTGACTTCCTTAAGACACACTATTACATGAAAGGAACACATCAATTCTAAGAGTGACTTCAATTTTAGAAATAAAAAGTAAAAACATATATCTAAGAACAGAGGAAAAGTGGCAGTCTTTTTTTTTGTAAGACAGAGTTTCACTCTTGTTGCCCAAACTGGAGTGCAATGGCAGGATCTTGGCTCACTGCAACCTTCACCTCCCAGGTTCAAGTGATTCTCCTGCCTCAGCCTCCCGAGCAGCTGGGATTACAGGTGTGCGCCACCATGTCTGGCTAATTTTTTGTATTTTTAGTAGAAATGAGGTTTCACCATGTTAGCCAGGCTGATCTTGAACTCCTGACCTCAGGTGATCTGCCCACCTCGGCCTCCCAAAGTGCTGGGATTACAGGTATGAGGCACTGTGCCCAGCTGGCAGTCATGTTTTTTTAGCCCCAACTGGATAACATATTGGACTAAAAAAGTGTTGCATATTTTCATCAGTCTAAAAGACCCCAGACATCATTTGTGGAGGAAATTTGTTTGCTCATTGTAGATTTTCCCCTGGCCAATATAATCTCTCACTGGAGACAGTGTGTCAGCCTCACCCCCACCCCTAAACTTTGCCATTTCTAATATGCTCAGGAGTGGTAAATCAGTCTGTTATATAAAGTTAGGATTACTATAAGATTAGGGACTTTCCAGCAAACTGCACAACTTTTAGTTCACTGCCTTTAGAAAGCTTTCTTTTTTCTGTTCCCCAGTTTGGGGCTTGTGGATCTTGGTTGCCAGATTTGTGATTACTGTTAAACTATAATCTGTCACTTTAACAAAACATCGGTCATCTGGATAATGGGGAAAGAGTACTAGGTATTAGGATGACGGAACAAAAAACACCCAAAACCAACACCAAAAATCTTTCCCCCTAGAAAACCACTCCCATCTCTGCAAAAAGATAAGTAAGATGGAAACATCAATGACAGGGACAATTAAGAAAGTTGGGAGGAAGAAAAGGGCCTGGAGAAGATATCAAAAAGTGGTCATTTTGAATACCTTCTCTTGGTACTCTACTGATTCGTAACCTTCATGAAGCTAAGTGAGTATAAAAATGTGAATTATTTCCAAATGAGATCAATAAAATGAAATTCAACTATAAAATAACTGTTTTTTAAGCTTCAGATAATACTTTCTTCAGCCAATGTCTAAACTGTTATATTAAAGGGAAGCTGAACTATATACCTGTGCAATTTATCATTTACAGCTCCTTTTCCTGGTTGCCAACCAGCTAAGGTATCTATGTTTACCACATAAGAGAGTTTCTGTTAGTCAAGTCCAAAGTACACGTAACTCTATTGATAAGGCAAGAACTCTCACATGAGTCACTGTAATGCCCATCTCTAGAGAAATTGGAATGCGTTTTTATAATGTGAGTGTTTGAAAAGATGTCAAGTTGTTGCTTGGTGAGCAGAGTTGCTTAAAAGTTCCAGAGAGAAGCTGTGATTGAGGACTAGCAGTGTTTGAGGTGCTGTACAAGGGGAATAACCAGCACCATCTAACAGGACCTCATAGCTGACCTGGTTAGAATTGGGCTTAGCTTAGTCTTTCGAAATTTGCTGTAATCCTAAAAACAGAGGTAAATCTCTTGCCATCTGTCAGATTTTACCACCATCACCTGTGCATCTTACTGCATTTCCTTTAGTAATATAGCTAGAGTGGACTTTTCTAGGTAAATCTGCCTAGTATCAGAACTTGAACTCCTCTCCTTAAAAATCTGTGTTGAACTGATGCACTGTATCTTGCTTCTGCAACTAGTTTTAAGCTCCTTGAGGTATTTGTGATGCTGTGTTTCCTACAATGACTTGAGTCCAGTAGATGTTCAATCAATATTTTGAGTGACTGCTGAATTAATTTTGTAAAAGCTTCTTTGGTACAGGAACTATGAAAATATTTGCTGTTGGTGACCGTACATAGGTGAAGTTCACGATGCTGCTCTGTAAAATAATACTTGGGGTTCTTTGCTTAGCAGCAGTGAATGATGGGGGCTGCTCCTATGATGAAGGCCTGGCTGACTTTGGAGGGGTATAGCCAGCCTTTGGAAATAAAACAGACCCAGCCTAACTTGGCCCCAAAGGCCTGCTGGCTTTTAAATGTTAATTTTTATAGAGGTAAATCATGACTCAGTCAAATATAACATGAACACATGCTATGATGGTTAATTTTATGTGTAAACTTGTCTAGGCTAGAATACCCAGACATTTGGTCAAACATTATTTAGATGTTGCCATGAAGGTATTTTTAGATGAGATTAACATTTAAGTCAGTAGACTTTGAGTAAAGCAGATTACTCTCCAAGCTACAGATGGGTCTCTTATTCAGTCTTTGTACCCAATCCATTCTTTGATTGGAAGAATATAGAATATTCCACCTCCTGCACACCTTATCATCACACCAACACGGCTCCATTATTATAACAGTGGATTATGGCTGAAATTGCTGCAAGACACAGACCATGTCTGAAGAGCAGGTACTTAAGGAAGCCCAAAGTCAAGAAGTGAGACAAAAACAAAGACCACCAGAGGAATTTCAGACCCCTGGCATCTGTAGCTACAGCAACAATTATATAGCTCAACTCCTAGCCAGATTAATATAAATCCTCACACACACTGAAGGCTCATTTATTTCAGTTCCTCCTGCCTGATACAGTATGTTCTGCCTTCAATGGAAAATGATAAGACATGCCAAATAGCCGGGAAAAAAATCACACACACACTTTAAAGATGTTGCGGCAGCTGGACTCAACACCAGGCCATGGGGGCGACGAAGTCTGGTAGAGTCAAAGGAATGAGAAAAGACAAGTTTAAGAGTGCATAAAGTGGGACCGGGGGCCAACACTAGTATGGAGGCTGCGAAGGCCCCAAGCTCTGGGAACCCATGCTGTTTACTGGTAATCCAACGAAGAAGCAAGTGGTGAGGATGTGAGTGTTGAAAGGAAGTGGTGCATCAAGTGCATGAGCTATAGCTGTGATGGTTTAGCATTTCCTTTGAAGCATATGGAACATATTCTGCTACTTGAGATAATGGGAAACGTGTTCTTCTAGTTTAAGATACAATCATTTTATAAGCCTGGGAATGCTGGAAGCAAGGAGCCAGTAAGTCTAGACACATTCCAGAGGCCATGAGGGGTTTTATGCCCTGAGCCCTGGATTCCATCCAAGCCACGAGAGGTTTTATGCCCTGGGCTTAGATTATGGTGTGGCAGGGCAGCCTTCCACCCTTTGGCACAGAGCTTGGTATTCCAAAGGCCATGAGGGGTTTTAGACCCTGGACCTCCGACATGTTCTAAGACTCTTTTACGTTATGTCAGAGATGCAAGCCTCAGCTTTTTTCCCAACACTCAGCTTTTCTCCAACATAAAGAAACAAAACAATCATTAGACCCAAACTCAAATATGACACAGATGTTGGGATCTTCAGATAGGGAGTAAAAAAAATAACTATGATTGATATGTTAAGAGCTCTAATGGAAAAAGTAGACAACATGCAAGAATAGATGGGCAATGTAAGCAGAGAGATGGAAATGAGAAAGAATCAAAAGGAGATGCTAGAAATAAAGAACACAGTAAGAGAAATGAAGAATGTCTTTGGAGTTCAAAGTGAACTCAACTATCCAAGGAAAGAATCAGTAAACTTAAAATGGATCAATAGAATCTTCCCAAACTGAAATGCAAAGGAAAAAGAAAAAGAATGGAAAAAAATAGAACAAAACACCCTAGAACTGTGAGACTATTTCAAAAGATGTAACATAAGCAATATTGGAATTCTGAAGGAGAGGAAAGAGAATGGAGTAGAAGAAATATTTGAAGTAATAATAGCTGAGAACGTTTTAAAACTAATGACATATATGAAACTATAGATCCGGGAAGCTCAGAGAGTGCCAAGTAGGATAAATGCCAAAAAAATCCACCACCATTTAGGCTTATCATACTCAATCCTTCCTTATAGAGGAACATGAATAAGAATTACGTCAGACTTCTCATCAGAAGCCATGTGAGTGAGAAGAGAGTAGAATGAAATACTTGAAGTATTGAAAGAAAAAAAATTACCCATCTAGAATTTTTATTTAGTGAAATTATCCTTCATAAATGAAGGAGAAATAAAGACTTCTTTGGACAAAGAAAAACTGAGGGAATCCATCTCTAGAAGACTTTTTCTTCAAGAGACGTTAAAAGCTAGGAGAACAATGATACAGGTTGGAGACTCAGATCTATATAAAGAAGAACATCAGAAAAGAAATAAATGAGTATAAAATAAAATCTTTTTTCTTATTTTTTAATTGATTGAAAAGAACTTTTAAAAGCAATAATTATATCAATGTTTTGGGTTATCATAGCATATGAATAAGTGAAATGAATGACAGCAATGTCCTATGGGATGAGAGCAGCTTATTGGGAATACTCTGTTATAAGGTCCTTGGAGCACATGTGATGTGGGTAGAATGTTATTTGAAATAGATTTCAATTTAGATGGACTACATTCTAGGGACAGCATGAAAATTTTTAAAAAGAAGCATAATCAGTATGATAAAGTAAAATGGGATTATATAAAATCCCTAGGTAAAACCAGACAAGGAAGAAAAACAACAGGAAAAGAGCAGGGGAAAGAACTGTATTTTCTTTGCAATTTTTCTGTAAATCTAAAATTATTCTAAAATTAAAAGTTTCTTCAAAAACGTTAAGGAGCTTGTTCCTGTATTTTTTAAGTAGATGATGGTGATTATTTAATCATTACGTTTTAGATATCATGGATACATTGTGGTATTTAGACTTCACTAGTTAAACTAAAAATGTAATTTTTAGTTGTCGATGTTTACAAGATGCTGGAAATATATGTTCTTAAAACTACTTAAACTTATGCAAAGTAAGAATATAGATTTCAACTTTATAAAGTTTAAGGGGATATATGGTGTTTTAAAATTCTTTCAGTTTGTAAGAGCAAAAAGTTAGAAGGCTGCAGGCCTGTATTTAACCCATGCGGGAACAGAACACCCATCAGGCTCATGTTGAATTGCATTTTCTGCCAGAGAAGGGTGGAGAATGGCAGATGTTGGTTAGGTGAGGTGCAAGATCCACTGGTGGGCCAATTACTAACCGATCATCCCTCTCACCTGCCCGCCCTCAGGAGAGCTGCCTTGAATGGCAGCCTGGGGGAGGAGGACCTTGAAGCATCATCCAGGCTCTTTGAGGAAGAGTCCAGAATGGTGGACAATGTATGTTCTGTGCTCAGGAGTAAGGGTGTTGAACCACACACAATATATTTATTAACCTTGGCTCAGGCGAATGCTCTAGTGTGAATGTAACCGGGAGGGAAAACCAGACAGCATAGTAGGATGAGGATGACCCTGAAAGAACTCAAGTGTGATCGAGGGTATGACTTGTGCTGGTGATTTGAAAAGTGGGGTTTGGGCTAAGTGAAGTTTTAACGACAAGGTGAAAAGGAGCTCATTTTAGTCGAGGGGAGGCTGTTGGTCTTGGGCCAGGAGGGCAGATAATTGTACTGAGAACAGTGTGGGCAGCTTCTGCTGGAGAGCTCTGCTTGCCCACAGTTGGACTGGGGTTGAAGTCACTTGTGAAGACTAGGGCCATCAACAAATATGAATTTTGTCTTTCTTGGTGTTTGCCTGATGAGATTCTTTATTTTTTTAAATCTAGCTATTAATATCTTTAAGAAATTATCTCTTAAAGATTCTGCCATAGTTCTGAACTGGCTATTTTTTCATTGGTGGGGGTTCAACAAACTCCTCTAATTGGTTTTGATCCCAGTATCTGAAATTCTGATCCGAATCCAATAAAATGTAGAGTTTTAGATTCCTTGGCAGGAGATCCTCATTCACATGCCTCTGAAAAGAAGATCCCTTAGTATACAGAAATTTGGGGAGAATGAATTAGATACCTTTGAAGAATTAGTCATTGTTCATGGGTTTATACTCCTGGTCATTGATATTTATGGGACTACTGTTGATGAACTTGCTTCCACCTTAATATTTGAGTAACAGTGTTAGGTTGGAAGAAAATGAGGACTCTAAAACCTCTGGGTATACTACCATGGGCAATACAAAACAAATCTGCTTGATTATTGCATTAAAAAATAGAACATGGGTCAACAATCAGGATATCTTTTTATTGAACAAAACTTCCCATAGAACCAATTCTCTGGAGTGGCCCCCAGGTGTCTGGTGAGCAGTGACTGCAGGACAAGGGCAAATCTCATGTGTTCTGAGCCTCCCTGGTCTAGACCTCACATATCCTTTTGAAGTTGGTCCTATGTGATAGGCATATGGCTCTTAATTATCACCTTACATGAACTAATCCTGTGGCACTGGTTCTGCATTTATAGCTCCTACACATGCACCCTGTACCCTGAGGCTCAAAGGTTTCCAAACTGCCAAAGGACAAGGTCTTTTGGGGGGTGGCCTAACCAGGAGGTACCCCTAGTATGGGGAATTTGCATGCTATCCAGCATAGAAAATTTCCAGGGTTCCTTTCTCCTGGGGTCCTGGGCTGGGCTCACCTCAGCAGCTATAGCCATTCACACTCCACTAGTCGTAGCCATCTGTATTTTTAAGTGTTACTGACACCTGCTCCTCTAGTAGCCCATGTGGTAGTATTTTTAAAAAGGATCTTAGTGATAGAAACAAGATTCTTTGGCTTATCAGCAGAAAAATATTTCCCTCAGTGAATGAAGAAATTTTGTTACCATATATGTGGATTGGCTCGACTGGATAAAATTTATATGAAGACAATAAAGATTTTGTTTGCTTTTCTCATTGGAACGTGTCCCAAGGATAGCAATCAACCATCGAGGTAGATTTAATCCAGACAAGACTATATTTTCTTATTACTGTCTCTAGAAAGTAACTATCACCTGCTTCTTGAAATGAATAACTTCCAAGAAGAATGGTCTGCAGTTACTGTCTTAGATTCTTCTCATGTTTTTCATTCCTACTTGCTTGTATAGCATCAGTTATAACCTGTGAGACAAAGGGCAGCACACAACCATTTTAATACTACTTGGATTAGTTTAAATTCATGACATCTCCAGGGTATATTTCTTCTGGGAATTCAAATAGCTTCAACAACATCCTGCCAGGTTCATAGATTATCGAGGGTCCTAAGTTTTAAAATCCACCCTTCTTTGGGATAACTAAGGGCAGCATGAACTAAGGGTAGTTGAGTGATGATAAAAGGCAGTTTAGGGGCATAATATAGGAGCTAGTGACCCTGAAACTAATACTTTTCCTGGAGAGCTTTAGAAGAATTCATGATTCAGATGGACACAAAGTAGAATACTTGATACAGCTTATGATTTCTGCCCTGAGCTTTGAAATAAGGCCTCCACAAACTCCGGAACCTATGGAGCACACTGAGCCCTTATTCCTGAGGTTTCCCTATGCTGCTGTTAGGAAGACATTTAGCGACTGTCTTTAGAGGCAAAAGCAAAAAGAAAACCCAGAAAGAAAGATTTCCTCCCTCCCTCCGTATATTCATGTAAGTAGGTACCTGCTTCACAGGATGATATCTCATTTATGGTGTTGCTGGAAGTATTATCCTTTGTTTTGTGCATCTTTTGCTTAAAAAAAATCCCTACAGCATTTATTGCATAATTGAATCAAATAAAAGAACTCAAAATGCCACTTTGTTAGGATTAACAGTTTTCAAAAGACTTTCATACATTGTCCTGTTTGACCAGCATAGGAACCCTGAGGGGCTCACATTCTTGTCACAGTATCATAAGTGACAAACTCTTTGTCTAAAGAAGGTAAGGGATGTGCCCAGGCCACTGGATTAAAGAACAGTAGAGATAAAATTAGAAGCCAGATGCCCTGACTCCTTTAGTCCAATGTTCAGTTCCTAAAATGTCTGGAAGGCCTCAATTAGGAATAACTAACGGGAAGGGGATGTTGGGAGGATAACTAAATACTTGTTATTGCCATATTAATTTAGAGCACAAACATTATTCTCAACCACCCCCCGCCGGATCTGTCAAAGAACACAGGAGCAGACACACTCTTTGATTCAATTCTGGCAGCAATGACTGTAGTAGGGGTGATAGGGTGATTGTAGGAGAAGGTTACAAGGAGAGGGTAGGTTCCCTTTCTAGACTGTCCAAAGAAACTTCTGTGGCTTTGGCAAAAAGATTTCTGTCATCATCTAGTACAACTTCTGAGGGTCTCGCACCATTGGAGTTTGTGCTGATATCTTCTGCAGGAAGATTAGTTGGTTCTAGGGCTGACACACTTGACCCTAGGGTGAAGACAGTGTTGGTGAACAGGTCCCTCCAGTCAGGGGCTTCCCTCTTGCTGCCAACTCTGCTTGCTTACCGTCGTTGCCTTTTAGTGTTTTGCTCAAAGAGTGTGTTTGTCGAACCATCTTAGGACCTTGTTTCCAAAGCTTTAGGGTAGCCAGAGCTCAGATCACTTTTGCTTTACTGTGGGATATTTACCTTGTGCTTTGGGTGAACAGTTTAGGTAGCTAGCTGCTTAGTGTTTTGAAATACCCATGTTTCCACTTAGAAGATTGGTGTTTTGCTTATTTTAATCTGTCATGTGCAGGAAAGAGTCTTACCTGGGATAGATTTCCTATTTGTGTGTGGAGGTGTGAGTTGGAAGGTGTACACTTGGTCTGTTCTGGTAAGGGCTGAGGTGGGCAGAGCAAAGGGACCTGGAGAGGGGGCAAGGGTGGGAATGACTTGACGGATATGTGTGGGTGGAGGGAGGAGGCCCAGTCAGGATGCTCAGAGTGGAACTGGATTCACCTGCTCACAGAGAGTGGCTGGGTTTCATTCATCTTGCCATTCATTATTCCTCACCAGAATTAATTATCAGTGCATGAGGCCCAATGATGAACCAATCTGCACATAGATGGGTTTCTGTTCAGGTGACTACACAGGGGGCTTGCTGCCCTTCAGGGAAGCTCTGTCTCATAATCCCTTTTCTAAATGCCTCGGGGCGCCCATCCCCATGGGTTCTGGGAGGTCCCCAGGCTCCTTTGTCCCTTTTACTTCTCCTGCCCTGTGCATCTTCCTCCCTTCCCTGGGCCAGTGACACTGGCCTGTTTGCATGTATTCTGGGGCTCCATTCTTTGTCTGGACTTCAGGCTTCTGTAGTTTTCTTCTAGCCTAAAAGAGGATGAATCATGAACTCTACCTTGCAGAGAAGAACTGGAAAATCATTCAGGGAGAAAACAGACTCAGGTCTTGACCATCTGCTTTTACAGTGACTGCCTCTGCTTTCATCTCAGACAGCTAAGCCTGTGAATCTGAGAGTATGTCAGAGGAGAAACTACAGCACAGGCAACTCCAGCCCTCCAATACCGCTTGGTTGGGTAGGGCTAGAAGGAGACATTGTGGCACAATAGAAAAAGCCTGGGATTTGGAGTCAGATAGATATGAGTTCAAATTCTGTCACTGCTAATTACTGCTTTAATATAGTTTCTAAACCCAGATCTAACCTAAATAAAATGAATCAGTCTCTCCAGGTGGGGCTTGAGCATTTGCGATTTCTAAAAAGTTTCCCTGGTGATTCTAATGTGCAGCCAGAGCTGGATGCCATTAGTCTGACATTTTGCTCTAGTTTGGGGAGATTTCCTAGTTTCCTGGATTCTACATTGCACATCTTTCTGTGATGGTGGATACTCACCCTTTTCCCGGCTGTGGACAGCCAAACATGCCTCCTTTTTCTAAGACTCTCAGTTGGCCCTGACTGTACTGTTTTTTGGGAGTTGCCAATATTCTTTATCATTCTAGATGACTTCATTGTGTATTGACCTTTGTTACATGCTCTGGAGTTTTATCCCTTCCTTTCTTTGTATTATCTTGAACAGTTTCTATCGTAATTCATTGGTCTATTTGGTAAAGAAGAGTTAGTTACTATCTTCTTTCCTAAGCAGGTCTTGATGAGTCAAGTGAAGTGAGAACTGTTCTTGGATGTTCTGAAGCTGCTTTTAAAATCTTTATTCATATTCCTCATCTCTTACCAATTTCTTCTCCTTAAAAATCCTTTGTTTTTATTTATATTTTTCTCAACTCTCAGATTAACTTATTTGTCTCATAAGATGCTTGTCAATATCCCTTCTGTGTTTTCTAATGATATAGTGACCCTTCCAGACTTCAACCAAAATCATATGAATAAATATTAAAAACAAAGATAGGGTTTATCTTAAACACGTGTGTTCCTTTTAACTCTTGTCAAATGAGAGCATTTGGATATCAACCTTGAAAACTCAGCCGTGTGGTCTATTCATTGCCCACCCAAGTCAGTTACACTGAACTGAATAACCATGTAAATGATTTTGCTACTTTTCCTCCTTCTTCTTCTCCTCCTCCTCCTCCCCCTCCTTTTTTTTCTTCTTCTTCTGTCTCTCTCTCTCTGTGTGTTTAACAGAGAGATTCTTCTACATGAATTTTTAAAACCATAGCAACTGACTTGAGAAAATACAAATTAGTCTAACCACCTAGTTTTGTCCTCGCACTGCTAGAGTAATAATTTTAAATTAAAATTTTTGCCAGTGCTTGAGCTTTTTAAATTTGGACTTCCCTGAAAGACTTGGATTATGCTTCTGAATTGTCCTGTGCGATACCTAGAACATGCCACTGGGAGCTAAAAGTGCTTTGGTGTTGGAGGTGGTGAGGGAGCTGAGCTCTTTACAATGATGCTGTGTCATTAGCGCACTGTAGCTATAATTAAGGTTAAAAAGATACCATTTGCTATTGTGTCATTGAGACATGCAAGTGTCACTCAGTTATTCATTCAACAAAAATTTGTGAATTATTGAATAGTTTTATGTGCTAGGAGCTATTACGATGAATAAAGATGATTCAACATAAATTTTTGTAAAGTTTTACAATAAACTTTGATCAATGTTTTTATCATTTTTGAATAGAGGTAGATACTTATAGCATTGCCTACATGATTAAAAGGAAAGTATTCTAAGAGTAAATATCAGGTAAAAACAACTTTCTACCAATAATGTTGAATATGACTTTAAACAATTTGGTCTGACTCCTCCCTCCCAGCCCCCCACCCCTTCCAGCTTATCTGGTTTGCCTGCTCTCTTTTGAGATACTTTACAAGATAAAAGCTGCAGATAAATTATTTGGAATTACCCAAATATGTGAATGGTTTGGGAAACTGCATATTCTAGACCTCTGCAAACCAATTTTAGAAGTTTTTAGATGCCTGTTTATTTTTTCCTAGGCTACTAGATTAATAACCATTGTTGAATCAGAAATGCATCCATCTTCCAAAATGACGTTCTTGCAAAATCCCCAAATTGCTTGCAATTCCTACAGTAGCCCCTAGATTGTATCTACACAGTGTGAAATGTACAGGTGAGTAATTATACAGAAAGCTCAATCAGTATAGATCTCAGTCTGGATGATTAAAGACAAGGGCTTTCTCTTCATCTTGAGTGGGTTTATTTTAAATGAGTATAACATACCTCTATAAATAATGCACTTTTCGAGGCAAAATAAACACTCTATTTATCTTGCATTGTTTGGGAATGGGGTGCCCATGTTAACAAATTTTACAAAAACTGAAGCTCACCACTTCAGAAGCTTTTTGTGAAAACTATTTTGTAGTGAAAAACCTTGAATGTGTAGTTTTCATGTTTATGGCTCCTTAAGCATAATATGCTGAATAAAATGTGAGTTTCTTAATGGTGAGTATCATTAGAATTGGCAAATAGTAGTAAGCATAACTGATCTGTATAGAAAATTTTAAAGGCAATGAATGGTCCTGGATGTCTTTTGAACAGACTTTAAAACATTGTCTTTTTATTGCAAGTCTATTTGATGTGACTTGCTTTCTCATTCCTTCATTCATGGAACTGTAAACCCAAAATAAAGTTCTAGGCACCCCTAGCCAAAAGAATGGATCTTCCTCTTGGCCAAAGAGATCCCAAAGAAACCTGAAGAACTCGTTCCAGCCATGATGGGAAGGGGGCACCAGGACATGCCTGTTTATACTCTCCTCACTTTGGAGTTTAGACACAATTGATCAGCATTAACATGAAAACAGAACTCTTATGACTGACAAAACAGACTTTTTGTAGCAATAAGATACCAAATTCCAACCTGACTCTGGTATAGTACCACATGACACAGCAGGTCCTGAAAGAAATAAAAGTATTTTACCCCACAATATATTTCTTTGACATATTTTGAAGTGGCCCTGCAAAGCTGTTTCTTGTGGGGAGAATTTGCATTCTATAGAGACTCTCCTTCCGTTACTAGTTTTTTTCCAGAGTCTGACACCTTTTAAGGTCTGATAAGAGACAGTCACCATCTATTCTCTCTGAAGCCTTCTACAGGGAGGCTTTGTCTACATAACAAGAACCTTGGCTTCCACAATCACCCCAATCTTAACTCAGGCTGACTTCAACTCTTTCAACAATTGCCAGTCAATAAATCTTTGAATTTACCTATGACCTGGAAGCACCCCTCCCAACCTGCCTATTTGGAGATGGGCAAACCAGTGATAGCTTACGTGTGTTGATGTATGTCTTTACCTGTAACTTCTGTCTCCCTAAAATGTATAAAAGCAAGCTGTAACTCAACCACACCTTGTGCACATATTCTCAGGACCTCCTGAGCCTCTGTCGTGGGCCGGCTCTTAACCTTGGCAAAATAAGCCTCTAAACTGATTGAGACATGCCTCAGATCCTTTTTGGTTTATAGAACAAATATTTATAGTGTGCCAGAACTCTTTGTATGCCTAACTTCAATACTTCTTCTCTCTACCCCTTTTAAAATTCCTGGTTTCTAATCTGTAATGAGTCATTAAACCAGAAAAGCAAAGTGACTACACTTGTATGCACAATAAGAATTAATAAGATCCTTGAAGTTCTAAATGTCCTGTTTGATATCATCATGTTCATAAGGTTTAGTACATGTCCTTGGTGGGGGATGCTATTGGCACATCCTGCTTGCATGCTTGCCCATAGATGTGTGTCTGATGCCTGTAAGTTTGAGATAAATGAGGTGTTATAACTTTTCAGAGTTTTTTTTTTTTTCTTCTCCCTGGAAGGAATGAGATTAGAATACCACAGGTGTGTGTCGTAAGGGCATATTGTTGAGTTTCTTTTCTCAGGAATTGGGAAAAAACAATCCTTTCCATTGGCTTTTTGTAGCATCAGCATCAATGCAGTTTGGGTGTGGTAGAAGCAAAGACATGAATACATGTTACTGTCTATCCCAACCCACATGATGGGTTTTATGGACCATTCCCTACTTAATAATGACTCGACAAATGTTGAGTTTATAGCCATATGTGATTCCGTCTTTAGATCTTTATAAAAATATACTTTTTGATTTGAAAAAAAACTTATTTGTCAGATCACATGTCCCAATTTTTGGATTGCAGAATATGGTCACTTTTGGAGTAAAAGTGGGAAATGACCAAAACTTTGATAGAGGTTGCTGTGAATATCTTATGGACGGCATTCCCTCCTATGTTCCCCTGTGGGAAATGGAGGGAAGTTTGCTCCCTTTATCAAAATGTGAGAAGCTGGGTAATAGGTCTTGTGAGCTCCACCCCTCCCCAGTTCCCACTCAGTGTGATGAGCACTGCTGAGGCTGCTGCTACTGCTAGCGTTGTCTTTCTTTCCTTTCCGCTGCCGCTTGGTGATGTTAGACCCTGATAAATAAGAGGACCCAGAGGCAAAGAGACTTTAGTGCAAGGGTCATTCTTGGGTCCCCCATAGCATTTTATTTATACTACTCTTAGCACATGCATCCTAACTTTAATTTATGTTAGTTACCCTAACCGGATTGTAAACACCTCTGAGACAAGAGACTGAGTCTTATTTTATTATTATGCATGTCTCCTGGCCTAGCACTGGGCCTGCTGCAGAGTGGGTGCTGGCAAATGAATGAACGAATAATTGAATGAATGTGCCCTTGTATCATTGGAAGCTCTCCCTGACCTTCGCATTGATGGATTTTCATTTGTCCTGAGAGCTTATTTATCGGTTTTCCTTTCAGATATATGAACTTTAGTATGAAAAGCAAGAGTTAGAGAAGGATGAACTTGTGCCCTGAAGTCAGTAGGAGGGAGGTTCTGTAAAAGGGAAGTGCAGGCCTGGGGCAAGGGGCAGAGTTGAAATAACTGACTTGATTTGTAAAGGAAATGGAGAATGCCCCAGGCTCAGGGCTGTCAGCCAAGGGGGTTCTCAAAAGCCCTGATTTCAGTTGAACAAAGGAATGTTGTGTCAATATAAGAAAGTTTTTATTTTTTTTATCTACTCAGGCTGCCTTCTCTTCACTATTTCTGTGTCTTGACATTTTAGAATGGATACACCCCTGTATCAACGCTAGCACTATCCATGTTCTCTTACTAGAGAAGGCATTCGAGTTTTTGTTGCTTTTGTCATAATAGAAGGTTATAAGATTAAAACAATTTGTTAACCTGATATTTTTGTCCTTACGTGTATGTTCTAGAAATGAGATTAGTTTAACAATGTAGCACTATCACTGTATTTTTAAAATGAAACTGGAACATAATCACTCATTTTCTTTTCTCCCCATGAAATTGTATTATTGGAAAGAGAATTCAGTGTTGGAGGAATTTATTTTTTTGTAGAACTATATTTTCATGATTTTCTGGCCCACAGAGATCCTGTAAAAGAACAGCAGGCAAGCCTGAGCATCAGTCACTCACAGAGCATTCAGTGCTCCATCTGACCTGGAGTAAAATTTCTGGGCATTTAGGAGAATGATGGCATAAGAGGAGATTACCTTTCCTCAAACATATCACAAATCAGATAACTTTACAGTGTTCCTACTATGAAATTTTAGATTATGAGGCAAGAGTCAGACAGTTTTGCCATATAAATCAGACCAGTATCAACTCACATAAGCTAGTGTGATTTTTTTTGTATTGGTGGTGCTAATTGAATTTGCTGGAAATGTTTATGTAATAAATTTTATACTTTAAAGATGCTATGCCAGGAGCATATAGTTTCAGTGCAAATCATGTTACATAGAGAAAGTTGCCACTGGAAGGAATGACAAGGATTACATTAATATCATGTTATTGTCTGAATTACACTTATCAACAAAAATGTCATTAATGAATTAAGGCTAAGAATCTTAGCTATGTCATAAACTTTGAATTCTAGTGGGCACATTTTAAAAAACTGAATCGTTTTTTGAATCAGTGTACTTATCAGAGCAGAGATGTACATCAAATATAGCATCTCTTTTCTTACTCTGAAAAGCTGTTCTTAAGTGAGAGGAGTCCTACATTCATTTGATGGTGTCTTAGCAATCGTGGCCACCAGAAGGTACAAGGATATGAAGTCTCTTGGCAGAGACTTGGATAAAGCACTTAACTATTCAAGACAATTCCCTGTTTCTTTTCATACCATCTTGAATTCATATAATTGTGGAAAAGCATGAGATGGAATAGGGCATGTTCAAATGCCCTGAAAAAGTGAAATTCATTTTTAGGGTATTATTTTCTTAAGTGTATTAGGTCATTCTCACACTGCTATAAAGGAAAACCTGAGACTGGGTAATTTATAAAGAAAAGAGGTTTAATTGGCTCATGGTTCTGCAGGTTGTGTAGGAAACATAGCTTCTGGTGAAGCCTCAGGAAGCTTTCATTCAAGGCAGAAGAAGTGGGAGCTTGAATGTCCCGTGGCAGAAGCATGAGCAAGGCAGTGGGTGTTAGGTAACAGGGGTACCTTAATGGCGCCCGTTCCGGGTTCTTCTCCCCTCCTTGACCGGGCACTGTCTGAACCCGCCAAAGGAGGGCCAATCAGAAAGAAGCATCTCCCGCCTTCCCTTGGGCCCGCCCCACATAGGCCCAAGGGATATAAAACCCAGCACACCAGCAGCTCTCTCTCTCTCTCTCCTCTTCTCTTCTCTTCCTTCTCCGCTCGATACCTCCAATAAAGATGTCTTGACCGCGACCGGTGTAGTCTGATCCTTGCTTGGCCTCTTTCATTGGTGCCGTGACTCGGATCGGGATTCCCCACCTTTAGGTGGGACCCCGATCCCCTTCCCAGGCTCAGTCTAGACCTCCGGCCAGCCTTCACCCATTTTCCTGTTCGCCGAGCTCTTCGCCCACCACCGACCTCATCTCGGTAAGTTTTCCCCTCCCAGGCCTACCTCTCGGGCAAATCGCCAGACCCTAGCCGCTCCTATGATGGACACATTTTGCCCGACGCCCTTACGGCAGTGGTAGGCCCCTATCATTCACTTCTGCCCGGCCTGCAGGGAATGGAGTTTTCTCCCTCTCCTCCTCGCGTCTCCAGCCTGGGCCCCTCTCCTTCACTCGTTAAAATCCTGGTACCAGGTGACCCACGGCCTCCCGCCTCTCAGAGGCTCCTCAGTCCTTCTGTTTCGGTGATCGATCTGGAGGCTCTGACTCGCTCTGTGGCAAGCAGCCAGCAGGGGACGCCCTGCCTAGCTCGTCGCCATCTATTCCTTCCTCTCATTATGGGAGGTTCTGCATCCCTGCCGGCCGACTCCCCGCTACAATGTCTTTTAAATAATTTGTCGGCCCTTGGCCTCGCCGCAGACATCAAACCAAAACACCTAATTAAATGTTGCAGTTAAAACTGGCCCACCTATCCCCTAGACAACCAAAACAAATGGCCTCCTTATGGCGCTCTCGATCCTGATCTTCTTCGGGATCTCTACAACTATTGCGTGCGAACAGGAAAATGGGTAGAGATCCCATATATTCACGGCTTCTTCCTCCTACGTGACACACCTAACCTCTGCCTCCCTTGCGAACCCCAACAGCTCCTTGCCGCTCTTAAACTGCCAACCCCTCCCTCTGCCCCCGACTTCAACCCAGCTGACGAGCCCCCCCCCATACCACCACCCTCTGCCCCGCCTTCCGGCCGCCACCCTTCCAGCTGCCACCCTCCCCAACTAGCCCCCCACCTTCCTCCACTTCCTCCTCGTCACTTCCGCCGGCCTCTTCCCCACCAACTGCACCTACACCACCGCTCCTCCAAACTTCCCAGCCCCCGAAGGCTGGTGCAATGGCTCGCTACACAAGTCTATCAACTCTTCCACTGGTGGCCCCTGTGTTCCCGTCACTCTCTTTCCCCAACTCACCCTATTACCCTTCTCTGAAGGCTTATCAGCACACCGACACAAGAGAGCAGTTTTCCTACCATTTATTCTCGGGCTATCCCTCACCACCTCCCTACTAGGCTCAGGACTAGGGGCTGCCTCCCTAGGTTACAGCATGTCTCAGTTTTCCAATCTCAAGATTCCGCTTTACAACATCAAATCACATCCCTAGCAGGGGTAACACTTCAAACCGCCGAGCTCCAGATTTACTCACCGCTGAAAAAGGCGGTACTTGCATCTTCTTACAAACATTAAAACTTACATAACATTAGGAAGAAACTAATAGGGGCCAACTCGTCCCCATCATTGTGGGACACCCTAAAGACCCCCTTCTAGCCTGGATCCTCCCATTTCTAGGCCCTCTCATGGGTCCTCTTGTGCTCTCCTTCCGTGCCTTCTCAAATTCATGAGACAGCAAGTCTCATCCATCTCTAACCAAACCTTTAACCAGCTTCTCCTTAGACATTATCAACTCCTAGCAACCAGCAAAGAAGTGGCTGACTCCAGAGACAGACTCTGAGCGCCATGTCTCGGTTCCACCAGTTCCTAGACGATCTCCGCAAAGACTGCTGGCTCATCACAGACCCCTCCCTGCCCCTTGGCTGGCTACAAGGAACATTCATGGACTTCACAACTGAGGAGGTGTTCACATACAGCGCCCTACTGCTTGGCCTTAAACTCCTGCTGTGCCCCGTACACAACCCCCACAGTCCTCCCATACCCCTCCCCCAAGACGCCCCCGCTCAGCAGGAAGTAGTCAGATGAACTACAATGCCCATTTCCCCACTTCTTAAGAAACAAAAAAGGGAGGAATGTTAGGTAACAGGGGTACCTTAATGGCGCCCGTTCCAGGTTCTTCTCCCCTCCTTGACCAGGCACTGTCTGAACCCACCAAAGGAGGGCCAATCAGAAAGAAGCATCTCCCGCCTTCCCTTGGGCCCGCCCCACGTAGGTCCAAGGGATATAAAACCCAGCACACCAGCAGCTCGCTCTCTCTCTCCTCTTCTCTTCCTTCTCCACTCGATACCTCCAATAAAGATCTCTTGACCGTGACCGGTGTAGTCTGATCCTTGCCCGGCCTCTTTCAGTGGGGAGGTGCCACAGACTTTTAAACCAACAGATCTCCCATGAATTTACAGTGAGAGCTCACTATCACCAACGGGGTTGGCCCAAGCCATTCATAAGGTATCTGCCCCCATGATCCAAACACCTCCCACCAGTCCCCACCTCCAATACTGAGGATTATAATTCAACATGACAGCTGGGCAGGGACAAGTATCCAGACTATATATCAAGTGTCATCCTAAAACTGTTACACAACGCACTTGTTTATGCAATGGGCCCTATTAGCTGTGGTTGGCGTAAAAACCTGCTATTTAAATAGAAAGTGTTTTCCAATACAATAATTGGTATTGAAAAGCAAAAGCTTCCTCTATTCTGGAAAATTGTATTAGACATTATTCTTCAATTTCAATGTTTACTGCAGCATCACTTCCAGAAATAAATACTTAGGTGTTTACCCTGGTCATGTTGCAATGAATTGAAAATACTATATTGACATATTGATATATTTATTGTTTTCTCTAATCAAAGAGAAAAACATCTAGTAGTTTTCTTTTTTTTTTTTTTTAAATTAAACTTTAAGTTCTGGGATACATGTGCAGAACATGCAGGTTTGTTACATAGGTATACATGTGCCATGGTGGCTTGCTGCACCCATCAACCCATCATCTAGGTTTTAAGCCCTGTATGCATTAGGTATTTGTCCTAATGCTTTCCCTCTGCTTGCCCCTTAACCCCTGACAGATCCCAGTGTGTGATATTCCCCTCCCTGTGCCAGTTCATTCTCATTATTCAACTCCCACTTATGAGTGAGAACATGTGGTGTTTGGTTTTCTGTTCCTGTGTTAGTTTGCTAAGAATGATGGTTTCCAGTTTCATCCACGTCCCTGCAAAGAACATGAACTCATTCTTCTTTATGGCTGCATAGTATTCCATGGTGTATATGTGCCACATTTTCTTTATCCAGCCTATCACTGATGGGCATTTAGGTTGGTTCCAAGTCTTTGCTATTGTGAATAGCACTGCAGTAAACATATGTGTGCATGTGTCTTTATGGTAGAATGACTTATAATCCTTTGGGTATATACCTAGTAATGGGATTGCTGGATCAAATGGTATTTCTGATTCTAGATCCTTGAGGAATTGCCACACTGTCTTCCACACTGGTTGAACTAATTTACATTCCCACCAACAGTATAAAAGCCTTCCTATTTCTCCACAGCATCATCTGCATCTGTTGTTTGCTGACTTTTTAATGATCGCCATTCTAACTTGTATGAGATGGTATCTCATTGTGGTTTTAATTTTCATTTCTCTAATGACCAGTGATGATGAGCTTTTTTTCATGTTTGTTGGCCACATAAATGTCTTCTTTTGAGAAGTGTCTGCTCATATCCTTCACCCACTTTTTGATGGAGTTGTTTTCTTTTTTCTTTTAAATTTGTTTAAGTTCCATGTAGATTCTGGATATTAGATCTCTGTCAGATGGATAGTTTGCAAAAATTTTCTCCCATTCTGTAGGTTGTCTGTTCACTCTGATGATGGCTTCTTTTGCTGTGCAGAAGCTCTTTAGTTTAATTAAATCCTATTTGTCAATTTTGGCTTTTGTTGCCATTGCTTTTGTTGTTTTAGTCATGAAGTCTTTGTCCATGCCTATGTCCTGAATGGTATTGCCTAGGTTTTCTTCTAGGGTTTTTATTGTTTTAGGTTTTACATTTAAGTCTTTAATCTATCTTGAGTTAATTTTTGTATAAGGTGTAAAGAAGGGGTCCAGTTTCAGGTTTCTGCATATGGCTAGCCAGTTTTCCCAGCACCATTTATTAAACAGGAAATCCTTTCCCCATAGCTTGTTTTTGTCAGGTTTGTCAAAGATCAGATGGTTGTAGATGTGTGGTGTTATTTCTGAGACCTCTGTTCTGTTCCAATGGTCTATATATCTGTTTTGGTTACTGTAGTCTTGTAGTATAGTTTGAAGTCAGGTAGCGTGATGCCTCCAGGTTTGTTCATTTTCCTTTGGATTGTCTTGGCTATATGGACTCTCTTTTGGTTCCATATGAAATTTAAAGTATTTTTTCCTGGTTCTGTGGAGAAAGTCAATGTTAGCTTAATGGGAATAGCATCGAATCTATAAATTACTTTGGTCAGTATGGCCATTTTCACGATATTGATTCTTCCTATCCATGGGCATGGAAGGTTTTCCCTTTGTTTGTGTCCTCTCTTATTTCCTTGAACAGTGGTTTATAGTTCTCCTTGAAGAGGTCCTTCACCTCGCTTGTAAGTTGTATTCCTAGGTATTTTATTTTCTTTGTAGCAATTGTGAATGGGAGTTCACTCATGATTTGGCTCTCTGTTTGTCTGTTATTGGTGTATAGGAATGCTTGTGATTTTTGCACATTGATGTTGTTTCCTGAGACTTTGCTGAAGTTACTTCTCAGCTTAAGGAGTTTTTGGGCTGAGACAATGCAGTTTTCTAAATATACAATTATATCATCTGCAAACAGAGACAATTTGACCTTCTCTCTTCCTATTTGAATACACTTTATTTCTTTGTTGCTTGATTGTCCTGACCAGACCTTCCAATACTATGTTGAAAAGGAGTGGTGAGAGAGGGCATGCTTGTCGTGTGCTGGTTTTCAAAGGGAATGCTTCCAGCTTTTGCCCAGTCAGTACGATATTGGCTATGGCTTTGTCATAAATAACTCTTATTATTTTGAGATACATTCCATCAATACCTAGTTTGTTGAGTGCTTTTAGCATGAAGGGATGTTGAATTTTATTGAAGGCCTTTTCTGCATCTATTGAGATAATCATGTGTTTTTTGTCATTGGTTCCGTTTATGTGATGGATTACGTTTATTGATTTTCGTATGTTGAACAAGCCTTGCATCCCAGGGATGAAGCCGACTTGATAGTGGTGGATAAGCTTTTTTTTTGTTTTGAGACAGAGTCTTGCTCTGTTGCCCAGGCTGGACTGCTGTGGCATGATCTTGGCTCACTACAACCTCCACCTCCCAGGTTCAAGTGATTCTCCTGCCTCAGCCTCCCAAGTAGCTGGGACTACAGGTGTGTGCCACCATGCCTGGCTATTATTATTATTATTTTGTATTTTTAGTAGAGATGAGGTTTCACTGTGTTAGCCAGGATGGTCTCGATCTCCTGACCTCGTGATCCACCTGCCTTGGCCTTCCAAGGTGCTGGGATTACACACGTGAGCCACCGCGCCTGGCCTGGATAAGCTTTTTGATATGCTGCTGGATTCAGTTTGCCAGTATTTTATTGAGGATTTTCGCATCGATGTTCATCAGAAATATTGGCCTGAGATTTTCACTTTTTGTTGTGTCTCTGCCAGGTTTTGGTATCAGGATGATGCTGGCCTTATAAAATGAGTTAGGGAGGAGTCCATCTTTTTCTATTGTTTGGAATAGTTTCAGAAGGAATAGTACCAGCTTCTCTTTGTACCTCTGGTAGAATTTGGCTGTGAATTCATCTGGTCCTGGACTTTTTTTTGGTTGGTAGTCTATTAATTACTGCCTTAATTTCAGAACTTGTTATTGGTCTATTCAGGGACTTCCTCCTGTTTTAGTCCTGGGAAGGTGTATGTGTCCAGGAATTTATCCATTTCTTCTAGATTTTTCTAGTTGATTTGTGTAGAGGTGTTTATAGTATTCTCTAATGGTAGTTTTTATTTCTGTGGGATCAGTGGTAATATCCCCTTTATCGTTTTTTATTGTGTCTATTTGATTCTTCTCTCTTTTCCTCTTTATTAGTCTGGCTTGTGGTCTATTTTGTTAATCTTTTCAAAAAAACAGCTCCTGTGTTCCTTGATTTTTGGAAGAGATTTTCATGTCTGTGTCTCCTTCAGTTCTGCTCTGATCTTAGTTATTTTTGTCTTCTGCTAGCTTTTGAATTTGTTTGCTCTTGCTTCTCTAGTTCTTTTAATTGTGATGTTAAATCTTTCCCACTTTCTGTTGTGGGCATTTAGTGCTATAAATTTTCCTCTAAACATTGCTTTAGCTGTGTCCCAGAGATTCTGGTACGTTGTGTCTTTGTTCTCATTGGTTTCAAAGAACTTATTTATTTCTGCCTTAATTTCGTTATTTACTCATTAGTTATTCAGGAGCAGGTTTGTTCAGTTTCCATGTAGTTGTGTGGTTTTGAGTGAGTTTCTTAATACTGAGTTCTAATTTGATTGCAC